>NW_008346549.1:472918-578585 GCF_000622305.1 Nannospalax galili | reverse complement strand
GGTGATGTAGACTGTGATGTTTTGCGTACACAACAGGCACTCCATCCCTGAGCTGCATCCCAAACCTGGATGTTTTTTTTTTTTATTTTTTTATGGTTGTAGTCTCTCTTTCTCTCTCTCTCTCTCTCTCTCTCTCTCTCTCTCTCTCTCAGTGTCTTCTGCAAGAGCATCAAGTACACTTAACCGCTGAACCATTTGTCCAGTCCTTTGAGTATTTCATTGATAAACTCCTCCTACTTTGCCCACTTTTTCCCGATTAGGTGTTGGGCCTTTTCTACGTGTCTTTGATATCTGTAGGTCAATCCCTTTAGGTCCCAATTCTCCCTCATTTAATTTTAATTAATTAATTATTAGGGTCTCCCTGTGTCCCCAGATGGGCTGGAAGTCACTATGTAGGTTAGACTGACCTTGATTTCACAAAGATCTACCCGCTTCTGCCTCCTGAGTGCTGGGATTAAAGGGTATGCCACCATGCCCAGCTTCTCCTCCATTTAAAAACATTTTTGTATGTGTGTATGTGTACATGTACAGGTGCACATGTGCAAGTGTGTATGTGGAGGTCAGAGGTCAACTGTTCACCTGTTGTTTTTTTTTTTTTGAGACAGGGTCTCTTACTGGGACCTGGAGCTTCTTTGATTAGGTGAGGCTGGCTGGCTAGCCAGCCCCAGGGTCCACTGGGATTACAAATGCGTGCCACCATATCTGACTGCTTACGTGGGTTCATAAGGATCAAACTTAGGTCTATCCTCATGCTTGAGCAGCAAGTACTTTACTGACTGGGTTACCTCAGCTCCTCTCTCTAACTTTATATACAGTTGTGTCATTTAAATGATGGGGTTACATTATGAGGAATTCATCCTTAGGTGCCAGTGTGCTCTAAAGTGCACGTGTGTCAGCCTAGATGGTGCTGCTTCCTAAACACTGGGCTACGTGGAACCTAGGTGTAAGGAGCCTAATGCTCCTTGGCTGTGCTCAGTGGAACAGCACAAGACTGTGGGAAGCACAGAACAGGATGCACTCAAGAGATGCACTGATCACAAGGCCCTGGAGTGCTGTTGCAGCAGAACACAGCAGGACTTTACAGTAAATTCTTTTAAAAAAATTCAAGAAACAAACTCTAAAATAAAAGGTCTAGTGTAGCGAATGCATAAACCAGTAGCACAGTCCTTGGCATTATTCATGTTGGGTACTGTACCTCGCTTGCTGTGTGTGCTATGCTTTTATACACCTGGCAGTGCAGTTGGCATGTTTTTGCCTGTCTTTGCAAGCATGAGTATGATGGCACAACATCACAAGCTGATGTGAAGGTTTCCATTCCATAATTTTTTTTTCCCGTCTTTTTGAGACAGGGTCTCCCTGTAACCCCAGCTGGCCTGGAACTTACTATGTAGACTAGGCTGGTCTCGAACTCACAGAGTTCTTCTGCCTCCCGAGTTCTGGGATTAAAGGTGTGTACCACCACACCTGGCCCATCATAATTTTCTTTACAGTACTGGGGATGGAGCCCAGGGCTTTGCACATGCTAAGCAAGCATCTGCCATTAAGCTACCCCACCCAGTACGCTTCATTATAGTCTCATGGGACCGCATGCAGCCTGTAGATGATCAAATGTTATGCCGCACATGATGGTATATGTTTTTGAAAAACACTGTGGATCTCAGTGGTTGAATTTTTAATTGCTGAGGTTCTACTGCTATGTTCCTGGATACCTCCTCTTCCTTTCTCAGAGCATCCTGTTCTCTTTTCAGGATGTAGTGGCTTTGCAGAGGGGTGAGATATTTTGCTGCCCCTTTGTGGTTCTCTGGGTCTTCCTTTTCCCCTTATGTCTGGTCTTGAGACTTCTCATTAAACACCATCCTCCACTGTCTGGTTTTTGTTTTCTGACACTGTTTATAAGGGGTACTTTTCTCTCTCAGTTAAACTGTAGAGGTGGTCCAGGCCTTGGAAGGACCACACATCTTTCTGCCTCTTAGCACACATCTTTCTGCTTTCCAGCTCTGATGTCTGGAAAGACGACTAGACCTAGAGAGTTTGCCCAGAAAGTTCTGTTGACACTACCATAATTAGTGATGGAGTAAAACAGAGCACAAGCCAGTCCCCAATCCTCTGCTTCCCAACCACCTGTGTCCCTAAGTTAGCTCTGCACCCTGTACATGTTTCTGGGATAGGGACATATCTATGGAGTCTATAGCAATGGTGGACTGAGGCTGGCAAGTGATAATGAATAGGAACGGCCTGGGGTTGCCTCAGCATGCCCTAAACTGCTCAGTGGTTACCTACTCCACCTCCTGGAGAGAGATAGAATCTTCCAGGCCCTCTGCCTGTTCTTTTCTGGGGTTTCATGGCTGCCAGGATGTTTCAGAGGTGCCCTTGGAGGGCATTTGATGTGAGGTGGCTATGGGTAGGGGTGAGGGGGCAGCACCGGTAAAAGCCCTGAGTAGCTAGCATTGGTCTGTGGGGGTCTTCGTTCTGTGTTCTGTGTCCCTAGCCTGGTAAGTGTCCAGTAGGTAGGGATACTCAGGGACTCCTGTCCTGTATCATGATAGTGTCATCATGTAGGCTAGAGCTCTCAGGTCACACTCTGGGTGTCCAGGCTGGGCTACAGTTGCTGACAGCTGTGAGGAAGTGCCTGGGGCACCCAAGATGCTCTTGTGCTGTCCTGCCACCCTGGGGTGCCTACCTTAATCTGGGAACCCTATATTCCCGATCACTCTACCTTTCCTTGCACTTTGCCCCGTCTGGACATCTGACTTCTTTCATAGCCAGCCCTGAAGATGCCGCCCCTCTTTTCATGGTCCTTGTTGTATGGTCTTGAGTGCCACAGTGCCCTGGGAGCGTGGTGGGGAAGCTAGAGGGAGAGAAGAGCCCTGGGCCTGCAGCATAGCTGACTTCTGCTCAGAGGGTCAGCTATGCTAATGTGTCCTAAGCTTCCTGCAAATTGGTGTGCTGGATTGGGGTGGATGTGGGGGTCTGCATGGAGCCCCGGCTCTGGAATGTCTTTGCAGGAGAGGAGCTGAGTCTGTACTGGATGGGGGCCCTGGCTGATGCTGGAGCTCCCAGCCACACAGGTAGAAAGTGTGGCCAACTATAATGTGTTGTTAGAGGGTGGGGTGGCCCTAGCCCCTGTTGCTAGGCAGCATGCTTCCCTGGACACCAGTTGTCATGGCAGTCGCTTCCTGCCCATGTTGCCATGACGCCCAGATGGCCTTGAGGAGTCTGGAGTGGTGGTGAGGGGCCACCCAGATACATACACCCCTCCTTGGCTGGTGCTCAGGGGATGCTGAGGAGAGAAGAGACACCTGGCAGCCCAGCCCTTCCTACCTAGAACTAGCCTGGGACAAAGGCAGGAGCCACATGGGGGCATTTCTGCTCCCTGTGGCTTTGATATTCAATGTCCCAAACTCATTTTGGGGACTGAGAGGATGGAACTCAGGGTCACAGAGCCAACCACACCCCTTACGGGTTCCCATCTATGTGCTTCCAACCCAGGCTTCAGGCCCAGACCCAACGGTCTGTCCCTTCCTGTTGCAGCTTCAGAGCTGCCCTGCACAGGATTGGGGTGCTCCTAACAGACCTCAATAAATGTGCCTGGGATTTTACAGGTTTTTCTGGAATAGCCTGGCATTGCCCTCTTTCACTTTGGAACGCAGGCCAGTCCTTTCACTCCCCTCCTTCCCAGGAGTGGTCTAGGCATAAACTCTCCTTTTTCTGTGTGTTAAGAGTTTCAAAATGACCCTTGGCCAGTGCCTGTGGAACTTTGAGTCATGGCCTTGGGCCTCCAAGTGTCCTTAGATTAATAGCCAGGGGGGACTGATGAGGGATAGGATGGCCTGCAGTGTGATCAAGTCATCTTAGGGCCAGAAGGCAGGGGCTGCTAGGTCCCTGCTCCTGACAAGGTAGATATATGTCTCTGAGAACTATGTGGCCTTCCCTGCCCTCCCAACCTAGGGAGAACAGAACTAGCTTGATCCCAGAACCATTGTATGAACCAAAGAAGGCCCTGGAGCTAGACATGTTGATCGCTGCCTGCAGTTCCAGGATTGTATGAGGCTAAGGCAGGAGGACTGCTGTGAGTTTGAAGCCAGCTTAGGTTACATAGTGAGATTCTATCTCCATGTCTTGCCCCCCTAAAGAAAGCCTTGGGTGGGCTGGGTCATTTGAAGTCCTCCTGGGGGGGGGTGTCCCCATTTCAGAGGTCAAGGCACTGGGAGAGGAAGGCACACCTGTGACTGCCCAGTTCCTGGAACAGCCTTGAAGTCCAGGGTGTGGGAAGTGACAGGCCATTTGTCTGTTTTCCCTGGTGACTCTCTGGACACCATTGCTCACATTTTTTACTTAAGAATCAGAAAGATAATAAGAATGTCAAGGAAAATCCTCTTGTGGGTGACATGGCTCCAATAAATTACCATCATTTCAGGATGCTTGAGGGATCTGAGGCCTGGAAAGTGACATTCTGGTCACTATGTCCCTGTTCTCTAAGTCACCAGGGGTAAACTGAATGTGCCAGCCCTCCCAGGCCAAGGATCTCCTTCCTTTCCAGGATCCCATGCAGCTAGGCTCAGGTCCCTTTTCTTGCCCCTTCAAGCTGGATGGTGGTGCCCAGGAAGTCAGTATTGATGGAATTCCTGGTGCTCAGTGCCAAGTTCACTTTACTAGGACCAGAATCTGAGTTCCTATCTGACCTGCTCTGCCTGGTCCTACTCCTGGTGGGAGTGTCAGGACAGTGTGTCAGTGCAGGAAAAGTGCCAGACTATGAGCTCTCAAGGTCTGTCTCTGCATCCTGACAGACTTTTCAGGTTAAGAAGGGTCTGTGGAACAAATGAAGGTCCACCTCAAGTGGCCAAAGGCTGACCCCACATCCCAAAGACAGCTTGGCCCCCCTCCCATGCTGGAGGCCGGCAGGGTAGGAGTGGAGTGCAGCTCTCGTACTAACCACCAGATGGCGCCTCGACTCTACAGACCAGGTGAAAGTGCTTAGGACCCAGTGCCCAGGGAAGGGCAAGTGCCCTTGGGAAGAGGGTAGGGGAGACAGTTCACTTAGGTTGAAGTTTCTGCCAAAGGAAGCCCATAGTGGGAAAAAAAGCCTCTGCCTCCCCCTGACCTGGATCTGTGGTTCTATGAGGGGCTTACTGAGTAGGGACTGGCCATGTGGTCAGAACTCTTACTGGTTTGGAGGTGGTCCTTTCTTCACTGTTTACTTTGAAGCAAATCATTCTAGATGGATAGGGAATCCCAGAACTATGTGAGCAGGCCAGGTCATGATGGCTCCAGTCAGAGTGTGAAAATGCTGTGCTCTCAGGTCTTTGACATCTTGGCAGAGAGTGACCCATAGAGCATCAGGCTGCTCTCAGTAGGGGGGCGAGGGTGCAGCATAGACAACCATGCCTACAGCACCTCCCAGACTCTAGGAGACTTTATAGGGCCTGGAATTGGGGCCACCCGTCAGGTGTGATGGGCACCCAAAGCTGGTGCTCTGCCTTTCCTTGGTCTGAGGTGGAGAATTTGAAGGCTGGAGGGAGCACACAATGCCTGGTCCTGAGGCTGTATCTGATATGGATACTTGTGTGCGGGGGATAGGGCTTTGGGGGAGGGGATTCAGTTGTAGGCTTCCCAGAACTCAGAGCCCACCCTGCTGTTTTCTGGACCTGTATCAGGACTCCCAGCCTTGGTCCTGTCAGCACAGGTCACTCAACTCTGGCCAAAGTCTTCAGGCCCTGAGTAGTGAGTGGTATATCCCAACCTGCAGAGCCAGGCCAAGGGCCTGGGTACTATCCTGGAGTGATGGGTTCTCCAAGGTACAAAGTCAGGACTGGGGCTAGGAGTCAGTGTTCAGGTTAGTTGACCCCCCTCTGGGGGAGAATGAGGTGGGGGTGGCTGGAACTCTGAGTGGACTGTGAATTTGTGAATTGAGGAATAAGACGCTCAACCCTGGCCTGTCCCTGAGCCCAGCCTTGTCTCTAGGTAGACTGTCCTTTCCAACTGCAAACCTCTAGCATGCTTGTACACTATGATGTGGGGTAGCAGCAGCCTCCCTCACCCTAGCAAGGCTCAAGTGGCAGAAGTGGACTGAAACTGCATACTGCTGTCTGACCATGAGACTCCTCCAGAGCCTCTGGGTGAGACTTTGGGTGACAGAGCCATGTCAGGGATGAGGGGAGCCTGAGTAGGGAAGGAAGGGTGATCTAGAGGGTGTACATTTGCAGGGTGGGCGTAGCCAGCCCCTTCAGGGTGCGGCCTGTGTGGTAACTCTCTGTTGCACTCCCCATCTATTCCACCAGAGGGTGCTGCCAGGGCCCACCTACCTTTCATAGGAGGAAGTCCTGTCTTCCCAGCCTGAATTCCAGGCTCCCGGTGACCCCAACCTTTGACCCTGAGTCTGTCTACATGGCCAAGGTGGGAGGCTGCTCTTCGATCCTCTCTCCCTCCCATCCTAGGGAGCAGGTCCTCTGCCCCTGCTCTGACCACTTCCTCCTCCCTGGGCCTCTGGGACAGAGGGTTGGAGGGGCTTCACTCTATTTGTCTCTGTGTTTAAAGCTGGTTCTTCTGAGTACTGCTGGAAAATGCATAAAACTCACCTTTCTGTCTGGAGGCTATAGCTTCTCATCACCAAATATCCCTCAGCCACTGAAAGCCATATGAATTTGCCCACTAGCAACTGTCCACCACCACCGGAAGCCCTCTTGTGAACCCACAGACCCTTCCATCTTCCAGGTACCCACTTCCTCATCCTTACCACCCAGTACACCTGGCCACTCCTGGGAGGGACATGTGGTACCTCTAGCCCTGCACCCCCAACAGCATCTCACCTGCCTGACCCTGGGGGGCCTGTTGGCTGGGTAGGCTTTGGATTGCCTTGACCAAAGAGGAGGTATGTGGGCAAATCCTGTGTGCATTGTGCTGTGTGTGCCCCATTGCTGCTTTCTAGGTTTCCTCCTCTCAGGTCCCCCTGCTCCTGCTTACTGTCCTCTTCAGTGTCCCCTTGCCTGCTGATCCCTCCTCTGCCTGGCTCCTCCACCTCACTTGCTTCTTTCAGCTCCTTGGGCCATACTCCCCAGAAAGCTCCCTTGCCCGAGGTTTCAATCCTGTGTTTTGGAGGAAGCCTGGACTAAAATGACCCTTCTGCTATCCCCCTAGAACCTCATCCAACTAGCTAGCTGAGGAACTAGCCACCTCATCACCCACCTCACCTGCCACCCCATGACTGGCAGCTGCCTTTCCAACAGGCTGGTGCCCATTCAGGCTGGCCAAGAGCTGTCAGGCTTCCCAGGAGGCAGCAGCGTCTTACCACTGAGGCCCACATCAGTGATAAAGGGCAGTATTAGTCTCTTGCTGATATGCCAGGAGCCACTTACAATACGAGAGAGATGTTTAATTTATCTCAGAAACTGGGCACGAGTTATAAAAATGGTAATTTCTTGGAGATTCAATTACATGTTTTCATTGTTACCCTGGTAATCAAGGAAACGATTTTTAAAGATAGGCCAGAAGATGATACCAATCTTGGAGGGAAGATGGGCGGGCAGGAGGTTGGGGACCAGAAGCACAATGTCTGAAGGCAAGTGGGGCCAAGCTGCCCCATGTATAGTGATTCCTGCAGTCTTCTTTCCTGCACCTCCAGGGATGGCCCCACCTGCCAGTGAGCCCATCCCTGGAGAACTTCAGCCATCCGTCTTCCAGGGCCTCTGCAGGAGTGGCCAGGGGCTCTTTGGGGGGGCTTGGACCTGATTTTTCCCCCCAAGTGATGTCTCAGTTCTAAATAACATCTCCAGGATTAACAGTGCTGGCAGCCAACAGCACCAGGTGATTGGAAAAAGGGTTTTATGGCCCCACGGGTGAAATTGAACTTGCATCCAATGTGTGTTTCCAAGATGGGATTTTCCTCCCTGGCAAATGCAGCACGTTTTCCACTAATTAGAACAGCAGCTCCAGGCCACTCATCATGCATAGTGGGGGGCACTCATTGGGGCTGGGCCTGCACAGCTTGGGGGTCAGGGCTGGGTTATCTATAGGAGCCCAAATCTCATCTTGTAGCTGGCCTGGTTGGTCACCAGGCAGGAGAGGGGGGAGAGCAAGGAGTGCCCATGGAAGAGATGAGGCTAGCCCAGACAGGACATACCAGAGAGACACATCCAAGGCCCCAGGCTTCTGGGGCTGCCTGGCCTCACCGGGGACCCACAGGCCCCTCACCCAGCTGGATTCAAGGTACAGCAGGGCCTCGGGGCCTGGGCTGGCCTCAGGCGAGGTACAGCCTACCCTCCTACCTGGTCCCCAGGCTGCTTGGATTCCAGCTGTCTAAGCCCAGGGCTAGACTGGGGTGGGTATGGATGGGCCCTGCCTCCATCCTGATTAGAGGGGCTTCCACCCTTGGTTGTCATCTTAGCACAGGGTATGGGGATGTGGAGCCACCTCCAGGGAAGCAAAAGCAGGAAGCAGCACTGTGAAGAATCCCTTGGGCTGGGCTGGGGTCTAGGGAAGGAAGAGAAGACCTGTCCTACATAGAGACACAGGGACACAGCCACCGTCACTGACCCTCCCTATAGTACCCACCCAGGGAAGCTACTGTCATTATCCACTTCAGGCTTGGAGAAGCACAAGGGTTTGTGTGGGGTCATAGTGCAAATGAGCAAGAATGAGCTGATGTGGGCCTAGGGACATCTTGTGAGTGGCTGGGGCATAACTGTGGGTGTGGACTCTGCCACTGGAGGATGTGAAGGGAAGGCACCTCTAGAGATGCCGGGCAAGGCCACCCCATGCTTCTGCCTCCCATCAGACTCTGCAAAGTGCCTATCTGCCACCAGAAAACCTAACTGAGAGAAGAGGTGTATAGCCTGGCGTCCTGAAAGGGGACTTTTCCCAGAGTAATTACCTTCGATTCACTTGCAGTAAATAGGCTATTTTTCCCTTTCCAATAATTGCACTTATTTATTTTTAACTAAGATTAAATGTTCTCTCTGAGCTCAAGATATACTGACTGCCCTGTCAAGATTGGTCAGAGTCTTCCTCTTCCTACTTTCAGGGGCAGCCCATCAGATGGGGGGGCTGAGCCATTCTGGGCGGCAGAGAACACACTTATCCAGGAAAGGCCAGGGCTTTGGCAAATCTATCTTCATCATTGCTATGAACATGAATATGACTGCCAGCACTACCGCACCTCCATTACTTCCACCATCATTGTCACCAAAATCATTCCCGCCATGACCTCTAAATCCATAACTTCTACCACCACCGCCTCCTCCACTGTCACCTTCATTATCATTACCACCATCACTCTCACTATGACCTCTACCTCTATCACTTCCACCACCACAACCTCCATCATCACTGTTTCCTTCACAACCATCACCATCTCCACCATCACCACCTCTACTATCACCATCTCTACCACCACCACCACCTCCACTACTACCATCACTACTGTTACCACCTTCACTACCATCACCCCCACACCACTACCATCACCGTCACTACCACCACCACCATCACCATCATCACCACCATCACAATCATCACTACCATCACCACCACACCACTACCATCACCGTCACCACCACCACCACCATCACCATCATCACCACCATACCACACCATCACAATCATCACTATCATCACCATCCATGACACCAACCATAACAACCACTACCTTTATCACTACCATTTCCTTAACCACCACCATCACCCCACTTTTATCACCACCACCATGGTCCCTACTACTATTACTGTCACCATCCCTTTCATCACCTCCACCACTACCACCAACACTATGACTGTGACTGTGACCATCATTACCCCCTACTTTCCTGTCACATCTCCATACTGAAAAGTCCATGCTGGGTTTGAGGCTTGCCATTGTTCCTGTGTGTGGGCTCCATGCTGGTCTGAAGTGTGTGGAAGTGGTCACTGTAAGGAGGGCACAGGGGCAGGACAAAGCAGGGTTTGAGGACATTCCCAGGTTCCCTTCTGTCTCAGGACTAGCTTTTTTCTTTTTGATTTGTTTCATTTTTTGAGACAGGTCTCACTCTATAGCCTAGCCTGATCTCCACTGTGTAGCAGGGGGTGACCTCAAACTTGCAGCAATTCTTTTGTCTCAGATCCCAAGTGCTGGGATTATAGGCATGTGCCACCAGGCCTGGAAGCACTGACCTAACTTTTGTCACAGACCAGAAGAGGGGGCAGAAGGAGCAATAGGGTAGGGGAATGGGCAGAGGTACCCATATCCCTCTGTCTTTCCTGTACCCCTCAGCTGGGTTCATCACTTCCATGGCCTCCTTAGAGTGATGGGCTTCTAGGGGAGACACCCAGTCTTTCCACAAACCTTGAGCTACACTGAGCTCACACTGGCAAGATGCTCAGAATTGTGGTGCTGGTTTCCTGCCCTTGAGCTTTGCTTTGCTCCTCTGTTAGATGGGGTGACACAGTGCTCATGGCCAGTAGGTCATGAAGGCAGAATGCCAAGATGTTCTTGGATGGCCATCAAGAGTGTTGTGGACTGATATCATAGGTGGCCTTACCACATCATCTCATGGAGGACAGTGAGAAATGAGCAGGTGTTTGGGCTGCTGTGGAGCTAAGCCACTGTTGCCACATAATGTCTCCTTTGGTCCCAGCTGTCACCCTTGGGCTCCCCAGCCCATCAGCCACTTGCATAGTGTATTCTGTCCTTGCAGCAATGGCCAGTGTGCACACAGAGGCATGTCTCCTGGACACTGGGTAGTCCAGCAGGCCAGGGAATGGTGAGGCCTGGAACTGGTGGCAGGATTGACCTAGGACAGCAGAGTCATGGGTAGGCCCCTCTTCTGTGATTAGCACTTTGCTGTCTTCCTATACTGGCCTGCATAGAGCAGGTGGCCCCTTGCCAGCCTTACCAGAGGTGCATTAAATTTCTCTTGTGTTTGGGAAATATTATTAACAATTAAAAATCTTAAATCTTGGTGACATTCCCGATGGCCAGATAATTAATACAAGAGCATATAATAATTACTCAATGATTAATAACTACATTTAATAGTTTTCTAAGTAATTATAATAGAGTTAAATGAAAGCTTATCAAAGTTGCTAATGCCCTGCTCAGTGTGGGCACCTTGGTGCTGGAAAATGGTAAGCTACTGCCTCCTGGCCACACTTGCTTCTAGACCATAAGCCAGGGGTGGGTGTGATTTGTAGTTGCAGGGAGGGAATCCACCCAGTTCCCTGTCTCTTTCTCTACCTTTCTTAGCTTGTGGGTGGCTATGGGGTAGGCTCAGTGGCTCCCTGTCCATCCCTACAGGCAACTTGAATCTCAAGGCTGGTAGACTGGGGCCTTCTCAGGCACCATGGGCCAGTCCCTAGTCCTTCTACGGCCACAGCCCTTTAGTCCCTGTGTACTGGATAGCTTATTGTCAACTTGACACACCTGGGTTGAGGGAGCCTCAACTGGGGAATTGCCTCCATGGGACTGGCCTGTGGCCATGTCTGTGGGGCATCTTCTTGGTTATTTAGTGATGTGGGAGGGCCCAGCCCACTGTGGGTGGTGCCACCCCTGGGCAGGTGGGCCTGTGTTGCATAAGAAAGCAGGCTGAGCAGGTGCCAGGGAAGCAAGCCAGTAAGCAGTATTCCTCCATGGCCTGTGCTCCAGCTCCTGTCTCCAGGTTCCTGCCCTGAGTTCCTACCTTGGGTTCCCTGATGAGCTGTGACCCGGGAGATGTAAGATAAAATAAACCCTTTCTACCACAAGTTGGTATTGGTCAGAGTATTTTGTCACAGCAATGGAGAGATAAACCAGGATACCCTTCCATGCTCTGACATCTGTCCCAGGACCACTCTACCCACCAGCTTTCACTAACAGTGATTGGTTGCTCAGCATTGCCTTAGTCCTGTAGGCTTGCAGCCTTGTATGTTGGCCCATAGGACGCCTTCATCTACTAGGGAGGAAGAGGGCAACTCCAGCCAGACTGCTTACATCCTGTATACTACATCTACCAGTTCTGCGAGTCCTGGACAGTGGCTCAGAGGCTGCCAGGAGTTCAGGTAGAGGCAGAACCTAAGGGTCTGATGCCTCACATGTGGGCCAGTTTCTCCTATCCTGACTCCTCTTGCCTGGCCTGATGGTACTGCTGTGCTGTCTGCCTTTGCCATCATCTTTGTGGCCATCCTGGGTCATCATACCTTCCAGAGTCCTCAGAGCCACTCTGTCCCCTATTGGGGCTGAGGCTATCATGAGGCTGAGTGGACTAGCTACCATGTTCATGAGGGACAAGGATCTAGACTTTATACTCTCAGGGACACTGATCACTTAACCATGTTGCCTCTAAGGGGAGAAGGTGAACAAGGATTAGAAGGGCTCCTTGACTACCCTGGGTTCAGCTCTTCAATACTCTTGGGATCTGGCCCAGGATGGCTCTATTTATCACTTCTCACTTAAGTGTGAATGGGGCGCTCCAGAGGCCATAGATCTGTACCAACACTGTAGTAATGACAATTTGGGCAGCGTCATAGATGGGGCAAAAATCAAGAGACAGAAGGCTGGTGGAGATAGAAGCTATGCTTCCTAGAAGACTAATTTTTTTTTTTTTGATATAGGGACTCCCTGTAATCACAGCTGGCCTGGAACTCACATTGTAGACCAGACTGGCCTTGATATCACAGAGATCGACCTGACTTTGTCTTCCCAGTGCTGGGATTAAAGGTGTATACCACCACACCGGGTTTAATTAATTTACTTAAAAAATTTATGTATAAGTGTTGTGCCTGCATGTGTATAAGGGCACAACATGTGTGCAGTGCCCGCAGAGACTAGAAGAAAGCATTGAATCCCCTGGAACTGGAGTTATGGATGGTTGTTAGCCTCCATGTGGGTGCTGGGAACTGAACCTGGATGTTCTGCAAGAGTAGCCAGTGCTCTTAGCCACTGATTAATCTCTCTAACCCACTTCATACAAAATTTTAATTGCAAAGAGGATGAGACTGTCCCCCAGGAAGGGAGACCTCCAAGCCTCCATGTACCAGGGAGGGATACTTGGGGTCACTGCTACAGCTGTCACCTCCCTTTGCAAAGATTTAAAGATACCAGAGATGGCAGACAGCCCCTGAGAGAAGGGGTGGCCTGTCCACAGTCACCTCTTCCCTAGCTCAGAGGCCACCATCACCATAGCAGTGCAGCAATGATGGTGGAGCAGTTGTAACCCTGGCACCTCATGGGAAGCATACCTCACAGGGTAGAGGGCGGGTATGCCATCTTGCTCTTCCAGGTTTTTTTTTGTGGGTTTTTTTTTTTTCCGGTCTTTTTGAAACAGGATCTCCCTGTAACCCCAGCTGGCCTGGAACTTACCATGTAGACCAAGTCTGGCCTTGAATTTACAGAGATCCACCTGCCTCTGCCTCCCAAGTGCTGGGATTGGGATTAAAGGCATGTACCACCGCACCCGGCCAGCTTTATTTTTTTGAGAGTAAAAAAAAAAAAAAAAAAATTCCAAGGCATGCCTTTAAGGCAGAGGCAGGCAGATCTCTGTGAGTTCAACTGGGCCTACAGGGATACCCTGTCTCAAAATGACCCCCCTCCCCCCAAAAATTCCAAGGCACAAAATTAAGAAAGATGCAGCTGGAGAAATAAAGGGCTCAGAGTGGTGGAATTATGGAATGGGCCTTCCTGTCTTTTGGCACAGGCAGTTCCCACAAGCAGGTGGGTGTGGGCATGAGTATGATCCAGATTTGCCATTTGATAGGAACATAACCTCCTTCATTATCTCTGCCACAAGGCCACACTTGCATGGGTAAACTGAGGCCTGAGAGGGTTGGAGTTATCCAAGGTTTGGAAGGTCAGCCCTGGGGCTCTCCAGCACTTGGCTCATGATGCCCTTACCCAGGCTCTGGCACCCTCAGCAGGGGTCACTGCAGCCAGGAATTTCTCACCTGGCTCTGTTGCAGGGTCTGACACTCAGGGCTGTGAGAGGGACCCTGGCTTCTGGGAGCAGGAAGCATCTCCAACTGCCTCACCCTACCTGCATCCCCATGTGCACTGAAGTCCTCCCCACACAAGTGTCTGGTGCCATTGGCCCTGGCCCTGTGGGTGATGCTGTAGCTCTGCCCTCTGTCGTCCTGCTCCTAACCAACCAGTTGAACCTCTGCCACCTGCTCCTTGGAGGGGCTGGGGATCTAGGGGTGTCCTGCACTCAGCAGCTGGGAAGAGACCTGGTCTTAGTGCCTGTTCTGCAACTGGGGCTGTTCATCCCACCACTCTGCTTCGGTTTCTCTGTAGAGTGGGTTTTGAGGCAAGGGGAGTGACTGTATAGGCATTACTGAGGGTCCCTGGTTCTCAGCTGGTCAGGTAGCTGTCCTCACCCCCCCATGACCACATCAGTGCTGTTTGAGGCCTCTGTGATCAGGCCCACCCCTACAGCCTAGCCATCTCTCCCAGGGCCTGACCCCCCCCCCCACTATTCCCCAAGGATTTGCGGTGAGGCTGAGTGAGTTAGTGGCCTGCCTAGTTAGGCTTCCTTGTTAATAATGTATTTATGCTAATGATCTCTCTGCCATGTCATTAATGGAGCCCTCCAGCTACAAGGGGTGGGGGACACTTGTGCATGAGGCAGGGCAGCCCCCATATGGGGTCAGGGATCATCTAAGCTCTTGGGAGCATTATGAGAAGGGGGCAGGTGGTCAGAGCAGTCACTCCCAAAATGGGACACGGGCAGTTGAGAGCTGACAGGGAGTCCATGGGGGCCTTCCTCGTCTGGTGGTCGGTGAGCTGTGCCAATAGGAGGGTCAGGACAGTGCTGGGGCCATGGCCCAGGGTGGGGCAGAGGCCCGGGAAAAGACTCAGACAGCAGGTCCCTGGTAACCCCAGGAGAGATAGAAGAGAACAAATGTTGCAATGTTCTAGATCCTTCCAAGGAGCTGATGCTTGGAGGGGGAGGGGCTAGGTCTGTCCCAGGGCCAGCTGGGCAGGGAGACTGGGAGGATTCTAGGCTCTTTCTCTTAGGAACAGCAGCCCCCAGACCTTGACTCAGCCACTGCTGCCTAGGGGTTTCTGCCTCATTGGGGTTGGGGTACAGACAGGCCTGGGGTACAGTAGGGGAGTCCCAGACCAGGGCCCAAGGACCTCCCCCAGAAGGGGCAGAATTCAGTTCTCACCATGCCTCTGTAGCTGTAACTGGTTGAAAGGAGCCCTCCGCTGGGCAGGGCTGCAAAACTCCTAAGACTTAATTAAAATCAATCTCAAATTACTCACACACCATCGATTGGAGATGGCATGTGATGGGGAAAATATGATCATCTTCATGGGAAACGCCGATACCCAGCATTGGTGTTTCCTCAGCACTGTGGGGGCTGGGGTACAGACCCACTGAGGATCAGGTTGGCTCTGGGCTGGGGTGCTCCTAAGCAGCTACTTCCTGACTGAGACCCAGGGGCATTGGTGGGAACCTTCTTTTTAAGACAGGGTCTCCCTGTATCCCCAGCTGTCCTGGAACTCACTATGTAGACCAGGCTGCCCTTGAACTCACAGAGACCCACCTGTCTCTTCTTTTTAATGTATTTTTATTTTTATTTTATGTGTATGAATGCGTAGACTGCACATAGATAGGTGCACCCATGCTGTGCAACAGATATCCCCTGGAACCGGAGTTAAGGATGGTTGTTAGCCACCATGTGGGTGTTGGGAATTGAATCCGGGTCCTCTGCAAGAGCAGTCAGTGCTCTTAACTGCTGAACCATCTCTCCAGCCCCAGCATTCTTTTTTTCGGAAACAAGGTCTTACATAGTCCAGCTGAGGAGGGCCTTGAACTTCTAATCTTCCTGCCTTAGCTTCCCAAGTTGGGATGGCAGGCATGCCCCACCATGCCCAGTCCTTGGCAGTGTTCTTGATACATATGTCTAAGGGTGGCTGACATCAAGTGCTCTGAGTGCTCCATAAAGATTCCCCACATCATGTGGCTAGGCTCCTCTGGAGATTGTAGTGGAGACCCCACCTGGTAGCCTAAGTCCCACTGGGGTTCCATCAGGTACGAGTGAGCTACTGAAAAAGAGAGCAACTCAGGGCTGGTAGTATTTCTTTTTTGCTCATATGGGCTTCAGGGGCCCATTGGGCATTCACTATCAGTGACCTCTGTGTTTGAGGTGACTTTGTAGGTCAAACCCCTCAGTTACAGCCTTTGCAGGGGGATGTAGGATGGAAATCAGGGCACATCAACAGAGGTAGTACATCTGGGAGGAAGGAGGTCATACAGTTCAGGAATGGCAGAGCCCAGACCCTGTCCTGGGGTCCAACTCACCTGCTCTTAAAGTCCTATAAGGGCTTTCTCACAAATGCAGTAAATACTAAAACCTTGTGTAAGCTTTACTAATGATCATGGAGGGACAAAGACCCAGTGGGGTGAGGGGAAAGTGGAGGACAGGAGGACAGATGGGATGGAGCACGCTGGAACCTGGGAATGGTGGGGCTGTTGTTGAACTTCCTGGCTTTGGGCCTCATGTCCTATAACCTTTGCCCTTCACTATAGCCCCAAGCTGCTATTGTGCCCCCTGGGGGTGGATAGGCAGCTTTCTCCAGGTGGGGAGGAGAGAAGTCTCCAGAAAAGGAGAGATGACAGGAATAGTCAGGGCTTTGTCCTATCCAGGTGCTACAGAATCCATTAAGGGTTGCAGAGCTCTTGGTGGCCTCTGCAGTGACTGCTGATAGACAGGTGGACACCTAGGGTGATGCTGGTGGTGCTGGTCCGGGCCTCCCCTTTGCATCCCAGCTCAGCCTTCCTTCCAAGCAAGGCCATGTTGTGCTGAGTTTTTTGTTATTTTAATTAATGCCCCGCTTCCCAATGCCTAATTAAACTGGAATTGCTCCATGTCCAATAGCTGAACGTCCCATTAGATACAAGTTAATGCAACTGTCGCAGCAGCAGTAGAATGAGGTTGTCGCATCCCTGAGGAGGGACACAAATATACCCAGAGGATGGCACAGTCCAAGTGTAGCTGCTCAGAGACACTGAACCCATCCTGGGGACCCTCAGCAGACCACAGGCTGAGGATTTTAAGCCTGTAGGAGAGGCCTCCATGGCCCCTGGGCCTCTAACCTGGTAGCTCCTGCTGGCACTGTCCATTCTGACTCCATGAAAAAATCATGCCGGTTTCATAAAAGTTGGAAAATGCAGAAATTAGAGAAAAGTAAGGGCCTCCAGCAGAGAAGTGCATGGTCTGGTGGCCTGCTTTGGGGTGCCATGGGGCTGGTAGGTGCTCTCCACTGCTGGTACAGGGTCCCTGTACAGGGCTGGTACAGGGTCCCTGGGTGACAGTGGGCTTAGAGGCCACACTGAGCAGTCTTGATCCCTCAGATGCCAGCAGTATAAGATTGGGGTATGGGTTGAGAGCTGGCTGGGGTAGGCATACAGCACCCTCTTGGGCTATGGGAATGCCTGGGGTGTTGGGCTGCTCCTTCTGGTCCCACTGTGCATGCCAGCCTCAAGGGGTATGCCAAAAGGTCATTCTGGTTGGCTGCTTACCCTGAGTTCTTGGTCAGTCTCTTGGGGGCAGCAAGGGCTGGCCACCATGGGAGGGCCTTTCCTGGGTTCAGGCAGGTGTTTGACCCCTGTCTTGGCCTCCCACACTGGGCTGCCCATCTTCCAGGCAGGAGAGTTCTGGCCTGAGGTCATCTCAGGATGGTTCTGGCTGTGGGCCTAGGCTCAGCCCATCTGCACTGGAATCTCAAAGCTAAGGTGAGCACAGTCAGGGCAGGACGGGTCTCATTCACAGGACACTGGACCCTGCTCTTTCCCCTGCTTACTCAGGTCCCTGTCTTCAGAACTGGGGACATGTCCATCTTGCCCTCTACTGCACCCCAATGTCCAGCTCAGTCACAAGAGGCTAAGACCTGTCTCAGGAGAAAATGGCAGTTCCCAGCACTTCTAATTGCTCTATAATGTACCTTTGTTTGGTATCAGTTGGGGGTGAGGGCCTACCATACTTCTACCCTGAGAGAGGGCACATCCCCAAAGCCCTGTTAGGCTTCTGACCTCTGGGTCTGGCTATTCTTATCCCCAGCTACCCCTGGTCCCACTGTCCTCTGAGCTTGGCTACCCCTGGACCCACTGTCTTCTGGGCCTGGCTACCCCTGGACCCACTGTCTTCTGGCTCTGGCTACCCCTGGACCCACTGTCCTCTGGGCCTGGCTATCCCTGGCCACACTGTCCTCTGGCCCTGGTTACCCCTGGACCTACTGTCCTCTGGACTATTGTGGTACAGCAGCTGCTATTGCAGAGACTCAGCCTGGGCATATTGTCCAGCAAGACTTCCTGGGTCAGATTGCCCAGAGGCCAAATGGGCATGGAGGAATGGGTGTGCAGGAAGGCCCAGAATGGCTCTGTCCACAGCCTCAGGTACTAAGGGCAGGACAGGTGTGGTCTGGCAAGGGATAAGGTGGCAGGTCCCAGCTATCCCAAGGCTCTGTCTTCCTGGGCTGAGTCTATCAGTTCCCACATGTTCCCTTATTTCACAGTTGTCTTTCACATCCAGGTGGCACCCTGTCCTCTCAGTGGCCTTTCTGGGTATTGAGTAGCCCATGAAGAGGACCTGCTGGAGAGGTAATGGAGCAGCCTCCTTGCCTCCTGGGCCACAGATTAGCTGGGTTTCACTGTGGGCCAATGTAGATGATAGCAGTGTAGACACACCATGGTGCCTCACTGGAGGTATGAAGGGGCCCAGCCTGTGTCCAGGAACACGACCTCAGAACTGGGACACTGGCTTCATGTTATCATACTATCAGCCACAAGCTTAGAGACTGTGCCAGGTGGGTCTGCCTCGCTGCAGCAGAGGGAGGCCAGAGGGAGGATCAGCCTGTGGTATGAAGGTGATGGCAGGCTGAGTGATCAGTGGTAAGGTGTCTGGGAATGGTGACAATGAAAGTGCTAGCTACATCATAGCCAGCTTGCTTACTGATCTCTAACCCACTTCTGCTGGCCTTCAACCATGGCCTACACTGTACCATGCCCAGTTAATTTTACTTACCTTGACCCTAACAGTATTTAGGTAGGGCAGACCCCAACTAAGATTTTGGGGTCACTGTTTGGGACAGTTGGTGGACTCTGTTTCTTAGGGAATGTTATCACCTGTGCTGATACTGAGCGAAGCTCGTCTCCATTGTCCCCTCACCCCAGTATCTACTGAGCTGTCCTGGATAGACTCTTTAGGGCTACTGAAGGTGAACACACATTTGTGAACCTGTGACATACGCCTTTGCCTCCCCAGACACCAAGACCTTGGATGGCACTGACCTTCAATGTCCTGGGTATGACAGCTGCAGCTTCTGCCTCCTGCTCTTGGCCTTGAGTGGCCAGGTAAGGGGAGGCTATGTGGAGAGGGAGGCCTGCCAAGCTGTCTCATAGTCAGTAGGCCAAGGTTATGCACACACAACCTGAGTGCCCCAAGGAGTCCCTGCACCTGCGGATACTACGGGGTGCAGAACTGCCTCTCTAGCCCTACCTGGGCTCGAACCCTCACACAGTGATAGGCTGCTTTTGTTGGGCACTTGTTCCCTGCTCCCCAGCTGCCCCCTCACAGTTTATAAAGAGAGAACCCTGGGCTGAGGTCCTAGACCTGTGGACTCTTTTTGGCAGTTCTGAGGGTGCAACAGAGACTGGGGTAAGGTCTGACTCAGGGCTCCATTCTGTACACAATCTGATCTCACCCAGAGTTGGAGTAAGGATGGTGATTGGTGCTTTTCACACTAGTCATCTCCTACCCATGTCTCAAAGCCCAGCTCCATATAGCCCCTAAATCCTTTCAAGACACCCCAGAGCACAGGTGATGTCATATATATTGCAGAAAAGGGTCTGTCCAAGGTTTCATTCACCTGCCTGTCAGCCTGGAGAGGCCCTAGATACTCAGGGCTGGTCTCTGAGTCCCCATGGTTTGTACACATGGAGCACACAGGTAAGTGTGTGGAGGCTGGGATAGGAGCTGGCAGGGTGAGGGAGGCGCAGTGCCCATCCTCTGCCTCCCATTGTTTCAACAGCAGCCGAGGAGAAAACAAGGACTTTACGGCTGCCACAAATATTTCATCCCACACATTTTACAGTCCACAACTGCTGTGAATGCTGGGCTCCTGTCGGAGCTGGAAGATTCATAAAATGCATGTGAATTTTTATGTCCAATTATTCCAGGTCCCCTGCTCAAAGCACAAGAGCTGCCCTGTGCACAACCCAGCCCCAGTCTCTGCCTATTTAGACTCCTTCTGTGGAGAAACCCCGCACTGCATCCTTGTGACAGGCCCTAAACATTAAGCTCTGTCTTTTATCCTCCTGGCTTCACCTTTAGGGAGGAGACTTCCAGGTCCACAAAGTGTTGTAAGGGAGGTGCTATGGCCTAGCCTAGGGAACCCCAAATCAAGGGCTCCTGAGGGTTCCTGTACTTACCAGGGGTTGTCATGGGCTCAGCCTCTTTCTTCCTCATTTTTTTTTTTTTCTGAAAATGGGCTTATGGTCGCAGCATTGCAAAGAGGACACTGAGATGGTGCTGGACTCAGGGTCTTTATGGCCCAGAGGGCCCAGGTGGTTGGGTCAGGCCTAGGGTAGAAGGCAGGTGCTGCCTGGAGTTTGGCTGTGTGGGGAGGGCTCGAGGGTGTGGTGGGTACCGTGGGAGCGGCTCATCGGTTGCGGCCTCACGTCCCTTCATTACAGTGCTTGCAGAAGATGTTCTCTGATTAGTCTGCTGAATTATGAATTAGGTTCCGGGTCCCTGTGCAGCTGTTCCCGGCTTGTCATCCCCACCACTTTATTTCCCCATCTGCTTATAAAACCAGGAGCGCCGTCCTGCAATAAACACTTCAAACACTTTTTTTAGGGGCTAATTAATTGTGTTGCATTTCTCCAACACAGCACGAAGGCTGGACCTGCCCCGAATTCCCAATGTGGGCTTGGCTCCTGTCAGGGTGCCTGGGGAGGGGGCTGGGCTCAGAAGATGGAGGTGAGTGCTTGGCTTCCACAAGCATGCTCTCCTCCAAAGGCAGCCCTGACCCCCATGCTGGCAGGTAAGGCTGCCTCTCCAAACATGTAGGTTCTTCCCAGGGGCTCCCCTTGGCACCTTCTGGCTAAGGCCACTGGACGTACCCTCCACTCGTCTGCAATACATCTAAACTGAAGTTGTCATCCTCCAGTTGAGCTACAGTAATGACTGTGACCCGCACTCTCTATCCAGTGTTTGATCTTCCTCAGCATTCCAACCCTGCCTCTTCCTACGTGGTTCCCCGCCCAGAATACTCTCTGCCTTCTTCTGCTTGATGGCCTGCTCTGGCCCTGAGACCCCTGCAGCTGCCCTGGAAAAGAGGTTTTGGGGAGCCCCATGTCTGCCCTGCACTATTCTTCCTGAGGCGACCCAGAGAGCATACTGGAGCAGGCTAGCCACACTGTTAAAAAAGCAAAATCACAATTACCAAGTTTCAAAACAGAGCTCAGAGACAACGAAGCTGCGGCAGCTGTGTTCTGTTCCTGACACTGGGACATGGTGTTCACTAAGCTAATTCTCAGCTAGGGTACTGCTCTGAGCCAATGAGAGCCTGTAATGTGGAACCCAAGGGTCTGAGTCCTCCATCCAGCTCATATGGCTACAAGTCCCTCCAGGCTACAAAGAGGACCTGGGGGGCTCTGTTGCCTGGGCATGGTAGGGCCTGCGGTTTTCAGGACAGTGGACTTCTGTGTGCCACAATCATGTCATTGGAACTAGCCAGGAAGGCTCCTAAATTTAGCTCCCTATGGCCTTGCCCTCAGAGGCTGACGTGAGGCAGGCCTCAGCTTTTGTTCTGAGCTAGCTGAGGGTGACTTGTTCAAAGATGCTGCAGAATCACAGAGGGAAAGGTTGTATGTCCAGTGTGCTGAGGGGCCCTGGTCAGTCTCATCACTTGGCTACAGTCAAGGTTACCACAAGGGAGAGAGACAGATGTCAATTCATCTGTAGGTCTTCGAGCTTGGCCCCTCATAGATACCCCAACCTGGTCCTTACCCACAGTGCACAGGAATAGCTGAACCCAAGGACATCTTCCCTATGTGGACCTCAGACTCAGGGGGATGAGCTATTGAAGGCATATCCCTCACCTCTTGGGAGCCTTGTTCCTTAGCCCCAATGCTAGAGGCCCTGTAGGAATCTAGGAGCAGGCTTTGTCCCCACTGCTGTCCACAGAGAGCTCTGTGCTTGGCAAAACTTCCTTGCAGCCCTGAGGGAGGGAATTGAGGCCAGAGAGGTCAGGGAAGACTGTACTACCTCCCAGAGAGTCTGACTCTGCAGACACCCATGTGGCCCCTACAAGTGAATTCCCTTGGCCTGTGAGGGATTGACCCACGGGAGACTGGGCACATGGGAGTCAGAGACATGTGGAGAGCCTGCTGGACTCTGAGTATGGATTCCCACCAAATGACTGACATGAAGCAGAGTGCAAGATCTTGTTTGAACATGGTGACTCTGGGAACAAGGGCAGGGGTGGGGCAGGAAGTGATGTGGGTATGACTAGGACAGGACACTGGGATGCTGGAGCTTGGTCCCTGAGTGCAATTCCTGACTGTGACTGCATGTGCTTATGAGTGACCTTCAGATGGCTGAGGGGTAAGGGATCCTGATAGTGTCTGCCTCACCAGAAACAGAAGGAAGTGCTGAGTATCTGCTCAGGGGACTTGCCCAAGCAGAATGTGGGCCTGTTTTGGGGGTGTGTGTGTAGGAGGGCTCCCTGTCCTAGAAGAAGGTGATCTGGATCAGTGGACATCAGTGATGCTTCCCCTCCTCAGACATGCCCCCCACCTTGGGAGCCCCACTGGAGATAGAGGCACTTCCCCTGTTGGCTATGCTCCGTTTGGAACATTTTTATGGGCTGTTAATTGTTATGCTTCCATTTAATTCTGGGTGTCATTGCATGTCAGCCAAGCCCGACAGGCTGGGATTTATGCCTCCAAATTATGGGGCTTGGGCTGTTCAGAGGTAAAACAATTACCCATCAATCAGCCACCAAGTGGCCTGCTCTGGGGCTGGCAGCCCTGTTAGCAGGTGTGGGTGTCTGTGGCCCTGACAAGACCCTTCAGAGGAGGGACTGCCTTTGAGAATAAGGCATCTGGGTAGGGTCCCACCTCAGTAAATTTGTCCATGTCAGGACTTAGTTGTCTGGGATGGTGGCCCTCCCATCTAATTTCTGGGGCAGGTAACTTGGCTTCCCACATGTATGCTGTGACTCCAGAGGCGAGATCTTGGAAGGCCGAGGGTGACCTGTTGAAAGATGCTACAGAATCACTGAGAGGACAAGGTTGTGTTTCCAGCATGTTTAGGGGTCCTGAGAAGCCTTGGCCACTCTGCTGGAAGATCATGATTGCCATGAGGGAGAGACAGGTGCGAAAGGGATCCTCCCAATGTCAAAGGGAGCCCAGAGTCCATAGCAGTGGGAACTATACCACCAGAGCCAAGGCCTCTCTGATGGGTACAGATGCAGATGAGGGCCCTGAAAAGTGGAGAGGTAAGTCATGAGTGGGATATTGCCAGGGATAGCCTTTATCAGAGGCTCTATGACTCAATTTCTCTCTCTTGTGATTCTTGAGCACTTGCTTCATCTGTGTAGAAGAGAAAGAATGGGGTGCCTTGGGGGATGGGTTGAAGAGATGACCAAGTTGTCACTAAGATGCCTCTTTTTGAGGAGGGATGAGTAGGATCTTGAGAACGTGGGTGACTGGAAGCCAGGGTGTGGCAGGTACAAATGTGACAGGTGCAGGTGGGCCAGGTGCAGACCTCACAGGTACAGACAAGGCAGGTGCAGAGAGGGCAAGTGCAGATGGGGCAGGTGCAGATGGGACAGGAATAGATTGGTGGGGCAAGTGGCATTAGGTGACCAGAGGCAAGAAGGTGCATGAGGACATGAACTGGTGACTTTGGGGAAAGGAATCTGGGTCTGCAGAGCAGATCCTGACCAGCCCTGTTCCTGGTGTGGTTGGAATGAAGCATGGAAGAGTGAGGCCCTTTGGTCCTTCCCTCAGGGAGAGTCCCTTCTTCCTCTGTACCTCTCAGAAACTCTGGAACCTGCAGTAGGGCCTGATTAAGTACTATTTCTAGCACCCTGCTGGCCACCCATGGGGACAAGTGGTAAGCAAGAAAGTGCTGGCATCTGGGATCCCCCAGTCTAAGTCCTGTAAATTGGGTGGTTTCTGTTCCTGCAGTAGTATCCCTGTTACTATACCCTGGGAATCCAGCCAACCAGCCCCAGTCAGTGCCCATCCTGGGCACTTCACTGCCAGGCACCTCATAAAACTGACACCGAGAGAGGCACCTGTGTCCTTGATTGGCAGGTCAGTTGGGAGAGTGTATTTCCTCACCCACTGTCCCCCTGTTGCTGCCCTAGCCACCCTGAGACCCTACCATGTCTGCTGCCAGGACCCTTTCACACAGCCCTGTGCCTGTCAGCACAGACAGCCCTCCCTATGTCCTGCGTAATGGCCCTCTCCTCCATCCTGACTTCTTCCCTGTCCTTGAGGAAACTCACTTTCAGAGGAAGCCACCTAGCCTCCTGTTCCCACTTTGGCCTGCACCTGCCCTGCATCTCCAAGTGCTCTGTGTTGCTGTAGGCCAGGCTCCATCCCACAGGCCTTTTCTTTTGATTTCTTTCTGGCTCCAAGATGAGCCAGGTCAATGGTTACCTACACTGGAGCTTCTCAGAGTTGGGACCTGTCACTCTGAGCCCTTCAGCTTCCTGGCCTGACTGTAGCTGAGGGGGACTAGTGAGGGTTCAGTCAGGGATGAGGTCACTGGGCCCAATGTGACTGGTAACCCCTGAGCTGGATGGCATGGTGGTCAGCTCTCTGTCCACTTAGACTGGAATAAAAGTGAACCTCCCGGGGTCATGTCCTTCTGAGGTCATGTCATCCCAGAGTCCTGTTTCTGAGATCACATATTCTGGGACCCAAGTGAGTCTCTCTTGCCCCATGTCCTCATAGCAGGCTCCATTTAGCAGCAGAGCCTCCTACATTTTGTATTGAAGTGTATCCAACAGAAGAAAAAAGTCTTGTTTTCATTTTCTCAGTCACATGCTAATTGGCCCACACTGCTATGAGCAATTACCACAGTCTAGGACTGATTTCAGTATATTCTAACTTCCTTGAAAGTCAAGGTGCCACGTGGCTATGACACCCGTGAGTCATTCACACTTCAACTTTCAGTCACTGCCTTTGCTATCCCACCCGGAATGCCAAACGCTGCTGGTGGGTGAGACCCTCCGGGGAACTGCAGCAGGGCCTGGCCTCGCCCACGACTTCATCTTTCAAAAGGCATGCCTGGGCCTGTGGGGCTGGCTGCTGTTGGTGTCTGTTGCTCGCTATCCAGGCTAGAGTCAGCAGTGAGATTGGGGAAAACTCCTGGGACCCATGCTAGGGCTCCCTGGGGTGACCATGGCTTTGATTGTCAGGTCACAGAGGTCCCTGGTAAGGCAGGGTTGCATACTTCAGTGCTGTAGGATGAGGGGAGGTGCTGGATGGCGCAGCCTGCCCAGGGTTGCAGTGGATATCCCAGAGTCCAATTGTGGTGGGGGAGGAGTATCCTTGGGAGAGTCTTTCTGGTTTTTGGTCTGGGGGCTGACTGGCAAGGATGAGAGCTTATTTACCCCAGGTAGCCCCAGAACTCCTGTCCACCGCTCTCATATCCCCACCCAGTCCAGTCCTTTTCCTGCTATGCCTGGGTAGCCACACTGGCATTTGGTGCCCAGGGAGCTGCTGACAGTGCGTGTTCTGCCTGCTGAGGAAGTGCTGCCAGCCTGTTTTGGAAATGTCAGGCTAGCGGGTAGCAAACCCTGCCCAGCCTCCACTCCTGCCCCTGATGCTGGACACAGGCTGCAGCACCAGCAATGGAGCCAGGCCTCCTTCAATGTCTAAGAGCACTGCTGAGGTTTGGACTCTGGGCTTACTCAAGGCTGCGGGGGAGTAGCAGAGTGTCCTGAACCCATATCCAATGTTAATGGACGAGGGTCCTGTCCTGCAACACAGTCTTGGTGGGCTGCTCCATGGGAAAGAGTGATACTGTACTGGGGACCCTGGGGTGTCTGAGGGAGGTTTATTGGGCATCAGCTAATTTCCCAGGGGGTCCTTGCTGGTGGTGGCTACCATGCACCAGAGAACTGTGTCAGGCTGGAAGGTATGATATGTGAACTGGCTCTGGCCTGCCTGGACCTGGGTGGGGCTATGTAACAGTTATACACTGACACCAGGAAAGCTGGTGGGAGGGTCTGTGCTGGGAGCTGGCCCAGAGGAAGGGGAAACAATTTCTCAGGTTGAGGGCCATGGTATAGAGGGCCCCAGATAACATTGAATAGACCAGCTGAGAGCCCTAGAAGGAACTGAGCATGATAGAGGACTTTGGATCTGGGGTACTAGGACAGGCTTCTGACTTGGGGCTTGGTCTGCCTTCTTGTCCCTTGTACAAGAACTGACTTTTCAGCCTAGGTTGAGTTATCCTGTCCTGTCTATACAGGGCTTTGTAACAGCCACCCTGGCTCTGGCACTCTGTGACTGATTTCCTCCCAGGCACTTTGGGCCTCAATGCCTGTGAGGGCTGTGACACTGATGTGCCCAGACCTTGGCTTGTACCAAGGGCATGGATTTCATCAAAGTGCCAGTTTAATAACAAAAGGCATCCAATTGTCATCACCACCCAATCTCTCACACCTCTGCTGGGGTCTGTGTTCCCTGCAGTGCTCACATGGCCAGCCACCACACAGAGGAGTGGGTAAGCATGTGTGACAGGAGCCCCACTGTCACCCTTGGGGCTTATCCTCTCTGCCAGGAAAGTGATGGCTCTATGGGACATGCTGGGGCTGGAAGAGAATAGTGTGAGAAGGCTGTGCGCCCATGCATGGGGCGAGGGTAGTTTGGATCTCTAGAGACAAGGTGGACATTGTGGTCTTTTGTATTAGTTTCTTTTCCAGTCACTATGACAAAATACCTGACAAAAGCAACTTAAGGAAGGAAGGATGGTTTTATTTTGGCTCAGTTTGAGGGTACAGCCCCTCATGGCAGCAGAAACTTGAGGAAGCCGCTTTATTCAGTGTAAGAGCTCAACCCATGGGATGGTGCCACCCACACTCAGGGTAGGTCTTCCCTCACAGACATACCCAGAGTGGTGTCTCCTAAGTTATTCTATGTTTTGGAATACATTTTTTATTCTTTGACAATTTCATTATATGTATGCACTATATTTTGATTATATTCACCTCTCCCCCACTCCCCCTCCAACTCCTCCCAGATCCTGCCCCATAGCCCCCTTCCAACTTCATGTTCTTTTTTTTATTTTCCTTTTTAATAACCCACTGGTTTATTCTATGGGTTATTCTAAACCCAGTCAAACTGATGATAAAGAGTGGTCCCAGGGACACTGTAGGTGGTGAAGCCTCACAGATGGTATGCCTCCATGGACAGGTAGAAGTCTGACCCCACTCTGGCCACAGCTTCACCTCAGCCTGCTCCTTCTCTAGGCCTTGCTGAGGTCCCCACTACTTTCCCATCCACTGAACTCCTTTCCTAAGTTTCTTTCTTCTTGTCTCCATCTCTTCTGATGTCACTTGTGGTGTTGCCTGAGCAAGTGACAGTGTCCCTCCTTCCCTGGCCTGGTATTTTCACCCTAGGGCAGAGCTTCCCTGTTTTTAGCTAAGGCCATATGAGATTTTCCAAACATGGATGTTGCAACCATACTAACCTGGCTCTATCCTGGGTCAAAGGCTTCCTGTGAACCTTGGCACTATCTATACCTCAGTTTATCTATCTGCCACACATGACTGAGGGCATTTGCCTTATGTGTTTGAGGGGTATCAGGTCAGTCCTGTTGGCTCTGGACATGTGCCCTCTAATCTTGGTCAGCAAAAGAGCACCTTCCCACCCTGGCATGCCCCTATCCCAAGCCATTCCTGTCTAATACAAGGGAAGGGGCTGGAAAGATAACTCAGCAGTTAAGAGCACTTGTTGCTCTTGCAGAAGATCCAGGTTCACTTCCCAGCACCCACATGGTCACTTATAACTGTCAGTAACTCTAGTTCCAGGCATTGCACACATGTGGTACACTTACATACATATAGGTAAAACACTCATACACATAAAAATAAAAATAAAATAATAAATATTTTTAAAAAAAGATGCACAGGGATCTGAAGAGTCTACCTATCATTAGGATGGTCCCAGCTCTGCTCAGATTCAGACATGAGAGCCCTCATGGCCAGCGACTCTGGCCAAAAGTAGGGTTGAGTGTGGTCACCAAAGGCTTCAGAGGACCAGAGATGGCCCAGAGACTACAGCTGGGGCCTGGCTCCTCTGCACAGGGGATCCTAGAGGGCTCCAGGATGATGAAGCGGGACAGGTGGCTTTTTGAAGCCCCCAGTAGAAGAAGCCTGCCCAGGGTACTGGGTACACAGAGGGGACAGATGGCTCTTGACGGGGCATGTGACCCCACCCTGCAGGGTCAGCTGCCCCAAGTTGGGTGTGGAATGAGACTTCGAGGAAACAGAGTATTGTGAGCTGCTGAAATCCAGGGCTCTGGATGGTGAGGACAGGTTGCACCTGCCTGATCCCTTCTTCCCATGTGGCTTCTATGGGGGCTAGGGATACAGGAACCCTCTTGCCCAGCCTAACCTTAACTTTTCAGTTTTGCCATTGGTGTGAAAAAGTACATTCTCATGGAAAATCATAACAATCCACCAGAAATCAATAACCTAGGAGATGAAAGCCATGCCTGTCCCATTCCACCGTCTCCTCTGTGCTGTCCCACCAGCCACTGTAGCCACCCTAGCCTGGTACTCCCAGCCTTCCCCCAGCACCAGAGCCATCACAAATGCAGTTTCAGTGGCCACCTGAGTTCCTGGCATAAGGATAAACCACAGCTTCTGGCTCTGTGGAGAAAGTCCCCAGGCTCTTGCACTTGCTGATTTCCTCCCTTCCTCCCTGCTCAGTGGAGCTGTGCCCACAGTCTCAGCTATGGTAGCAAGAAGGCACAAAGCTCTGGCTTTTTTTGCATCTATACTAGCTCCTGCCATGCTATGTTCCAGCTCTAATGCAGCCCCAGGATCTGTATGTCAGCCTAGCCTTTATCACAAGGGACACACAGAGGCTGTCCAGCTATTGTGTCAGATGCCTTCACAGTTCTGGGTATCATCGACGTTGGGCCCTGAGTTCAAATCTCATCTCTGATACTTTCTGGGCCTCTGTGTCTGTCTGCTGAGGAAGGGCAGCCTAGGCTGGTGGCCTGTAGGCATTCCTTAGTGACTGAGAAATGAGCCCTGGGGACATAGGGAAAGGGATCCCAGGGTCCCAGGAGGTCTCCAGGGTGGCAAAAAAGGAGATATCACTCTGCCAATAGGGCTCTAATAGTCTCTAGCCACTTGGTGGGACAAGTGGACCTAAAGCAGAGATGAAAGCATGAGTTTGCCTGTATCAATCACCAGATTATCCTGGTGTTTGTATGACCATTGTCAAAGGGACTGACTAAGGCTGGTTGAGGGGTTAATAAATTGCCTGGGCACCAGGATGGGTGTACAGGACATAGGTATTG
The DNA here is from genome assembly GCF_000622305.1 of Nannospalax galili. Classification (NCBI taxonomy): domain Eukaryota; kingdom Metazoa; phylum Chordata; class Mammalia; order Rodentia; family Spalacidae; genus Nannospalax; species Nannospalax galili. The sequence continues at coordinate 549,083 of NW_008346549.1, read as the reverse complement.
GGTTCTGGAACAAGGCTTCTGCAAAAGTGGAACCAGACATGAGTATGTGTGTGTTGTGTGGACACCCAGGTGTGCATATATAGAGTTGGGACAGGCATGTGTAAAGTGTGTGGAGGGCTGGCACATGCATGTTGGCTCTGGTTCCTTGTCACCCTGGGGCCTGTCAGAGGGCACAGGGATCTACCCTTCCCTTAAGTCTGTGAGCAATGATTCACTCCCAGCTGTCCTTTCCTGTGACAGGCCTAGGAACCTCACAGTCTTCCATGGCCCCTCACAAGTCTCACAGTTCCCTCAGCCTCCCACAGCCACCACACCTTGGCCACAGCCATCTATAGCCAGTCAATTCCCTCATACTCTGGGTCTTGGGAACACATCAGAAACCCACATAAAACAGTGACAGGTTGCCAATCATGTGGCAGTGGTGACACACTTGAGAAGCATGTGGCAACTGAGGGAGGCACTAGAGCCAATTAGTGATGACATACCCAGCGGGGCCTCCAGGGTTTGGGGGTTAAGGAGGGAAAGGGAGAACTGTATTCCTTCTAGGAGGACTCGGCCATCCCTGGCCTCCAGGCACCTGCCTAGGAATCTAGGTCTCCAGTGTAGCCCTGGCTCTGGTCAAGGACATAGACAGCCCCCTCCTAGCATAGCCCTGCTTCTTCTGAGCAGATGACTTGGAGAACAACTTGCTGTCTGGTCTCACTCTTGTCACACATGCAGAGATGCTGCCATAGGACACGGACCAGGAAGAGACATAGAGGGTCCCCCTACCCTGGTCAGGCAGTGGCATGGTGTGTTTGGCTACCTCTCTCTGTATATAGCTCCAACGACCTCAGCCTGTTTGCCCTGAGCTTTGATCTCAGTTTCCTCCAGACTGGAAGAGGTAGGTTCCTAAGCTGCTCCTGCCTCCCCCTGCCCCACTTTTTGACAGGGTCTCCCTAGTTCAAGCCTGCCTCGAACTCTTTAAGTAGACCAGGCTGTCCTCTATCTCACAGAGATCCTCCTGCCTTTGCCTCCCCAGGGCTGGGATTAGCCTGCCCTCTAGACCTCTTGGGCAGCTGCGTCTAATTGACCAAGTTTTGAGATGCTCCATTTCTTCCTTCATTGGGGCTCTTCTTCTGGGGACTTACCTGTAGACAGTTGCCCTGTCCTGAAGGCCTCATGCTACAAATGATACATTTTTCTGAGAGGCTGTTGGATGTGGGCTCTGCTGTCTCTGATGTGTGGGCTAGGCCTTACCGAGCAGCTATGCCCTGGTCCCAGGACCTCTTGGGAAGGGTGGGCTCCAAAACCAGGAGGCAATAGCTTGTCAGAGACTTCAGAGGTTTCTGTGACCAAGTGCTGGCTGCAGTTATGGAGTGTCCTCCCATGTCTGTGGACCCCTGGGAGATGTGTGCATCTCTCTCAGTAACATCTGCCAGGCCCAGGAGTCACAGAGTTCAGTGGGAGAGAAAACTCTGTCTTCTAACCAAGGGCTCCTAGCCTAAGGAGGAGAGTGCTGCCTTTGCTTTTTTCTTAATGCTGCACTGGAGATATTCAGATAGTGGAACCTCAGTTGAGACACTGGTAAGGCCTGTGGGGAGCACACTGTTAAGGGCTGAATGGGGGGGAAGGGGAGTGGAGGTTGCCTCTCCTATTCAGGCCAATGTGTAGGCCGGGTGGGTGTCCTATGGCTTTGCTGAATACAACAGAAAAAACTGCCAGCTATCATTTTGGTGGGAGTTATTTTGCCATTTAAGTGAAACTGGGCTTTAAGCTTGCTCACTGATGTGCATGGATGAGGTCTAGCCAGGAGACCCCTGTAGACCCAGGGCTGAGCTGGAGAGAAGAGGTTGTCAGGAAAGTGTGACTGAGTCTGAGGCAGAGCCCCCTCCTCCAAAACGTGGTCATAATAGATAATCCAGATGTGACCAGGTCCCTCTCAGAATCAACATGTGAACAGGACACAGAATCTAGGTGTGAATACCATCTTGGATTAAAATTGTGACCTGATACAGAAACTAGGCATGATCATAACCCAGAAACTAAATGTGACCATGATCCAGAATTCAGGTGTGAATATCACCTAGAACCAAAGTATAACCAGGACCTAGATCCCTGACATGAACAGTGTCTTGGATTAAAACTGTGACTGGACCCAAACTCATGGGTGTGATCAAGTACAAGAATCAAGATGTGATCAGAACTCAGGAACTAGATATGACCATAACCTAAAGTCTAGGTGTGACTATAACCCAGACTTCATGTATGGCCAGGACCCAGAAACCAGGTATGAACAGTATCTGGGAATAAACTTGTGACAGGACCAAAAGTCAAGGTGAGATCAAGTATCAGAATCAAGGTGTGACTAGGAACCAGAATCAAATATAAACCAGGATCCAGATTCAAGGCATGAACAAGACCCAGAACCCCAAAGTGAACATTGCCCAGGATTAAAAGTGTGACTGGACCCAGAATGAAGGTGTGACCAGGACCAAGAATCAAAGTATGTGGGCTACAGAGATGGCTCAGTGGTTAAGAGCACTGGCTGCTCTTGCAGAGAACCCAGGTTTGGTTCCCAGCACCCACATGGTGGCTAACAACTGTCTGTAACTCCAGTTCCAGGGGATCCAATGCCCTCTTCTGACCTCCACCAGCATTGAACGACACAGGTGCACTTCACACATGTAGACAATGCACTCATAAACATAAAAAAATAATATTTTTTTTAAAAAAAGAATTAAGGTATGACCAGGACTCAGAATCAAGGTGTGACCAGGACCCAGAATCAAAGTGTAACTAGACCCAGATTCAATGTGTGAACCAGACTCAGAACTGAACCCAGAATCCAGTGTGCCCAGCACTCATAAGTATGGCTAAGGCCCTTACTGAGGTGTGACTGTGCCCTGTAGTTTCCTCCTGTTTTGAGTGGATCTAGGGCTGCTAGGCAAGGCTTCAGCTTGCAGCAGCCAGGGCCTCATGGGAGTTTATAACACGCTTTGTTTTCATTCTGTTTGTGTGGATACCTTCTATTTGCCGCCCAAAATGCTTGTTTTCCATTTCCAGTGGTGCTATAAGATTTCCTTTCAAAATATAATCTCTTAAGTGAAAAAAATCCATTTGAAGAAAATGCTCAAGTAAACAACAGTGAAGTAGGCAGGTGGATGCAGGGTGGGGCAGAGCATCAGCCTCTGTGACCCAGCAGTGGCAGGGTGTGAAGGAGAAGGGGTGGGAAGGGAAAAAGAGATTGGAAAATGGATGAAGACCTTCCAAGAGTTTTTCTAACCCCCTGGCTGGTCTTGTACAGCCAAGGCTGGTACTGGTCTACCAGCACCACCGTGTCTAGCCTGGGCTGAGTCCCCTGTGGTCTCATGGCCACTTGAAGACTCAAGACAAGAGCCAGCATATGCTTGTCTGCCTTCCTTACTTCATGGCAGACGCAGTACTGTCCACTCACATGAGCACTGAAGACAGAACAGCCAGAGCCCAGCCACAGAGCAATGTGTGGTCCTGCCATCTCTTCCGGCTTTTCTGTACATAGGCGCTGTGAAGAGGCCACGTTGGCACTATGTTCGTTGCTTGTTGTTGTAGCACCTGAGGCCTTGTCACTTGGCTGCTCTGTCCTGTGCTGCATGAACCCAGGGGCTGGATCTGCCACTTATTCTGGGGATGTCACAAGCACAAATGATTCTGGGACAGATCCTGAAACACCAGGCTCAAGCAGGCATTGCTGACTGAAGTAGATTGCTGACAGCAGAACCTCAGGGAGCTGGCCTTGGACCCCATCTGCCTCCCACCCCCAGCAGGCAGGGGCCTTTCCAGAAGGTCGTGGATGCTGCCAGTTGATGAATTACTCCTTGCCTCCATCTAGGAGCTGTTTGACAAGAAGTTATAATCCTTGAATCTTCTGGGGGAGGCTCTGCAGGTGTTGCAGGCAGCATAGAGTTAGGTGACAGGGTCATGCGATGGGCAAGGTGTCCAATGAGGACACCAGGGCTGGCCTAGGCCTGTATGTGTGAAGATCCACAAGAGGGGATGTGCCCTACAAAGTTACTGCTCATGTCCCCCTCACTGCCCATGCCCCTCTGACACTTCTCTACACAAGGTCACAACTGTACATTTCCTGCACAGATATGTCCCTGGACTCCCCTACAGGTGTTTGAGGCTGTGCTGGGCTCTAGGTTCTTACTACCCTGAGCTCCTGAACTCCCAGATTTCTTCCCTAGGATACCTCCTCTCACCTTGGGACCTTGCTGAGTGTCCATATTCTGAGTGGCTTGCTGGGGGTTGGCAGGATTCTGGCATACTTCCCAGGGAGCAAGGGTGGACCTTAGGAGGCAATGTGTAGAAATGACTGAGCTAGGTCAGGCTTGAACTTCTCTGGTGACAGGGTGCTGTTCAGGTAGGTGTTCCTAAGCTCTCTACCCCTGGCCTTTCCCTACTGTTCCCAGAGTAGCCTTTTTCTTTCTCATCACAGGTCAAGGCCTGTGCACTTATGTTCCAGGCTTTGACTCAGATGGGGAACCTCAGCCAGATGGAAGGGGCTTGATGGAGACTCAAGGTGAGGCAGAGCCTGTTCACTGGTCAGTCACATATCCAGCAAGGCCTTGGTCAGCTTGTGTTCGTATCAGATATTCCCACTCCCATCTCCAGCACTGTCAGCTCTACTCCATGGTTTCTCTCAGTGGCCAAGGCTACCATTTCTGTTCTTGACACTGCCCGGTTACTCTGCCCCCTGTTCTGTCTGAGGCACGATGGCTCAGTCTGGTTGGACCCCCATCCTTGGATTGTCAATTGAAGCTCTACATGAATCCTCTGCACACAGAGAAGCCAGAGGAGAAAACAGAAGCCTTGCACAGGTTACAGTTGCCTGGCCACCTGCTGATGAAAACCTGCAGCCATAGCTTCTGGGAAGGTGAGCTTTCCAGGGTGCTCCACATAACATGTATGTGTGTGTGTGTGTGTGTGTGTGTGTAAGAGAGAGAGAGAGAGAGAGAGAGAGAGAGAGAGAGAGAGAGCATCCTTTGAAGGAGAGGAGGGACTGGAGTGGGGCTGGAGTGAACACAGAGAAGATGCTTCTAGATTGTGTGGTCAACACCCTGGGGATAGCACCTGTGCCTGTCACCTTCCAAGGGAGTTGATATGGTGTGGAACTCAGGTATGGCCTTGAAGGTTGTTTTCTGGAATTCTGTGTTCAGTGTTCCCCTGGCCTTTCAGGGGCCTTCTTGGCTTCACCCAGGTCTCTGAAATGAGTTTGCTTGTGCTGTGGGACACAGGGACTGCCTGCTGCCCTGCTCTACTGCCTCTGAGCCAGTGACTCCTGTCCTATGCCTGAGACTCAGGCTGTGGCATGCTAGAGAGTAGCACCAGTGGCAGAGTCCTTTCCCTGGAGGCCACTATGTGCTGCAGCTGGCTCTGGTGGGTTAGAGCTGACCATTCAGGTGGATCTCTTCCACCTCTGGGAGCAGTGACTCTTGTTGGGACTTTAGAATTTTCTGGACTAGGCACATTTGCATCATGGGAATTTGTGCATGTTCTAAAGCAGAGCCCTGCCCATGCCCAGCTCAGCAAGCAGGACCTCCTGTCCCCTACTGGTTGGGCAGCTGCTGCCTAGTAGCTGGCCATTCTCCATGTCACCCTCAGAAGCCTCAGGGGTCAAGGGCAGCTCTCTGCCAAGGCATGGAGCACCTGGGTGTACTGTCTGAATACTTGCAGAGTCAATAACTAGTCCATGAATGGAGCTCTGTCAGACAAGTATCTGGGTGTCTAGGTATCTGGGTGAACAGGAAGTTGGGAAGGCCTAAGGGCCTGTGAGAGTTAATCTTCATTGTCAACTTGACAGGGATTTAGACTCATCTAGAACACAGCCCTCTGGGTATATTTAGAAGAGTGTTTCTGGGGCTGGAGAGATGACTCAGCAGTTAAGAACACTGGCTATTCTTGCAGAAGACCTGGGTTCGAATCCCAGTACCCACATGGCAGTTAACAACTGTTCATAGCTCTAGTTCCAGGGGATCTGATGGCCTCTTCTGTCCTCTGCAGGCATTGCACGACATGGGTGCACTTACATGCAGGCAATATACTCATACACATAAAATAAAAATAATAAAATATATTTTAAAAAAGAAGAGTGTTTCTAGAGAGGTGTAACTGTTGAGAGATGACCCACCATAAATAAGAGTGGCACCGTCTCAGGAGCTGGAGTCCCAGACTAAATCAAAAGGAAAAGGAGGAAGCAAACTGAGGACTAGAATTCAGCTCTCTCTGCTTCCTGACTACAGATACAATGTGACCAACCAGTCCCCTCCACTCTCTTGCCACCATGCTTTTCCCACTGTGATGGATTGTACCCTCAAACTGTGAGCCAAAAAAAATCCTTCATTTCTTAAGTTGCTTTGGTTAGGTATTTTGTCAAAGTGATGAGAAAGGATTCTAGAAGGGGTAGTTTTGGACAGGAAAAGTTAACCCAGAGGGTCTTGGGTCCTCAGAACTTGCCTCTGGACTGTATAAAACAAGTCCACAGTTCCCCTTGAACAGGACACCAGATTGTCCAAGGTCCAAGAGTGAGATGACCCAGCCCAGGGCCTACTACCCTTGTGCCACCTGGCTCTGTCGTGTCTGTACCAGGCTGTCACTGGGGAGCCTGTCCTTGGTGGACCCAGAGGTTGGAGGCCCTTGGGTTGGGGTACAGTTAGGAAGTTGTTGGGTGAGGCCTGTGGAGTGGGGTGGCTGCTTCAGCTCTATTCATCAGCCTGCAGGTCCTCCTCGGGCCCCAGCCTTTGAAGCCGCAATAAATATTGATTCATTCAGGCGAATCGATGTGTTTCTGAGGATCTGGGTCGATAGCAAAGTTACAAGGATCAGGGCAAAGTCATACACGTGCCAAACTCCAGTGTCAAGAAGGAGCCTGGCAAAGGCTGAATTGGGACCTGCCACTATACAGAGTGCCACTGCCAGGGCTGGAGGGGCCCAAGGTAAACAGGGCAGGAGTCCGGCAGGTGCTACCCCAGGGGGCTGACAAGTAATGTCTGGCCACGTGTTCCTTTGCCTGCCTGGACTTGCCCTAGGCTGAGCTCCCAGGTGCATTGCTGCCTCTAGGCATGAGGATTTGGGAGGTCTTCTGTTGACCTTGGGTTCAGGCTAGTACAGAGGAACTTAATAAGACAGCCTCCCTTGGGGTTCTATCATCTTTGGCTCCTGGTCCCTTGAGGTCATAACTCCTCTACCTCTGCCCCAGTAGCCCCTCACCCTGACCCTGGGTCCACATATGGTCAACACCATGAGCACCTCATGAGGCAACTCTATCTCCCTGCTCAAGACCCTTCTGTCCCCTCATCTAGCCCAATCCTTCCATCTCTCTGATCTCTCTTCTTGAATCCAGTTCAAGTCCCTAAAGGCCCATAGGGTCTGTAAGGAACCCACCACCCTTGTCATGCCCCTGCCTTGGGACTTTTGTACACACTGCTGCCTCTGCCTAGAACTCTTGTCTTCACCTGTCTATCCACATCTGCCATTGGTCCCCCCTATGCTTATCCTCCCTCTGAGCACCCCTCCTGCCTGGAACTGTCTTCCTCAGAGGGCAAGGCTGGCAGCTGGGACCTTGGGACCATGCAACTCACTTTCTTGTCCTCCTTAGGGATGAATGAGTATGATGCGCTCCAGACATGCCATCCTGATGGTGGGTGTCCTGGTAGGGTCTGCCCCTGCTCCCCATCGTTCATCTCCCCTTTCCCATCCTCTGTGTTGGTTCTTCATCTCTAATTGTTTCTCATGGCTGTGGCTCCTGCTGCGCTCTGCCATGCTTCCTCTCCTTGAACATCAAGGCTGGATCTGGTGCGTTCTGCTCCGGTGGGGCCACTTTATTTATGAGAATTTGGCAAATGCAGATGTGATGTTTCCAGCTAATAGCCCCAAATCACTCTCGCCGCCCCATTAGCGGGGAAACCGGCCTGTGTACATTACATACCGCCTAAGTGGGAGCCCAGGCAGCAGTTTTATGGCCCTATAAAACTTTGGGAGTTTATTGCTATTGAACAAACATGTAATCCGATGCTTCAAGTTCAATATATGTAGCCAGGGGCACCCAGAGCCAGTTGTGGCTGTGGCTCTCATGGCCAGACTGAGCTGTGGATGTCCAGGGGCTTTGGAGCAGAGTGGAGATTGATCCGCTGTAGGACAAGGCAGGATTTATGGTGGTGTGTGGGGTTGGTGCTTCTGCATATTGAACAGCCCAAGGGCAGCAAAGGGGAAGGGCAGCTGCTGGGACTTAGGACAAGGGGCTAGTCAAAGGATGCTGAGCAGAGCCTTCAGCAAAGAAAGTGAGTGGGTAATCCCTGGAGAGAAATGGGCCCAGCATAGCTCCTGGAGGGAAGGACAGGGGAGGGGTCAGTGGTTAAGCCTTACCCACCAGATGCCCACATCTTTCTATCCATCCCCCATCCATCCAATCATCTTTCCATCTATCCATTCATCTGCTAATCTACCTATCTAACCATCCATCCACCCATCTGCTCAAACACCCCTCTAATCACCCAGCTGCCCCTCCTTCCACCTACCTATCCATCAATCTCTCATCCACCTCTTTGTTCATCCATCCATTCACTCACCCACCTGCCTGTCTGCTTTTGTGTCAGTCCACCCATTTACTCACCTCCTATCCATCTGTCCATTGAGCATCCATCCTCCCAATTCAGAGCTCCCCATCCCTATCCAGGGACAAGGCTATCTTTCCAGTCCCTGGTGACCAGAGCCTGGGAAAGATAAGATGAGTTATAACCCCCTGTAGAAGATCCTGGCATTGTTGCTTTGACTTTGACCAGTGTGCCCCCCAAATCCCTTTCTCGTTTCTACACTTCATATATGTATTCTAAATAATGGAAATCCTCACTTCTTTTTTTTTTTTTTTTTTCCTTTTTGAGACAGGGTCTCCCTGTAGCCCCAACTGGCCTGGAACTCACTATGTAGACCAGGCTGGCCTTGAACTCACGGGGATCCTCCTGCCTCTACCTCCCAAGTGCTGGGATTAAAGGCATGCGCCACCAGGCCCGGCGGAAATCCTCATGTCTAATGGCAGTTTAATGATCTCTCCCAACCTTGTCCTGTGTATACCCTTCCAAGTTCATGCCTTTCTGAGTGGATCCATCCTTTGCGTTTTTCACATGTGGAATTCCACATAAAAGACTTTCCAAGGAAGTCTTTCTAGGTGCTGTTCCCAGTGTGGCTCCCTTGGCATTGAGGCAAACACTTCCCTGAGGCTGGATATTACAGCAGTTTGATTTTTTTTGGAGTTATAAGCAATGCCATGGCTGTCCTCGGAGGCCAGGAGTCCAGCTCTGGCTCTCTGTACACATATCTCATCAAGCACAGATTCCGAGAAGGGCTGCTCCTGGACTGAAGGCAGGGACAATGACCTCTGTCCCTTTGCATGCTGACTGGAAGGAGTTTCTGCAGTGTTGGCTGTGTGTTTACTGTGTGTTCTGGGCACAAATGTGTGTGGTAGTGGGAGAAGGGCCTGCTTTGCATCTTACGTGTGTGTGTGTGTGTGTGTGTGTGTATGTGTGTCTGTGTGTGTATGTGTCTGTGCGTGTGCATGCATACATGAGAGGCCATCTGTGTTGCCTTTTCTGCAGTACACTCACGTCCTTCTCAGTGTTTTTGCTTCAAAACAGCTCATCCCATGCTAATGATGTTAATTTTATGTCACATTAATGTCAAAAATTTAGCTGGCCCATTGCTCGTTTTTTTAATTTGATGTTTTCTTTGAAGCCACCTGAGAATTTAACCACTATACAAAGTGTGCTCATCTTGGCTTTTATCCTTAGAAAGTTCTTTCCCACTAAGATTCAGTAAATATTTTCCTGTTTGCTTCCTGTTCCTTCCCATTTCAAGGTTTAAAGTTCTTTTCTGTCATCTCTCTTCTATTCCCCACCCCCAACATATGGGTCTCACATTCTGATCTAAAGGACATCCTGGGTTCTTCCCTCACCTCTCTTCTATTCCCCACCCCCAACATATGGGTCTCACATTCTGATCTAAAGGACACCCTGGGTTCTTCCCTCTTCCTTTTCTCCCTGCCTCTCCAACCCCATTAGCTTTCTCCATCACCTGGAGGCTGCAGCTACTGAGAGTCCTGAGATCCTGCAAGACAGTTTGCTGCCATGTACCCACACCACTGCAGGACACAGAGAATGGACATTTTTTTTTTCAGGCAAGGTCTCACATAGTCCAGCCTGGCCTTGAACTTACTATGTAGTTAAGTATGACCTTGAACTTCTGATCCTCCTGCCTCTACCTCCTAAGTGCTGGGATTACTGTAAATGTGTGCTACCATCTCTGGTTTATGCAGTGCTAAGGACCGAACCCAGGACTTCGGGCATACTAGGCTAACACTCTGCCAACTGAGCTAGCATGTCCCCAGCCCTGGACATGCATTTTCTGATGATGAGACAGAGCTGAGGAGAGGAGGATGAGGGGCTGGAGTGGAGGGTGGTGGGGTGCGTTGGGAATTCTAGAACATTCTCAGACTGATGAGGTGGTACAAGAATGGTAGGTGTTGGGGGTAGTACGTGCTGGCACTGCACCTGGTTTTCAGGACGGGGAGGAGGGATGTAGGGACGTAAGAGAGGGAGGAAAGGGGCAGGGGTAGAGCTGGGCAGGGAGTGGACAGGGGTACTTGATCATGGTTTTCCCTCCTGTTTAAAGAGGCCACAGTTCTTGATCATGGCCTTCATGGAAACAAGAGCTATGGTCACTTGGGAGACATGGAAGCTATTCTTGGAGGGATGAGCCCAAGTGGATGTGCTGGAGTTCAAGGGGTATGGGTGCACACAGTCGTTTGCTTTGGGGAGCTTTCCTGTATTCTGCACAGAGTAAACAGTGGTGGTCAGGAAGGGGCCTGGCCAGAGCCCATGGCAGCAGTGAGACATGCCCAGGGTGGCAGGAACACAGATGCTCCTAGACATCCCTCTGTCTGCTCTGTCCCCACCCCCAGGAAACCCATTGGCTGGCTTCCTGGGAGGAAGCCCTGCCTCAGTCTGCATCTGTGATTTGTGTGATAGAATCCATAGCCCTAGGAGTCAGGATTCCCCTAGGAAATTCTGTGTTGGAAGTAAGGAAAGGCCAGGGTGGGAGCCCTGATTCCCGAAGAAAGAGACGGCACCTATGTCTTTCCTGGTTTCTATGTCATCTTTTCTATAAATTATGGTGCAGCTATGAGCAACGTTGGAACAAATTATTTTTTTTTGTCTCCCTACTTTTGGCTAAAACTGTAAATAAATTCATTTTTCTATTTCTTTGTAGATGCTGTCCTGTTTTCTCTAATTTGGGTGAGTTGTGTGGGCCTAGAATCAGGCTTTATGGCCAGGGGCTCCAGTGACAGAGCTTGTCAATATGCAAAGGGACAGTATCTGGTGGTGTCTTTTGCATATGACGTTCCTAGAGATCCTCTTGTAGCTTTCTTGCCACCCCAGGACACTCCTGTCTGCTGGCTTGTTGGGAGATAGCCAGCTGGTGTGTGCATGTGTGTGTGTGTGTGTGTGTGTGTGTGTGTGTGTGTGTGTGTGTGTGTGTGTCCACATATGTGTATGTTGCTAATGACTGAGCCCAGGCCCTTATGCATGCTAGGCAAGCGCTCTGCCACTGAGCTATGTCCCTAGTCTGAGGCCCTACCTTTGTCTGTACCCCCTGAAGACAATTCTGGACTTCAACCCAGAGGTCCTGGGCAGGAAACCCAGACCTGCCACATTTAGGTGATGCTCATTAAGTCTGCCCATGTGGGGGACTCAGGTGATTCACCTGTGAAAGGGGATGACAAGTCATTTAAGTAATAGGGGTGGCATACCCAGGGCAGTGCTTGGTACATGGGAGGGCCTCCTAGAATGTTCCAGAGGTGTTTTCTTCCAAGGACTTCCTGGTTCTTTTTTTCAGGCTTTGAATTGTACTCTGTGGCATCTCACAGGTTCCATAGCTGCTCCAGAGGGTCTAAGTGTGTCTCAGTGTATAAGGTCTCCCTGACTCTGTGCTGAGGATGTCCCTCCCTGTCCTCTGAGCATCAGAGTCTCTGGATTAATAGAATGAAGTCCAATGGGATAAACACCTGGTTTCAATGGAGCTGGCTCTGCAAGGCCAGGATTTCTGAATAGAACATCTCCTGGCCTCCTTTGTGTCTCCCTGCTTCCACAGAGTGCATCAGGTAGTGGCCCTTGATAACTTTTCTTGCTTTTGAGCATCAGGACAATGACACTTTAGCATCTCCAGACGTCTGTCTCCAATGTCACAACTCAATTCCTGCAGCAGCTTGCAATCACTGGCAGTGTTTTCTGTCACAGCCATCCTTGGCAGGGGATGGGGGAGGGGGCAGGTGGAGGCAGAACCCAAGCAGGGTCTAGTCCTGCCCAGTGGTAATGCTACAGCCCTGGGTGGAAGGCCCTGGGAGAGGACCCCTACCTCACCATGCTCACCAGTGGCCAAAGGAAGCAGTTTCCAAGGAAGGAGTTGGAGTGACCTCTCCTCCTGGGGCAGGTAAGCTAGTATTCTTGGGGACACTGAAGAGCCTTTTCCAAGCCAGCCACAGATGGGGAGCAAGTGAAGTATACAGGTAGGACAACATGAAACTTAGTGATGGACTAGCCCTGTCCTTGACCACAGACCCAGTGATTCTGGCTTGGCTTATCTAGGGAAGAACAAAACACAGAGCCAGGATACAGTCCTATGCCTCTCCTGTATGATTAGACACTGGCTCAGATACCAGAACTGGTCATAGTAACAGAGGTTGAGGCCTAGAGGGAGGAAGGGGCTGGATCTGCCTTGTCCAGGGCTATGTGGACAGGGAAAGACTTGATGCTATGGCAGAAATGAACACCAAATGGTTAGTATGGTGCTATGAATGGCACCCACAACTTGGGCAGAGAGCAAACTTATGCATAACTGGGGCAGTCAAAGTTCCAGATGGAGCGTTGGGAGGTGGAGGCACAGAGGAGTCTGAAACAGCTGGGTGTGCTGTGATACATAATGGGGGCAACTTTGGTCTGCCTGGGTCAGAAAGGCCTCAGGAACAGAAGGGGCTTGAGAATGGGGCACCATGACTGTCTGGAGGGGTTGTCCCTAGAGCTGGCCCAGCTTCTCCTTAGCTGCTGCACTATCCTGATGGCTGGGTCTGCTGTGAGCTGTTGGGAGGGGCAGGTGCTGCATCCAGAGGATTCATTGACAGCAGGGAGGAAGGGCAGGGCCACTTCCCCCACTTGGAGAGTTAATTATCAGCCTCGATTAGCTCTCGACCTGGGCCCAGGCTGGTGCCCATCAACTTATTACTGCTAATTGCAAGGACACTAGGCCCTGCCCTGTAGAGGCTTGTGGAGTGGGAGACAGGAGTCTGCTGGGGCTGGAAGCCAGGTCAGCTGAGCCTCTGCCATCATAGCCCAGATCTTGCTTGTATCCACCACCAGGTTTGAAGCAGAGGGTCTGTAGGGATGGGCACAACTCTTACTGTATCCTTGGCTCCTGCAGGGCTCTGGGAATAGGTCTCAGCTCCTCTCTGCCTCTCCCTAGTCCCCCTGATTTTGCTGCCGTGTAACTTTGCCCTCTTCCCCCTTTTACCTATACTCCACTTCCTGCCAGAGTCACACCAGACCAGAGCCTGTAGAGGATGGAGGGAGGTGGTGAGATCACTCATTCACTCACAAACCCTTTCCTGGTTATATAGGGCTGGGGATGGGGCTGGGGAGCTAACCAGAACCCTCCATGATATCAGGATGTTCAAGTCAGCAGTTTTCATGGGATAAATGTCTTGCTGGAGGCATGGGCTTTTAAGTGTCCCACCATGGTGGCCTGGCAGGTCCATCCTCTTGGCTGCATGAAGGATCCAGCATAGTATTGGTGTCCTCAGAAGATGTTAGATAGAGCTGCTTCTTCCACCAAGGGAATTTCCATAGTCACCTGGGTGTGACTGAGGGCATACAGACAGCTCCTCTTGGTGTGTCCCCTGTCCCTTCCTTGCCTTTCTTGCTCTGTGACTGCCCTAGCCCTATAGGATCTTCTATGAGCTCCCTGTGAGCATGAATTCCCAGAGGGTGCCCAGGGCTCTCAGTTGGCACAGGTAAACGCAGCCCTGAAATCCCAGGAAAATCAGGTTGTGTGGCAGGGCAGTGTCTGCTGGGGTTGCCTCTTTTGCAATTCTGATGCTTGCTGGACCTTCTGCTGTCGAGAAGACTGGGAACGAGTGCACCTTGCTCCGAGGTGTCTCTGCTGAATTATGGGTTTAATAGCTGAGGAGCGGCAGGGTGCCAGCAATGCTCTGTGTTGGCTCTGGGACGGGTGCAGGGAGGGAGAATAAGGGGGGGTGAGGGGCTTGGACAGGACCCGTCACTGCCTTGGGGCCACGCTGCTCCCTGTTGGGAGCCAAGAATTCAGGCAGAAAGGAGATTTATCTTTCCAGCTTTACGAGGTACTAACGCAGAGAGGGCTGAGAGGCAGAAGCTGAATAATTGATGGCCCTGACTTGCTGGGAGATGGGCTGGGTTGGGCTGGGTTGTGAGGCAGAGGGGCTACCAGTGCTGGGCTGCTGACAGCCAGAAGTAGTCACAGCTTGAGGAGTGGCCCTCAATTAGGTACATGGTCACAGATGCCTTGGGCAAATGTCAAAGGCTCTGGCCGTTGGGTCATGCATGGGAGTTCTAGGAGTTCAGAGGACCCTAGGACTGGTTCCTCTCCCAGTCCTCTCACATACTTGTTCATTCACCTTCCTGGCAGTGTAGCCTGGCAACCCCACAACCCCAGTAGCCAGGGCCACCCTTCCCATCAGGCTCCTTGCCCACAGGGGGCTTGCTGTGGTTCCTGACCGAATCTACACTCAGCTTCCTGAACCTCAGGAGATGAAGGGAAGCCAGGGGATAATGGGGGCAATGAGGACACTCAGCCAATTGTCCTGACTGCCTCAGCCCCCTCCAACATCTGCAGAAGTATCAGACCTCCCACCATGTATTCTTTCTTCTCCATTTTTCCCTGCCTATCTCCAGTCAGAGACTCTCAGCCGAGGACACAGATTGCCCAAGAACAAGTGGGCTGCCAGGCTCTGGGGCAAGTAAGATGCCCTTCAGAACAAAGCAGTTTCCGAGCCCTGACCGCTGAGGGAACAATCCCTTTCTGAGTCAATTTAATTTGCATAAGGGGTTCTTGGTGACCACAAGCCTGGCCTGTCCCCAGGAGCTCACACCCTGTACCTTGAAGAGGATATCCTCCTTAAGGAGGTCTGGGTGTACCTGTGCTGCCTGCCCCAGCCAGCCAGCCTCTTTATAGTATAGGGGTTTGTTTACTTACACATTTATAAACAACAATTCTCCCTTCCAGATGCTGGCCTTGGGAGGGTTTCCCAGGTGGGTTTTCCAGTTAGTACCTGGTGAATAGGGCAGGTGAGAAGGGATATGGAGGCCTCCCTGGAAATGACCTCTGGGAGCAGGACAAGACACACAGCCCACCCCTTAGCCCAGCAGATTCCTGCCCAGCCTGCTTCAGTGTCCCTTCCAGGCCCACCCTGCATTCACTGTTGTTGGACAAGGTCCAACTTGCAGGCTACCAGCTTCCAAGGTGTTCTCACCTGCTGAATGAATGTGACAACAAAATGCTCAGGTACAAAGCATCCCACTCCTTAGGCCCTGAGCTTTTGAGGTCATAGGGAAAAGCCTGGTCATGGGGATAGAGAAGGTGCTCTGTTGGACCCACATTCCTCCCATGAGGGATCGTGACCCACATTCCTTCCTGGTCCCACACCGTGGCCTCAGCCTAGGGGCCTGTGGCCTGATCCTGGTTCTCTTGTCATTGCTCCCAAGAGCCCACAGGAGGAGATGGTTTGCTGAGCCAATTTAGCCAGGCAGATCATCCAGTTTGTTTTCAATTAACACTTGTTTAGCGAAGTTTCTCCTCCCCAAATCTCCCTGCATGCAGACAGGGCCCCTCTTGGCTCTGTATGATCTGCTGAGCCCTTGCTCAAATATAAGCAGATTTGTCACTTTCTAAACACCACTAATCCAATTTGGGTTTGCAGGATAGGAGGTGGGCAGCCTGGGGCAGCAGATGAGTTGCACTGTCTCCAGCTCTGGGCTGGAGCACAGGGGCAGCCAGAGTGGGCCTAATGGGTGTCACCATGGTATCCTCTTCCTATCTCTCCAGAGCCTCCTGCTATAGAGGGAGGGCAGTGGTCAGGAGACTTTAGACAAAAATTCTGGCCACGGTTGTAGAGCTTTTTTGTCCTTTGGGTCCACCCTGACCTGCTCTGCTATGTCCCCTGACTTCCATACTATGCCTCTGGATGACAACCAGTATGTTGTGTAGTGTGACTCTGGGGGTCCAGGCACAGGTAGAGTTTGCCTCATCTGGAGCCCTGCTTCCTGCAGGACCAGCCAGGTTCCAGGAGATGGATGGGTCCTGCGGGTCTACAACAGTAACCCAGCAAACCCACACCCCTGTAGGGTACGGAGCCCCAGGGGTGGGGGACTTGCTCCTGATTTGCTCTCTGTAACCTTCGAGGGGTCTGTGTGCTGAGTTCTGTCTGAAGCCGCAAAACTACCCTGAACCTGCATGGCTCCCAGTTGACGGATTCAATTCAATTCCACAAATATTGACCCTGAGTCTAATCCACTCGTTCTCCAGCGCCAGCTCATTCCTCTGTGGGCCCAGTGCAGCCACTGCACATTCTGTTTAATCCCAGCCTATGTTTCTAATTCACAGTGAGGGAGCTGGGCTCATCTCAGCTGTAAAGGGAGGGGTGGAGCTGGGGTATGACCTCTGTGTTGAGGTTGGTCACTGACCACCATAGAAGGTGAGAAGGGTGGATGTGAGGTTAGCAGCCCAGGATAGGTGCTCCTGCCAGCTGATAGTTTACCATACCTGGTGAGCTGAGCTGGCGCCCAAATTCTGGCTACAGTCAAGCTGGGAGGGTCCTGAACTCGGCACAGACCTGGGTAGCTGGTGAACCAAGCCTAGTTGGGGTGCAGACCTGTGTGAGCCTCAGCATAGCTATATTGATGGGACAGAGGCTGAGACAAAGCTGCAGAGTTTAGGGCATACAGTAGGTGCCCAGCATGTGCTCTAGGCTCCTTCTTTTTCCTCCTGGAACAGCTTACTTCTGCTCAGGGAACTCCCCCTTTCCTTTATCTGCCCTCAAAGGCTTGGTCTGGGAGTCTGGTGGCTCCAGGGTCTGGGGTGGAAGGGCCTGGATGCTTTGGTTTCTGGTCAGAGGCTGGGCTGGCATGCTCTGTAATGGGCTCAGCCTGGGACTTGGGGTATTCCTGGAGTGGGCTGAGACATTTGCATATGTGGAGATGTTCACCCCGAGTGGAGGCCCGGAGACATTCCCTGGCCAGGGGACAGTTGCTTCTGCTTTACTGACATAGCTGCTGGTATCTCTTGGGCACTGCTGCTACATGGTGACCCCATAACAGGGACCAGGACATTTATCAGAAATGGAACTGATGGATTAAAGTGGAACCAGGTGAATTGATTTTTTCCCCTGGCGCTTAAACGCTGCTCTTTGTCAGCTTGCAGGGTGGTAGAGGTTCAGAGAGGGGAACGATGGTAAGGGAGGAGGGGGACAGGTAGAAGGTGACAGGGCAGCAGTGAGGGATGAGGTGGCTGTGGCAGGGAGACAGGGAAGCCATGAGGACAGTGTCCTAGTTTGCATTTTTTGTTATTGTTGCTATGATAAAACACTAACCAATTTAGGAGAGGTTTATTTGGCTTATGGGTTACAGCCCATCACTGAGGCAGGACTATTCAAGGCAGTAGCTTGAACCAGAAACAGTGAAAGAACACTACTTACTGGCTTGCTTTTCTCCTGGCTTGTTTGGCTACCTTTCTTATACAGCCAGGCCCAGGATGGTGTAAAAAAACTAACCAGCACAGAGAGGCAGGGTGAACTGGATGACTGTGGGGACAGCTGCAGGCTTTCCAGGCTTTGGTACCTTAACTACAGAAGCTCTGTCCCCTCTGGGTTGGAAACCAATGATGACCCTTCCCCCACTAGCTGTGTGACACCAGGATTACCACCCCTCCATCCCCCGACCCCCCCACGGTGTAAGTTGTGTGGATCTGAGGAGAAGGGAAGCCTAGTGGCTCATTCATTCACTCTTTCATGAATGCATGTAACAGATACCGCAGTGAAGGTAAAAAGCAGCCCCAGGAAAGCTCGGGATGGTGATAATCCAAACCCACGTGCAGGGAGACAGCCCCAGTCAATTCATTTGCAAGGTTTGGTGTTAGTGTGTGCAGGATAGCCACCCTCGTACATACTGGCATCCACTCTGAAGTGCCCTACCTGGCCTTCCTGCCCTGCTATGCACTGTAGAAAGCTGTCCCTCTTCTGCTGACACATAATTAGGCCCAACCCCAGGTGTGGGCTATGTGGAGCAGGATGGTCACCCTCCCATCTTAGCCTGTGAACGTGGCCAGAGGCTCATTGAGCATTGCAGTTCTCAGGCTGGAATTCAAGACCCTGAGTGGGTCATGCACAGTGACTGTTGGGTAGCCAGGGTGTGGTCTCACTGTGCCTACTTTCTAGCCAAGTTTCTGCAGCAGTGGGCTTTGGCAGGAAGAGTAGGTAAGCCAATACCAGACCTGGTCTCTGTGTCATAAGCTGTAGCTCAGCTTAACCCAGTGAGGCCCTAAGGGCCCAAGGGCCAGTCAAGTCCCCAGGGTCCCCAGCCTGGGGTAAGAATGGAGTTTGTTTTGGAGTTTGAGAAAAAAGCAGCCTGGGAGAATGCCTGAAGCCCAGGGGCTGGGGGAAGAGTAGTATGCTGGACTCTGGGGACTTTGGAGACGCACTTCATCCTTGGACACACCCCAGTACATAACAGTCCTTCCTGAAAAAAAGGTGTCAGCACAAACAAAACTCTGGGCAATGGCTGATATTTCCAGGCCCAATTGGTCCCCCTCTAGGAAGTTCTGAGTCCATCCAGGGGAGCAAAGGATCAGAACAATTGTCAGGTAAGTGTATGTTACTTTTCTTGTGACAAACTATCTGACAAAAGGCACTTGTCTGAATGAGAAGGAACATTAGCAGGAACATTAGGCAACTGGTCACATTGCCTCTACAGTCAGGGAACAGAGCGATGAATGCTGGTGCTCAGCTGGCTTTTTCCTTTTTTTATATTTTATTTATTTATTTTTAATTTTATGTGTATGCGTATATTGCCTACATGTAGGTAAGTGGACCCGTGTTGTGCAATGCCCGCAGAGTTCAGAAGAGGCTGTCAGATCCCCTGGGACTGGCGTTACAGACAATTGTTAGCTGTCATGTGGGTGCTGGGATTCGAACCCAGGTATTCTGTAAGAACAACCAGTGTTCTTAACTGCTGAGCCATCTCTCCGGCCCTGGCTTTTTCCTTTTTATTTAATCCAGGACCCCAGTCCATGGCATGGTGCTGCCTACATTCAGGGTGGGCCTTTCTCCTCAGTTAAACTTTTCTAGAAACACCCTCACAGACATACCCAGAGATGTGTTTCCATGGTGATTATAAATCTAGTTGACAATCAAACTGACCCCTGCTTAGGGTTGTACCCCAGCCTCAGTTTCTCCTATATTTGATCCTGTAGGAATGACAAAAGACAGTAGAGCAGACCAAGCACCAAGCTGCAGATGCTGGCCCAGGCCAAGACAGGCTTCTGAAGATCATCTCCCTAGTGGTCTCTACTGTATCAGAGCTGCCCAGTTTCATGGAGGCCCTTGGCCCTTCCTTATGTGGCTCTAAATAGGCACAAAAGTGTGAGCCAAGGAAGCAAAGGACACCAGAGGGGTGGGCTCATGCAGCAGCTGCCAGGAGCTGCAAGTGAATGGGCACTGGGGAAGAACATGTAGCTCCTATGCCCACCCAGGCCAGGGGACAGACAGTGTCACGTGGGAGCTGAGGCTTGTCCAGGTTTACCACATCTTCGATGAGCGTCCTGCCCTACTACTGGGCTCTGAGCTCTGGTGTCTATAGTCAGAATGGGTAGCAACCGTGTGTGTGTGTGTGTGTGTGTGTGTGTGTGTGTGTGTGTGTGTGTATATGTGTTAGAGCCAGCCCCACACTGGGTGCACCTCCCATCTTGTAGTCATCTCTTACTTCTTCCACAAAACTACTATGGTTTAAATACTGTCCTTTCTTCAGGGTAGGTAGGAACCTTTCCAGCCCCTTTGTTGCATAGGATTGTGTGTGTGTGTGTGTGTGTGTGTGTGTGTTTTCACATATCCTATGCTGTCCTTGAACTTGCTATGTATCACATAATGACCTTGAATTTCTGATCCTCCTACATCCACCTCTTGACTGCTAGGAATCTAGTCATGTGCTACCATGATCAGTTAGGTTCACATGGTGCTGGAATTGAACCCGTGACTTTGTGCATACTAGCACTCTCTCAGCTGAGCTACATTTTCTTATTGCTTTGTGAGTGTGGATGGTGTTTGGGAGCTCCCCTGGGACCACAGATGCTCATTTTTGAAAAAAAACTGAGGCTTCCTTAATAGATGGTCTGGCTTATCCTGGCTGTGTGTGAACCTGGGTTCAGGTCTAGGTGGAAGGCAGCCCCATCAACCATCATTTTCTGACAACCCCTAGACTGAGATAGCCACGGTGGGTGGGGTCAGTGCAGGGTATGAGCTGAATTTGTAGGTGGGCTGGGCTGGGAGGCCCAGAGCTTGAGCAAACACAGTACAACTTTGTAAATAAAATCGCTGTTGGCCTCTCAGGCTTAGCCAGGGACCGGAAAGCATGGATACAGCTGGAGTTAGGCCTGTGCCTGGAGTCAGCTGACTCAGGAAGGGGTGTAGCCAGCAGAGGATGGGTTGGGGAGCCCCCACCTCTGCAGCTTGCTTTCCCCCAGGAGCCAGCTGAATCCCACAGCTGCACTTTCTCTGATGTGTTCTTGGATGAGGTGGGGTGGGGGGGTGGGGGTGGGAACTGCCTGGCTTGCCTCTGTGCTCAAGATTTCTTGCAAGGCAGCCAGCCTGGGCCCCAGCAGGCTCATGCCTCCTGTGAGAGAGCCTAGCCTTGATGACCCTCCAGATCACATTTAGCTGGGAGCCAGCAGTGCAGAGGGCCCAGAGGGGACCACCTGCAGCTCAAATGACTCCCTTCCCTGAGCTTACCCCTGTAAGGCCAGTGAAGCAGAGGTGAAGGTAGACTATGATCTGTGTCTGCCTGCACTGGAAACCCTGGTGTCCTCTGGAGGCAGTGCAGGGGTGCAGGTTCTGCCATTGACTGCCCAGGGCGGCCTAACCACAAATTCCATGGTCTTGTTCCTGGTGCTGGGGCCCTAGGGAACATCCTTAGCTCAGTTTTGCCAGTTGGGGGCCAGAAATCAGGAGTCAGAGCTCCAGAGAGGAGCTTTGGGACAAAGGGCTCATCCCCCATTCCCCATTCATTTCAGCCCACTGCTCATCTGGGTATCTGGCCTGAATTCCTCCATGAAACCACTCCTAATGAGGTTGCCTCTGGATCACACCTTTTCCAGGCCTGTGGAAATCTCGGGGATGAGTTTCATGTTGGAGGGGCCTTTGCTTCTCTACTGCCTTATTTCTGCCTCCCCAACCTCCCTCAGCCTAAGCTCTTGTACTTCCATCCTGGGATCCTATCTTATAACCTTTCCAGTTTGGGTCCTGTCATCCTTCTGCACCAACAATGAACTCAGGACTAGCCAGACCCCAGGCTCTGGAGCTCACTCCTGTGTGGCTATCTTCCCCGGTGCTATCCAACCCCATGTCTACCTGGGGCCTCAGTGATGGAGGGCTGCTGAGGGCCCAGCTCCTTGGGGCCCAGCTGCTATAGCTTTGAACAGGTAGGCAGCAGAGCAAACATAAGGGCCTGCTGCTAGCCAACACCTCTGAAATCATCCTCCTCCTGTTCTTGGGTCAACTCAGGGGTTCTCTGGGGGTAGACTTTGTGTCATGGGGTGTAGGGGAGGGTCCAGAGCTGAGGATGAACCCCCAGTTGATACCTAACCTGTAGGAGGCAGCCCAGATGAGGAGCAAGACGAAATATGCTAGTGTGAATATGTATGAGAATTGTGAGTGTGCACATGAGTGAGCATGTGTGTCCAAGGGTGCATGTGTAAATACTCGTGCTGGTACAAGTGTATGAGTGTGCAAGAGGGAAGAGTGGTCATGTGAAAGTGTCTAATACATGAGTGAATGTGAATGTGATCATGTGAATGCACATGAGTGTATGTGAGTGGGCATTCCATGTGTGGATATGCAAGTATGTTATGAGTAAATCGGAATATATGTTGAATTTACTTGTACATGTGTGTAGATATGTCGGTGTGCATGTGTGTGTGAAGATATGTGGGCTTTGTAGTTATGAAACTTTGGGTCATTTGGTATTTGGTTCAGTGGCAGCTGGGCTGAGATGCTTGCTGAACTGGGCAGTCTTAAGGCAAGAACGCCTGCTCCCATACCCTGGGCATCCAGCTAAGGTCCTCAGAAGGGAATCTTGGCTATCTGGGGTTGCAGGGATCATTATTACCAAACAAGGAGCTAGGCTGGAGCTCTGAGGTTGGAGGATACCCTTTGGATATCCCTGACAAACCTGCCCCTTCTATCAGCCTCATGATAGCCTGCAGCCCTGCAGATACAGTGACCACAGAGTGAACCTGCCACCATAGTCTTCTGCCTTTGCAGACCCTGGCCTCTGCTGGCCAGTGTCCACCGCTAGCCACAGCATGTGGGCACTGTGCAGTGTCCTTGTAAACCTGGAGGTGAGAACAGCCTGCAGGATGCGGGCGTTTCACATGTGCAGCACGTGTTCCTCACACCCGTGGGTGTGCAGGGCTGTTTGTGGTTCCATGAAGATTTCAGATCCAAAGTGCCGAGCTGAGGCTGAGCAGTGCCTGGGGAGGGTGTCAGAGGAGGGTCCCAGCCAGGAAAACAGGGCAACTTTGATTTCTACCAGAATGATCAGGGGGTCCTGGGCAAACTTGACTGTCGGGAGGGTGGTAGATGTGTCAAGGTCTTGTGTGTGCATAGCTTGGATGTTTTATTCCAAAGCATCTCCCACTGGCAGCCTGGCATAGCACAGTGTGCTTGGGGTGGGGGTCCTACTTACCCCAGAGACACATCACACTCCACCTGGCAGCAGGCGTTTAGACCCACTTCACTATGCCCCTGCAGTCCCCCCAGTGAGGAAAGCTGCTATCTGTCTCCGACTCAGATTGCCCCAGCACTGCACCCCAGTCCCACCTCCCTCACAGTTATTCCAGCAACTCTGGGTGGGAGTGGGAAGCGGATGCAGCCGGCTCTGTTGCTGTTTTAGGAAAAGAGGGAATCAAGGCAGGGAGGACCCAGCCCGTGTTCCAGTGGGGTTGTCTGGCTTGGGGGGACTGCTCCTCGCCCCTGTACCCCCTCCCGCCCCAGGTTCTTGGCTCCCTGCCTCCTGCATGAGGTCCTCTTTTCCTGGCAGGCCCAGCACCCCCAGCCACCTCCCGCCCTGCTGTGGGTGTGAATTCACAGTGGCGTTCTCCTCGCCAGCTTGTGTCTCACATAGGGAATGTTTCCATTTTTACAGCAGAAAGAAGATGATTCCAAGCGCCTTAGCCACAGCCAGAGCACAGCGCCCCCCGGGGAGCTGCCTCCATGTCAGGTGCTTGGGGGTGTGTGTGCAGGCTCTGCACTGCCAGCCAAGGCCCTAATTGCTGTCACTCAGGAAGCTGACTCTGGCCTGGGGCAGGCAGGAGCAGGGTCTCCAGGGCAGACACCAGTCCCCAGGGAAATTACCTCTATCAGAGTCTCCTGGCAGCCCCTCCCAGATCTGAGCAGTGCCCTGGTGCCAAGTTGGGTGTCTGTGACTTGGGGGACAGGGGCTTTGTCTGAGGGACACTTCAAACATGTGCATGGGGTATCGAGGCCAAGTGGGCTAACCCAGGAAGGTCTGAATTCTAGCACTGTTTTTTCTGTGTGCCCCTGGCTCTGATGCTTACCTGTGGCAGTCTGTCCCTAAGGCTGTGACGACAGAGCAAGGCTCCACATAGGATATGGGGCATGCTCACAGTGTATCTGCTGTCATGCCCCTGACTTTATTCTGTTATCAAGTGCACTGGGTGACAGTTCAGGGACAAGGAGAAGGGACACTGTTTTTGTTGTCATCTAACTTTACTCTCAAGGTTGGTCCCCCAGAATATATGAACCAGATTTCCTTGGAAGGAAGTATTTGCTTCCCAGTGCATAGTGCAAGCCCATGAGCTTGACATCCAAAGTTCTCATAAAGCAGTATGAACGCAGCCCTGCTTCCAAGTCTCAGGAAAAAGGACAGAAAGGGCAGCATACAACACACATAGCAATTATTAAGAAAATAATAAAAGTCTTAGGAAACATGAAAAAGATTCAATTTTACCTGTCACCAAACTTCTACACCTTGACAGAATTAGGATGCTGTTTGACTTGTCACATTGAGGGTGGTACTGCAGTTGAGGGTGGTACTAGGGCAAGGCATGAATGGGTCCTGTTCCCACCCTAAGAAGTGGCACAAATGCTGGGTTGTGCCTCTACCTGTCCTGCGAGGCACATAGGGTTATCCACAGGCTCCGGAGTGGAAGAGAGTAAATTGAGGCATGCCCAGGGTGGGCATAGACTATGGATCAGTCTGAGAAGAACCATTTGATTTGAGCCCTGAGGGTGGTCCCTGGGCCCAGACCCTGAGTGCATAGCCAGGTTAGGACAGGGGTACAGAGGCAGCCACAAGAGGACCTGTGAACTCTGACATATAATAAAGCATATGCATGGATGGCAGAGGAAGCCTAGAGCCTTGGGTGGGCTGGGCCAAGGTCTTCCCGTGAGACCAGGTTGGTAGGAATTGGGCACAAGTCCCATCTCTGTCTCAGAGCAGCCATGCAAGCTGAGGCCATGTGCCCTCTCTGTTTTGGTTTCTTCCTGCACCCTCTCTCTCCAGGCCCTGCTGTGGTAGGACATCCATAACCCTCCCTACTGCAGCCTTCATGGGCCAGGCCAGAGCCATTTCTATAAGAGGCTCAGCTTCCATGCTTTTACTGAGGATGTCTCCTTGGTCCTTCTCTATCAGAAAGACATGTTTCCTTCACAGAGGGCCCCAGCAGTGCAAGGTGAACAAGAAACAAGGCCCAGGTCAAGGGACCAGTAGTCACTCCTCCCCCATGTAGGCCTATGTGACAAGAGCTTGGCTCTTTGTTCACAAGTGGGGTAGAAGAGGCAGGAACAGAAGTGGAGACAAACACGCAAGTTCTCCCACATGAAGTAGCTGTCTGGAGTCACATACAAGGACAGGGAGAGAGATAAACAGAGTGTTCCAGGGTCCCTGCTGAGCCATACTGCATGCCATACCTGCATTTTGCCATGAAATTCCTTTCAGCCACTCACCATGGGGAATGAGCAGCATCTCCAAAGCTCAGCTATGGGTCAAGCATACTCTCCAGGTTCTCTGGACCCCACTGGAGACTCTGAGAGTCAGTCCCTTCTGGGGCAACACATCCTCCAGAGCCAAGTTGGCAACTGTTTTGTTTTGCTTTGTTTTATTTTGTTTTGTTTGAGACAGGGTCTCCCTGTAGTCCCATCTGGACTGGCCTCAATCTCACAGAGCTCTGCCTGACTCTGCCTCTCAAGTGCTGGGATTGAAGGCATGCATGCCATGCCAGGCCTAAGCTGGCAACTCTTGAAGTCTTGGCAAAAGCTTCTATCTTGAATCTCTGTATTCCCCTATTAAATGTAGTATAGCTGCCCCCCACCCCAGCTGGGGCAGGAGACAGTACTTCTATCCCTAGGCATTAGCCTCTGCCCACTGCCATCTTCATCCCCACCAGGCATGGGCTTCTCTGGCAGCCCAGGGTATGCCTCTCTGGTGGGCTGGCTACACTAAGGTCAGGCCCTGTCTCAGGGATTTTTGGCCCTGGCTACTGCCAGTGGCAGATGGATAAAACAAGGACAACTTCCTTTGCGTGTGCCTCGATTTGGGGCACAGGAGGTAAGAGCCATGTACTACCTGGCTTTAGTCTTCTTGAAGCCTGGTCTGGGCACAGATATAGTATGGGGGGGCATCTCTGACCTTGCCTGATTAAGAATCTGTTCTCATGATGTTCCCAGTACATGACAGCATCAGAGCTTGGAGCACCACATCCTTCTAGTATCCATCATTCAGGAAGACACCATATTTCAAGTGTCTCTACACCTACCTGCAAGTGCCTGTGTACAAACATGTTCACACACATGCATATGCAACATGCACACACCAAACATGAGCATACTCATACTGTGCTTACATACAGATACATATCTGCACATGTGCACAGATGCACACATAGGTATATACATACATGACAGTGGAAAGGGCTGGTGGGAGACCTCAGTCAGCTGGGGCCCAAGCCTCCCTAGCACTCATGGGTGGTCTCCAGAGGCATGAGATCTAGAATCTGAGTCAGGGATCTGAGTGCCACCTGGTACCACTACCTGGCATACAGGGGTTATAGATACACAAGTGCACCAGCCTGGAACCCTGGCCTGGGCTGTGGGCTACACTGCCACAAGGGGCTGGCCAGGAGTCCATATGTGTTAGTGGGTGAAGTTGACCCGTGTTGTTTATATCCGTGGGAGCTGATGCCCACAGTCAGTGGCCCCCTGAGGTGCTGCTGAACACAGGGAGGCAGGTATCAGGTCTCAGACCTCAGACTCTAGGAGTCTGGGAGTTGGTCCCTGAGGCCCCTCAGAGACTGCTTTGGGATTCTAGGCCAGGGCTATTACTGCTCAGCTGACCTATCCCCACACTTACACTATACACTTTCTCTCTGTCCAGTACCTACCTTGTCCCTGATCCTAGTCCCAAGGGGTCAGCTTTACCCTTGATCTCAGCTCCCTTTAGCTTTAGAACCACTGGCACAGCCAGGGACACCAACCCACCTCTCTTCACTCCCTGCCTTTGCCCTAACCCATCCCTGTATGTCTCATCTCTTTGCCCCACCCTCATTTGCTGCCCCCCTTTCAGCCCAGTCTCCTGGCCTGATACCTATGCACATCCAGGCTATAAGCTGGCCCCTTAACCCATACACTTACAGCCAGCCTGATGGCTTTTTCTCATTAGGTGACTTTCCTATTGGTATCTGCTGGCTGTAGCCATCTTCCTGCCTGTCACTGACATAGAGACAGATTTTCCTGTCTGTTGAGTCCAGGATGGGAAGGTCTCTGGAGAAATTGAGGCTGTATAGCCTGGCTGGTGATCACTCTCCTCAGCCTACTGACATACTTGGCCCTAGAGATAGCACCTGTCACCTCGATAGATGTGTCCAGACAAGGGGCAGTAACAACCCATAGTGCTCCTGGGGCCACACTTACAGCAGCCCTGGGCCCGAGATCATACCAGAGCCTAGGAGGTCCCCAGGATGCCCCAACAGTCTGAAGTAGAAGCCTAATCCCTGACTCCGGCAGCTGGGTCAAGGCTAGCACCATCCTGCTCACCCCCCATACTTAGGAAAGGAGCCGGATAGCAGGGCCCAGAAGATGGAGGGACTGCCTGTACGTACCCCTGCCCAATCCTAAGCCTAGCTAGCAGCATCATCCTGGAGGTGTCTCATACCTCATCACCCGCTTCACTGCCCTATGGTACTATCCTGGGCACTTCCGGGTGCTGGTGATGAGACTGCCTGTTTTAAAATAGATTTTATTGTTATTCAGGTAAGAGGAGGTCAACAGATCAGAAGAAAACTGCCCTTGAAAAAAATCGTTTATTACACAGTTCCCAAGAGGAGGGACACATACCACAGGCCACGTGGCCAACATTGGAGTCAGTCAGGAGGCAGAGGGCACAAGGGGACAATGTGAGCAAGAGTCTTTATCGATGCTTGTGTTGGCAGGAATGGGAGAGGCAAGGGAACAGGCCTTGAGTAATTTCAGAAAGCTCAGGACCCAGGGGCTTGTCCTGGTTGCCAGGTGCCTGGCCCTAGTGTAATCAGGGCAGGAGCTGGTTACCCTGGGTAGAAGAACTGATTTGCACAGCCGAGAAATGGCCCCAGGTGTTAAGCCCAAGTGGTCAACAGGGCCCAGAGATGTCAGAGCATCAGAAACAGATAAAGATAGGTTGGTTCAATGCTACTCCTGGGAAGGGGATGAGGTATAGCCCCCAGCAGTGCTGAGTGCCCAGTCTTGTTCCATTTACAGCACTCAACTGTTGGTGGGCCTGGGCAGATTGTCCCAAGGGAAGAGCAACCATCTCTCCAGAAAGGGCCTCTCTGATACCAGCACTTTTCTTTTCCAATCTTGCTTCCTGTCACCTATCTATGGCCTTTTGAGAATATCCAGTCTGTTCCAGAACCACTGTGTCCCCAAGCCCAGCACAAGTTCAGCTCTTAGAGGTCCTCAGTACTATAAAGGAATGCTGCCTATATTGCCTGCCTACCTCCCTCCTGATGGTCCCCACCTGGAGGTCTGGCCTGGCCTTGGCCGTGGCCTCCAGTGAAGTCTCACAGAGGGCATTTCATTGCTTTGACCCATCCCAGAGCCTCGGTCTTCTAGAGGGTGATTAGAAACCTTTTCATCACAGTGTGACTGATACCAAGTCTTGCTTTGGTCATCTGGTTTTATGTGTCCCATTTTATGTTCATTTCCTTCTTCTTATGTGTTTTCCCCCCCTTTTAAGTAAAATGATCCATTTATTGAGTTAAAGATTGTGCATTCAGGACACTCACTCGGCAGGTGATCCTACATCATAAACAATAGGATGAAAAAAAAAGAAACCTATTTCTGTGTATTTTAGAATATTTAATGGCATATAGACTTGAAATTTGTTGGGGGGGGCATGGGTTATTCTTTAATTGTGATAAGATAGCCTTAGTGCAGAACTCACCTTTTTAGCCATTTTGAAGTGTACAGTTTGGTGGTGTCACCGACCCTTACATCATTGTGTGGCCATCCCCTACCACCCATCCACAGAACTTTTTCATCTTCTGAACCTGAAACTTTGTATCCATTAAACATGTCCCTTCAGCCCCTGGCAACCCCCACTCTACTTTCCATCTCTATGAATTTGAGGGCTGTGGAAGAGTGAGATCATACAGCCCTTTGTCCTTTTGTGACTGGCCTATTTCACCCCTCTGTTTTCTACCTTTTTGTGGCATGGTGTTTTGGCTCTCTGTGTTCTGTAGCTGTGGGAAGTAAAGTGGATGCCCTGCTTTCAATTCTGAAGGCTCACTTCTCACTTTTCAAAAACACACTTTAATCTCTGGTTCTCCAATTATTAAACATTTTATATGAAATGATACTGGTGGCTCCCCAATATTATAGACTCTGTCAGGGTTAAGTCAAGTCCAGTTCTGCATCCTTCCCACACCCCATCATTCAGTGAGAAAGGTAACTGAGCTATTAGTGAATATGTATTAATTACATGCCCATGGGTTCCTCTGCCCCCAGGAGCACCCACACTCTGCTGTGAGCTTCCAACAGTCCAGGGAAGTATTTTAGGGTAGAGTGGGTAGGGATCATAGGCTCCCATATGGCCTTAACACCACAGAGATTGTGGGCACAGTTCTGCTTCCAGAACACTTTCTGGGCCCATTTCCTACCTTTGGTTGAAAAATTCCAAGGAGGCATTTTGGTTGGTCTAGCTTGGGTCACGTGACTTACTCCATCCAATCGTTATAGGCAAGAGTTGAGGTACTGTGATATGGCCTAGCCTAGACCAAGAACCTGACCCTGGTGTCTGCTGCAGAGTCAGTCTCCTGGAGTTCACCCATCCCAGTAGCATTGCAACCCTGCAGAGTTGGCTGCCCTACTTTGCAGAGGAAACGGGCTTCCAAAGGGAGTGGCCGTGGAGACACTACTCCATGGTGACTCTTAGTGACTTGGATGTAGCTGTGACCAAAATTCTTGAGCAAACAACTTAAGAGCAAGGATTTATTTTGACCCATACTTTCAGAGGGGTCATCTCTTGCTTGCTTGGCTCCATGAGCTTGTTAGTGGGAATATGGGACCGAGAACAGTTCATTTCATGATCAACTAAGAAGCAGAGGAAAGGGCAATGTAGCAAGAGACTAAGGCAAGATATAGCCCCATAGATACACCTCCAGTGACCCATTTCCTCCATGTAGGCCTCAGCTCCCACCTTCTACCACCCCTGTGTATCATATACTATCGTATGACTCCATCAGATTAATCCATTCCTTAGGTCAGAGCTCTGGTGATTGAATTGTCTCTCGAAATGCCCTCATAGACTCATCCAGCAGTGGGCTTCAGTAATCCCTAGACATTTTTCAATCCAATCAAATTGGCAACCAAAATTAATCATTTACAGACACTGATTCCGGGCGGAGGAACTTATGCCAAGAATAGGAACAGACTCACTGGAATCCCACTGTGTGATGCTGGCACAACTGGGTGCCTATACCCAGAGGTACTGTTCTACACAGCACCAACTCCTTCAGGAAGCCTTCCTGGCTTTGCTGAGCCAGGCCTGGGGTTGGTGGCGATCATACCCTATCATGTCTGAGAATAAGGCAGGGATCTGCACTGGCCCCTATCCTTGGTATCCAGGATGGGACCTCAGTCAGATGCTTGGAGCGTAGCTACTAAATTCAGCCATTGTTCATGGCACTGGAGCCAGGCTGGATTCTTCAGCTGCCACTGCAACCCACCCTCATGTGGATGGTCCTGGCTGTGCCTCTGCCTTGCGTTTGAGTGTCTGGAATCCTCAGCCCCCAGGACAAGGCTGGGACACCCCTCTTACATGCAGAAGGGCCGGTCAGGTGCTGCTTCATTACAGTCAATGCAGCATCGATTCTGTAAATTACAAAGATGTCTAAGTGTTTATGGAGCCCTGGCGTGACCGTGGCATGTGTGGCTGATGATTCAGGGGGCACATGAGGAAAAGACAAGACTTCTAATCGAGAACCCGCTGAAATGCCCCGTTACAGAGATTTATACCCATCCTTAAATATTGGAGATTAATTGTTGGAAAACATCTATAACATAAGAGATTTATACCTAAAACAATACCATACACTGTGACAAGGGATTAGAGTCAATTTATTCATGTATTAGTAAAAAACTCAATTTCATATATTGCGTAGAAAAATTAAAATCCTTTCTGCATTTTATTACAAATTATGAGTTCTCCATATATGGAGATAAATAATTGATAGTATTACAAATACTTAATCTAGAAAATATTTATTAGGAACAGACAACTCATTTTTTATGTGTTTTGTTGGGGACAATATTGCACACTTTAAAAAATTAATGACAACTTTTTCCAAGAAAAAAAAATCGACACCCTAATTCTTTTGTTTAGTGTCATGTCCAAGCCCAGGAAATACACTGAGCAGAAGGACATTTGCATTCTTGATCCTGCCCCAGACAGAGCTGAGGGTCTCTGGTGCCTCAGCTCCCTGCCAGCCCCTGGGCTCTAGCCTGGGAGAGACATTTGGTGAGCACCATACATTGTTTGTCTGCTTCAAACGTTCCATGGTTTGTAATTTTAGAATAAGTGTTTCTGAGTTAATCTTTGAGAAAGCATCAAGTAATCAGATTTGTGAATGTGCTCACAGAGCCAAGAAATCAATGCCCGCCAACTCCCTGACTAGGGCGTTACAGAGACTGTGGGTTTATCCCCACCTGGTCAGGACCCAGGCTCTGGGCTTGGAGGAGGAAGGTGAGAATTGAGGCTCCTTCCCAGGGCCAGTGGCTTCAGGCCCCGCAGTTGGCTCCTACTCCCTCCCTTTTGGTAGCCCTGTGAGGGGGCTCCCAGCCTCCTCCTGCAATGTGTCCTTTCTCTGGGCTCACCTGTGTCTCCCACCCCAGGCCTGGGAAGACGGAGGCTGTAGAACCAGGCTGGCTCTCCACAGCATCTCAATCACTGTGCACTTGTGCCATGCTCTGTGCGTCTCCCTGCTCCCTGCTCTTTGTGCTTGCTGTGTGTGTTGATGGCTGGGCTGGAAGTTGATGGGGTTCAATGGCAGTGCCCCAGCAAGTTCTCACTGTCCCATACAAGCCCACCCTAGGGAGCACCCAGGATTAAAGAAGTAACTGCTGTGTTTATTAAAAAATAAATTTTGTGTCTAATGGAAATGCTGCTTCTATACATAGAAAAAATGTTTAAAATAAAAACCAAAACAGTTTTCAAAGGCGCCATGACATTAATTATTCATCTTTCACTAATGAAAACACGCAGTTGCAGGCGGCAGGCTCCCCCCACTCTCCACATGGGAGTCTCAGGACTCCTGGGAAGCCTGGTTCAGGGAAGGGTAGTGGGGCACTGGGGTGAAGGGCCATTGTATGTTAGGCCCCAGGAGTTGGGCGGGTGGCTCTGAGGCACGTTTGAGTGTCCCTTGATTGAAGCAGGGGTGACCACATTCCCGCCTTATGACTATTCTGTGTGTGTGTGTGTGTGTGTGTTGGGTCTGCTCTGGAGTGAATGTGCCAGCCAGGGGCTGTTTCAGAGCCCTGGATCTAGTAGGGTGAAGAAGATAGTCTGAC
This sequence comes from Nannospalax galili, assembly GCF_000622305.1. Lineage (NCBI taxonomy): Eukaryota > Metazoa > Chordata > Mammalia > Rodentia > Spalacidae > Nannospalax > Nannospalax galili. Next base: position 516,664 of record NW_008346549.1, on the reverse strand, counting down.
CTGCAGGTGTAGACACTGGTCACCCAACAAGCCTGGGGAGGAAGGGACATGAGGTGAGGTGCTGGTGAGGCCAGGAGGCCAGGACAGGAAAGAAATGAAGGCTTTTGTTCTTATCACACCATTCAATACAGGGGACAGCTGGGTGGACACACCTCTGGGTTGGGCTGGCCAGAGAGAGGAAGCCACATTTCTACATAGTCTCATAATCAAAGCTTTTCCCTGTCCTGGGGGGGCTGTTGAACTATACCAAACAGTTCCTTCTCTGGGACTCACTTCTATGGAGTTCAAGTTTACAGAAATTGGCTTCCAGCTGAGACATCTACCCAGAAAGAGCCTTTCTACTTGAACGTCCTCCTGGCAGCCTCAGACCCTTCCTTTGGCCCTATTTTTGTGTCCAGTGAAGAACCAGTCCAGTCATCATCCCCTGTATAGTCAGGATGGATGGGCTATGCCTAGGTTAACAAACAGCTCCAAACTTCAGGACTTAAAAGCAACAGAAAATTACCTCAGGCTAACTCAAGTTCATCTATTCTAAGATAATGGATTCTCAGCCCTTTTGAATGTCTCTAGATTCTGAGTGAGGGAGCTTCCAGGCCTTGCATCAAGTTCATATATGACATATCCCACTCCTGCCAACCAGTATTACCCACACAGCTGTACTATGAAAGACTGGCCTTAGAGGGCTGGCAGGGGCAGCCTTCAGATAAATGCAGAGTAGCAAAGGATATTTCCACGACCTTCTGGGTCCCTTCCCTTCAGATCTTTCAGCATCTTTTGCCCACCATGAACAGGTACAGTGAGGTTTTGAGCACCTGGCCACAGACACCCCAGTCTGGTGTTCCATCATTCTGTCTGATAGGTCCTGGGCTGCAGCAGAGATCCAGCCATGAGATCCTAGAATTTACTCCTAATACCTGGGGCAGCCCCAGATAATGGGCAGACTTGAGATATTTGTTCATTCATTCATTCATTCATTTATACATCCATTCATTCACAAACACTACCCAGCACCCCAAACATTTGCTCTGGCAGGCAGGTCTCCTGGGGAGGAAAGATGCTGATCCTATCAGTCATCTTCAGCCCAGGGGCCTGGGGAGCCAGAGGGAGCCTCTCTGATCTACACTGACAGCTGAGGGTGGGGGCGCAGGTGGTATCCAGGGCAACGGAACCCCTGGGAAGATGAGCTATGCCCTCAGGCAGCAGCAGCTGAGGGGGACCCCAGCAGGGGCCTTTGAAGCCCTGCCTGCCCTTGGGGCATGGGGGTGGGCAGGGAAGGGACTGCTGGGTAGGGTCCAAAGGGGGAGGTTCTTCTAGGTTAGCAAAGTCTCCCCTATCCTGCCCCCATGAGCTGGCGCCTGTCAAGATGTGGATGGTGCCTGAATTTCTATTGACTGCTGCCAGGACCTGAGCTCAGGGTCCTGTGCAAGGTGCCTCTCGAGGGTGAATGAGGCCCAGAGGAGCCTGGCCTTATGATGACCCAGCATGGCTCCCTCAGAAAGTGTATGGGACTAGCCTGGATGCAACTTGATTTAAACCTGTGAGCAGGTGAGGAGAGGCAGCCTGGTTCGCTACTCAGGCTGCCCTTGCCTCCCCTGCCCACTTGCCCTCAATTCTGACCTCGCTGGAAGCATCCCTCAGCCTGGTATGGATTTCCTGTCTTTGCTGAGGCTGTTGCGCCAGCTGGGAGCAAGAGCTAAGGTATTGGTTAGACCCAGGGATGTTTATTAGTGAAGGTGAGGGTGGAGGCTGCGTGGGTCTACCCTCTTAGAGCTCCTCTTCCTGCCTGTCACTCTGGTCCCTGTGGGTGGTGCCTTGTATGTGGCCTGTCCTATAGCATAGGCATCTGTCCATCCCAGACCCCACCCTCCACCTCAGGCTGGGATCCTCTACTCACCTCCAGGACAGGAAGCCAGTGACCCAGCACCACCTCAGGACTCTTTCCAAGGTCAGAATGACAGAGATGCAATCTCTGAGCTCCACCCATGTGTAAGGTACCTCATTCAAGAGATGGTGGGGCTTTAGTTGTTGGTCACCCAGCCAGATGGCAGACACACACACGTTGTTCCTAGGTCCCCCACTGGTATGGGTGGGCTGAGGAGGGCTAAGACCCTCTGAATGGTGAAGGGAAGAGATTGGGCAGAGGGGGAAAGCTAGGGCTAGAGGCTGATGAAGGTGCAGATGTGAGCGCAGGATGGTAGATGCACTGATAAATGTACATGCACATACATGTACACATGTGCACACAAGTGCAGCATGCTCACAGACACACATATATACATAAGTACCACACTAGTATAACTAGATCTGTGTGCACACATACACACATGAGCAGCTTGCGTGTGTCCAAGGGACGCATGCTTAAAGACACTTGTATGCTCAGAATACACTGTATGCTCAGAATACACTGTATGCTCAGAATACACTATGGAGCCTGGAGGGAAGACAGCAGAGGCATGAAGCAGTCAGAGCTGGCTGCTGGAATAAAAACTAATTGGTCCCTCGTAGATGGGCCTGACTCACCTTCTCCAGAGCCAAAGGGTGGCTGCCAGTTCCTGGCTCTGGGAAGGGTTCTGTGAGATCCCCATAGCCACTATGTAGTGGGCAGGAGCTGTGGAATACAATGGGACTCTACAATGTGGGCTTCAGGGCAGAGCTTGACTGGATGTTCCTAAGTGCTGCAATCCCCACATCCCACATTGCTGAGAAGATGGAGAAGAGACAGGTCAGGGACATGGGACAGGATCTTAGTGCTACAGGCAGAAGATAGGTCTTAGCACTCCAGGCTCTAGTAAGGGACTGGGTGGGACCCATACCCTGAAGGAGAAATCTGATCCAGTGTCTCCACAGCTATTCAGGGCCAGCTTGGAGCACTAGCAGGGTGTGGAAGCTCCTGGGGTACAGCTTCTAGCCTTATTGAGAAGGAAACTACTCTGCTGTTAAAACAATTTATTTTACTCTTCAAGAAATTACCAGCTGTTTACAGTCAGCATGTGGGAGTTGCCCCTGGGGTGATGAATCCAGCCAGTTCTTGGCTGCCAGTAAGGAAGAGCACTGGGACCAGGGTGGGACAAGCAGAGCAGGCTGCTGGGGTTTGGCCATGATCTTCCCAGTGACCTCACGTCCCATCAGCCTCTGTCACAGGCACTCTGGGAGAGTTCAGTAGGATGCAAAATAAACCAGAACCCTATGAGACTTCAGCACAGTGAGCTGGGGGCTGCTGGGAGGGTCTCTCTACAGGAAGGGCGAGAGGTACAGGGTAGGGGAGATGTTGAGGAGACCTGGAGGAGGTAGGCTGAGAGACCAAGTAGAGAGGACTAGGAGGCACCAGTTAGTGCCAACGCCCAGGAATGGGTGCTGGTGACACCAAGGGAGCCAGAGTTCTGCTCTCTTAATCTGGTCCAGCTCAGACCTGCCTTGGGAGGAGAACAGAATCACTTTCAACTGAATGCATATGCAGTAGTCACTCAGGATTTGAAAAACAAAAAAACAAAACAAACAAACAAACAAACAAAAAACCGGCATTGGGGCCAGCAAGATGGCTCGGGTAAAGGTACTTGTTGTGGAGCCTGACAACCTGAGTTCTATCCTGGGACCCACATGGTGGAAGAAGAGAACCAACTCCCGAGGGTTGTCCTCTGACCTCCACACATGCACTGTGGGAACACACACACCACACCACACACACACACACACACACACACACACACAATAATGTAATAAAAAAATAAAGAAAAACAGTACTATAGGACAGAGAACTCTAGGCCCAGGTGATGCCCACATGTGCCTCTTTTGCAGCTGTGAATCAGCTTCTGGGTGCAAAGGGAGGGACTGCCAGGGGTGGAGCTCATTTGTCAAAGGTCCTGAGGGCATGGACACTCACTTCAGGGCACCTCTGAGATTCAAAGCTCCTGGCATAGGGCAGGTGGCTGGATAGGACAGCTCCTTGTATTCCTGGCCCTTATAACTTCAGAGGCCCTGGTTTCAGGAGAGGTTTTGAGGAGGGCAGTGAGCCTGGGCTTGAGAGTGTTACCCAGGTCCAGTGGGCATGGCAATTCTGGCCAGGGTACTAAAGGCTTCCCAAGGGGCACTTAGAGGCAGGAAAGACTAGAGTGTGGCAGGGGCTGTTTAGAAGCTCTGTGGGAGCTCTAAGAACTCTCACCATTGAGAGCCATCTGCTTTCTCCTAGGCTACAGTAATACCTAGAAGTCCTGGCTAAGCCATTATGAGGATTGAGGGAAGAGGGATCTAGGGACCTGGGCCTAGAAGTTGGAGTGACAGAACCTTCAGCAGTATAAAGCCTTAAGACCCAGATTTCTGGCAAAAATAAGTTAAAGCCCTGTTCCAAGGTGGGAGAAATGGGTTATGCCAGGCAGGGCTACTGTGGCTTCCTGACCTGACATTCTTCCCTGTGCACATGGGTCTCAGAAGCTACCCCCAAGAGGTCCATAGGTGTTGGAAAGAGGTTGATAAACTTCTGTGGGCCCCTTGTGACACAACTGTCCTCTGTGATCCCCAGACACTTGTAAATGCTCATGATGGGGTCGCTGTATCCTGTCCCACCTGCAGACTCTGTCTTGGTATGAATGTTCCCTGAGGCCAGGCTCGCCCTCCTCTAAAGTCCACAGCTTGGACTTGCCAGTTTTAACAGCAGCTTCTAATTCTAACACCAGGCAAGTAGTGACAGCACACCATTGCAGCAGTGAAGAGCTTTGGAACCTTCAAGGAGAGGCTGGGGCTACAGGGACTCTGCTTCTGGAGCCTTCTTCGAACAAACCTTTCCAGGCCATCCACCTTCCCTGAATTGGGCACAGGGACCCCATGACCAGGTTGGATAGTACCAGGGAAGATGGTCAAAGCTGCTGACCATGCCCAAATATGAGGATGGTTTCCTGACATGAGTAGCTCAGGGTGTTGGGATGGAACTGAACCATGTCCCTAGAGATGGGAGGTTGCAAGGTGGGGCCTTCTTACCCATCTTTATGGACCCAGAGGTGAACACCAACAGTATCTGGAGAGGATAATCAATACTGGCACAGGTTTGCTTTCTGGAGCAGGCATATCAGGGAAACATTCTTTCACTTAGTTAGGTACCTATGGATGAAGCTGGGGTCCTAGGAACTGGGACCCATCACAGGGATCCCAGCCAAGAGTTGTGCCTGGGTGAGGGTTCCTGGGCTGATGGTGTCTGGGCTGGGCTTAGTATGGGCTGCTTAGTAACAGAAGGAGGTCATATATGAGGGGTAAAAATCAGGCGGGGGATACAGGTTGGGGGAACCCCCAAAGATATCAAATGTGTTGAAATCTCAGTTTCAAGAGAGGATGAGCTTGATAACATGGAAGTCAGTGCTAGAACACCCAGAGCATGGCATGGTCCTGCCCCTTTTGGACTGTGACTGGAGCTCAGTTTCCCAGGCCTGGAAGGGACCTGGCATTGTGGGGACAGGGTCTCAGCAAGGGTGTGAATTTCTCAGCCCCAGAATTCCTGTCCTTGCTGATGTCACTGTGAGTTTTACAACTTCCCTGTTATAGAAGGGAAAAACCAAGGCTTGGGGTGGTGACATGACCATCAAGAATTCAATAGCAGGTGGCTAGCCTGTGTCCTCTGGGGCTGTGCCTCTCTTTTGGCCTTGTTATCACTCTGAGTACAAATAACACACTGTTGATTGTTTCTGCTGAATTTGTTTAGAGTTAGTATCCCAAATGTACCCAACGTAAGACCTACCCAGAGCATTGGCTTAGTCCCCAATCTCTAGCAAAGTGAGCTGGACTCACGTTTTTAAAAAGATCCAGAGACTGTGTGGACCAGGTAGGCGGGGTTGGGAAGAGGTGATTTTGGAACGGGAAGCCTTGTGGAGCCCTGTGGCATCCTAGGTTTTCATGTAGGCTGTGGCCTGATCCAAGGTAGGTGATCTAGGCCCTTCTGGTCCTGCCACTCAGGCTGGCCCAGTCCATGCTGACGGTATACACTGGTTTAGTCCCATGTTGACTGTCTGGGTGGGGCTGGACTCTGAGTGTCTGGGGAGCTGCAGGGTCAGACCAAGCCTTGGCCTGAGCCAGTGAGGCCATCCCCGTCTACCAACGAGCAATCCCTTGCCTGCACCTGCTGTGGGGCTCCCAGGGGCTGGGAGCTATTTCAACTGCTCCAGCCTCTCTACAACTGCCAGGATTCAACGAGCGGATTGTGCTGACGTCAACAGAATGGGGAATGGGAATGAGGCAGCTGCATGGTATGCTGTCAGAGAGAAGGCCCAATTAGGAGGAGAGTTGTGGGGGGGGGGCATGCTGGGCCTAGGACACAGGGAGTACTCAGGCCCAGGAAGGTCACACATAGCCTTCAGCCATGGCTCCAGTATTTGGGCTGCACAGCACAGCACAGCACTGTGGATGACAATGAGGAGTGGCCCAGGAGAGGCCAAGCCTGCCAGATTCCACAGTATGTGTGCTGGATATGGACTTAGCACGTAGAAAGCTGGCTACTCAGAGACATCAGAGCCCACCAAAAGTGTCCATGGGCAGCCAGGTCTCATCTTGGGTTCTCATGGGTAGCACATGGGTGACTGCAAATGGAGATCCACTGCAGTGCCAGGCCAGGTACAGGTCTGGGGCACATGTCTACTGCATAGACACTTGGGGTCAGGATGCTGTACATGATGTCCTAGGCTAGGCCAGGAAGTCCTCAACCCACAAACCCCAATCAGAGATACATACCATTCTCTTTTCAGTCTGAGCATGCAGAGGAGTGACCACAGCCTGTAGCCTGGGACCTAGAAGGGAGACTTCAAGGTAGGTCTCTCTTGGAACTGTCTGGAGATGCAAGGAAGTGAGGCAGGGGAGGAAGGCTGCTCAGCCAGTGTCTGACTTCAGATAGGCTCCACCCTGCCTTGCCTGAGCTGGCCCTCTGGGGTTTCAGAGCCTGACATGGGTCCTAGGGAACAGGCTGTGGGGCCTGAAGAAATGGGCCAAGCCATAGGACCCTGTGAACCTCCTGGCCTTCCTTAGTGATCAACATCCATCCTAGGCCCAGCATCCTCAGGGTGCTGGCACAGAGCTGGCAGAGCTGCTGGGGAGTGGGTCCTGGACGACATGGGGAGTTCTAGGGGCTGCTGAGGGCCCCTGAAAAGGTGTGACAAGTGGATGCATGCCTGGGCCTATCAAGACTGGAGCCGACTGCTGAGAGGCTGTGGTGATAGGCACAGACATGAGCCAAAGTTAGGAGCACTTGTTGTAGATGGCTGGGTCTAGGGGGCAGAGGCTACCCCCTCCCCCAATCAGGGGTCAGATCTTCAGGAAAGCTCCTGGTAGTGGTAGCCTTCCCTGGATGCTGTGCAATCCCTCGTCAGGTTATCTGCTAGGCACACAACAGAGCCAGGACTATTTCCAGCCTCAATGGACATCTGGCCACAGCCTCCAGCATGGGTTATACTTGGCTCAGATCTTTCCAGTAGGTACGATAGGACACACTCCCAGGTGCTACTGGCACTGGGATGCAGATAAATGAAAAGAGAAGGAAGAGGGGTCCTGAGATCTGAGGACAGTGAGTACAGACTTCATGGGTTGGGGGTTGTCTACCACAGAGATCCTCATGGTAGATGGCCCCACACAGGGGGGTCTCACTCTGCTTGGAGGTGGTACCTCCACTGGGTTCAGAGAGGTAGGTCTTCATTTATGACTCTGCCCTGTGGCCATGGACTATTCAAAGAACTGGCCTTACCCCATTCCTCAAGAAGTACCCTTTCTCCACATGCCACCTACCCCTACCCCAGGGCTCAGCTTGGCCCCTCCCAGCCCCCTGAGTCCCCAGGTAGGTCTGGAGGCTAGAGCTGGGCAACCCCAGGGGGGTGAGGGACTGTAGTGGGGGACAGCTGAGGCAGGAGGGTGTGGTAGGCAAGATAGTATGGGAGAGGGGCAGGTGCCATGAGAGCTTAGGGCAGGATGGAGTAGAACTCCCAGGACATTACTAGGTACTCCTGCCCTGGTTTTGCCCACCTATGGGACTGACAAGTGGGGAAACTGCTCCATTTCCAGTTTGGGCCAGAGAGCTCACAATACTGTACTCTCATGGTGAGTGGGGAGAGGCCAGGGTTCAGGATCAGATTACCCTGAGCTTTGCTTCCTCCACTCCTCTCCAGCTAGGTCAGCCTGATTGTCCTCCTGCCCCAGTGCTGATGCAGTCCTACCCCAACTCTTGTGAGCCATCCTAATTAGTGCTGCTGCTTCCCACCAACTTTGCAAGTCAAATCGTGCATCTCTGAGCTGTTCCAACTTGATGTATGGTGAGCTGGGGCCAGGGGGAGCAGGGAAGGTGCTGTGATGCTGCAACACAGCTGCCAGGTGAGGGAACCTTGGAGCCCAGACCCTGCAGCCCATCCTCCCATGGGCATGGAGGATCCTACAGGCCCTGCTCCCTTGACTTGGCCCAGTACCTTACTCCATGGGCATGTCTTGCTCTGTCTCACCCTCACTAAAACTCTCTGGGCTGGGTGGAGTGGCTACCTGCTCTCCTGGAGTTCAGAAGGCTGGGTGTTGGGTCTCCTGCAGCCTCCTGAGTGCTGGGCCAGGACTCCACCTAATGTGCCACCACCCCGGGTGAGCCTTGTTCTCAAGGTTCAACTATCACAGAACTCAGCCAGCACTGAGACTGGAGGAGCTGGGGCTATCATCAGTCTACACCAGCCCTGGGGCAGGGGTCTGTGTCAGCTAAGGGCAACAACTGTGGATTGGGCCTTTTGCCTCCCTTGGTAGTTCCAAGTATCTATCCTTATAGCCTCTGAGCCAGCTGTGCCCTCTGTGGAACCATTCTGTCCCTCTGCTGGCCCAGGAGTGCCTGTACCTATTGGGAAGGTGAGTGCACAGATGAAGGGCACCTTCAGTCCCTTGGCAGGTCCCTTGGCAGGGTCACTCTGGGTGGTGTTTGCACTGATGGCCCCAGGCTGATGTTCAAGGCTGCCTCAGGGTGGTAGGTGGCAGGCACAGTAGGTGTGGCCTACTTTTGCTGGATAGTGCTATATTCTATGATGTTTGCTCCCTGGGACCAGCCTGAATAGATACTGCTTCAGTGGTGACAGATGCAGTGTTAGTTGCTGACCTGAATTCGGGGAGTGGGCTGGGTACAGCTATTCCCCCCTCACCCCAACCCCCAGGCACAGCTGCGCTGACTCACAAATGGGCAGGTGGGGTGATACCATCTGAGTGCTCTTCTTGGATTCCTGAACAGGCCAGACTCAGTGGTAGTGTCAAGAAGGACCCAGGGAGCTAATGGCACAGGTTTTCTGGGGGCGGGTGGCAGGAGCTGGGCCCACAGCACAGCTGCCCAGCCTGGAGTAGCCACCATGGACATGGCCTCATGACCAATTTGTCTTTCTGCAGGTCTGGAGGGTTTCTTGGATTGAATTGGGAATGGCAGGGTCTTGGAGGGTATTGACTGGGGATGAGAAAGTAGGAAGGTCATGGCCACTCCCTGAGAATGATGCAAGGACAAATGGAATATTTAAGAAAAATATGGATTTTAGTCTTTGTCTTTTCTCTCTGTCACTGTCAGTAGAGTTCAGCTGACAAGTTTGTGGTTAGGACGTTGGCACAGCTAGATAGGACTGTGGTTTTAGAAAGAATTATGATACCTTTGGCGTCTAGCTGAGGATAGGGACATCACACTCCCAGCCCCAGACAGCTGTGGAAAGCACCTGCAACTTCCTCCCTTCTTTGGAAACTTTTAAGCTACTTTGAAAAATGAACGTTTACTGTGATGGTTTCAAATATGTATAATGCTTATGAGTACATAATCCTATAAAACGTGTAAACTCCCCTTAATCGAGGTCCAGATTTTGAGGCTTGAGCCTGCTGGACCAGGCTGCAGTCTAGATACCTACTTTCTGTACATTCCCAGCATCCTGCCTGATCTTTCCTGCAACAAGAGTAGAGTTTGTTGAGGGAAGAAACAGGGAAGGGTTAGTGAATGGAATAGGTGGCAGGTGAATAAATGGACAAGCAGACAAGGACAGATGGACAGGCCAATAGCTTACACATGTTGGTCAGAGGAAGTGAAGGGAGAGTTCAGCTGTAACCATTGTGGCAGACTGACAGGTGACAACTGCAGGATCCTGGACTAGAGGGGACAGGATTAGAAGCCAAGAAGGGCTGACCAGAGAGCCTCAACTGTAGGTCTAGCAGGGGCCTCAAGGAGGGCACCTAAGAAGAGTTCTTTGAGCCCCTGCTGCCCAGACCTTTTACACTCACCTCCTCCCAGCACATGGACTGCTACCCAGAAGCCCACAGTTCTACCAGAGGGGGCAGGTCCTGCTCTTTTTTCCTTTCCTCCCTCCTTCCCTCTTTCCCTCCCTCCCTCTTTTCCTCCCTTTCCTCTCCTCTCTTTCCCATCATTTTTCAAAAATAATTGTCAGCAGCTGTATCAGGTGGTAGCGAGCCCTGTCCCCATAGCCCGGGTGCCTGGTCACTAGCTTGATTCAGTGTCCCCAGACTCTTTCCAGGCTAACCTAGCCGACTGCTGGGTATGCAGAGGTATTTTCCCTGCAAGGTCTTCATCCTTCCCTAATTGTCCACATTTACTTCTTTCTTTCTCAGCAGTTCTGAAAGCCTTGGCAGCATCATTAATGCAGATTTGGTGCTCCGGTGTGGGGAGGGGGCTGCTGGGCTGCCACTCCTCTGCCCGTCCTGAGATGGATGTTTCTTTATTGCCCATAAATCTCCACATAGTCCTCTGTGAAGACAAATCGGAGGCCTCCTGGTCCCCAGTGTTTGTTAGGGCCGGTCGGTGGTAGATTTAATTAGCCCTCAGCACCTGCAGGAGCAGCTCTGGAGAGTTGAGGGGCAGGCTACGTCATGCTGTGTCTGCAGAGGAACCATCCTCTGCTCTCTTGCTTTGTCTAGGGGGATTGAGGCTAGTCCATGTGAGGGAACAATGTGCCACTTCTCCCTCACGCATCCATCTGCGTGAGCCCCACATGTCGAACACCATGTAATGTGACCTGCTCTTGTCCATGTAGCCCAGCAACAACCCAGGCTCATGCTTGTCCAGGCAGACCAGGCTGTGATGCCAGCAGCCTCAGCAGTGCCTGCCAGCTCCTAGAAAAGAAGGCTGTGGGTTCTACTGGGAACATAGTAGGTACATACTACATGCATAGTGAACCCACTGGATGCCTAGAAGAACAGGCCCCATTTCTCTGTGCCTGGGCATGAGGACTTTCCTCCAGGCTTAGCCACAGCAATGGTCAAGAGGGCAGGCCTCTCATGGAGATGGGTGTGTCTGCTGACGCTGTGCAGCCAGCCAGTCCCCATGTACAGTGTGCTACCTGAGCTGGGGAGAGGTGTATATCTGACACTCAGGATGTCAAGAGGATTGCTCTTCCGGTATCAGGGAGTCCACAGAGGGGAGGTGTGTGCCAATGGCCAGTTGGGCCCAGTACAATTCTGTTCTACCATTTGCTACATGACCTTGGGGATCTCTTGCCTCCCCCAAAACCTAGAGTCTCAGTACTGTGATCTGAGGGACAAGAAGACAGGCCTTGATGCTGACCCTGGTGTGTGTGTTGGGTGGGGGACTTAGGCACATGGAGATGGTGATTTTAAGGCTAAGCCTCTGTCTGGAAATAACCTCAGGGCTTAGAGTACATTCTTCCCTCCCAACCGATATCCCAGACACCAGGAGAGATAAACACTCATAATCTTGTGACATCCCTGAGTGCGCAGAGTGAAGAAGCCCATGGTGTCCTGGGGCAGAGCCTCAGTTCATAGCCAGGCATGTAAACAAATGTGGAGACCTGGGGTGGGGCCTGTGACTGAGGAACATGTTCCCACTGTGAGGAGGGGTCCCTCCACCTTGCTGTAGCTGTGATCATCCTCTGGGCCCTAGCTTATCTGACAAATTCTCACTTATTTGCAAACATGCTTCTGGCATGTTCTTGGTCTCACCGGACATTAGTTGGCCATCAGCTGCTGCATATTCTGTTGCTTCTATTATTTCATAACTAATTTGAGGATTAAAAAATAATTCTCCCAATTACTGTGCAAAGCCTCAGCAGCCAGATAAACAGGGGGCAGATGCTCTTGTCTAAGGCCAGCCATGTATCCCTGAAACAGCTCCCGGGACACCTTGGCTCCTTAAGGGCCTACAGTGGTGGCTCACTGTCCTCCTAGGGTCCTGAGGGTGATCTTAGGAAAGCTCAGCTCTTGGCCCAGTGCCTTAAGGACTGCCTGCTCCAGACTCATATTCCAGGGTAGCTGCGGCCATTGTGAGCCTGGCTCCAGACGTTAATTCTAGAAATTATGCTTGGTGGCATGGCCTGGGACAGTGGGTCCAGCCTGTGAACTGGGAAGGATTATATCACAGGAAAGCCTGTGGTGGCCTGGAATCCTTGGACAGGGGCCAGGTGCGTCCGTGGTAAACCAGCAGTGGACACCCAAGGGAGGCTGACATGCTCCACAGCCCTTTGCATAGCTTTAATTAGCTTTCTGCACAAGCCTCAGGGTCCCAGAGACCCAGGCTGAATACCAGCCGGTGGCCCACTTGCTGCCCAGCACCTTACCTGAGGGAGCCAGCTGGGCTAGGGCTGGGCAGGTGGAGATGAAGAGGGTCTAGGGTGGGCAAGAGTAGCCTCCTAGGGCTCTGGTCCAACCCCCACCCCTTTTAGGTCCCTCCCCATCACCGGCCGGTGAGCTCATCCGTTCCTGGGCTGTAAATATCACCCAAATGCTCACGACTCCCAAATGTGTCCTCCAGCCGGGCCCCTCTCCTGAGCTCAGCCTGCACAGCCCACGCGACACCCCCGCCCAGATGTCTCCTGGGCCTCAACAAGCCGCTCCTCCTGGCACCCCCACCTCAGGGACAGGCGCCCCTTGCCGGCTGCTTAGGGCAGACGCCTGGGAGCCCTGCCCACCGCCTCCTACCATCCTGTCAAGTCCAACTTGAAACACATCCCCTGCCTTCTGGATTTTCCCCACCCCTCCTCAGGCCTGGCCAGACAGTGGCAACTGCACAGTTCCTTCCTGTGTGTGGCTGCCAGAAGAGCCTTCTCAGGAATTCAGACCCTGCCCACTCCCCCTTGGGACAAAGTCTGTAAGGACTCTTCCCCCACCATTGCCTGGGCACCCTATCCCTCTGCCTCACCTTTAGCTTCTGTGCCACCTTCCCTGGCAGCCTGGGTAGTCCAATGTTCCTACTCCATGACGTGCCTGATTTCTCCCTCAGGGGAGGGAAGGGTCAGAGCCCCAAGGGGCAGGCCAGGGTCTCCACAGATCTCAATGAGTAGTAACTTAGAGGCAGTGCCCAAGTGGTGCACCTCCAGCCGTTCTCCTCCTGGTTACAGTTGAGCCTTCTTTACCATCACCCCACCTGAGGGCCAGCTGTTGGTGACAGAAACAGAAAGTGGCCTGAGGCCAGACAGTGCCTGTCAGTGAGGAGTGAGCCCTACATAGGTAGTGAGTTCTCTGTTCTTAAAGGCATGCAAGCTGAGGTGGGACCCCTATCCTGCTAGCCATTGAAGGTAACAGTGTCTGCTATAGATGGCCAGCTCAAGGACTTCAAAGTTCTTTGTCAGTAGGGCTTTTTGAGCCGGACTCACATTTGAGAGGACCCAGCCTCAGCTTCCAGCCCTGTCCCTCTGCCAGACTCAACAGGTTTCTCAAATAGGCAGAAGCTACTTGGGAGAAAAGTGGATTAAGACCTTTGTTTACTAGGTGTGCGCTGGCAGCCTTCCAGGGTGCTGGGAGCACTGATGGTGGGGTTGTAGGCACAGGGCAGACACAACCTCTCATCCTCCTTTCAGAGCTGCCTCACCTGGGACTAAAGGGGAGAACAGAGTATGTGTTGTTGGCGGGGGGTCTCCTTGGGGAAAGGGTCTGGGCAGAGACTTGGCAAGCAATGCTCCCACCTCTGTAAGACAATTTCAGTTGCTGCATCCCCAGCCCTGGAACAGTTATGTGGGTAGCCACGTGGGAAGCCACATGGGAAGTGGTGTGGCAATGCCAGCAGGCCCAGACCCAGGGGTCGCCTGGAAGAAAAGGTAGTACCATGGGCTGGCACACCTTCTGAGAAAGGGCAAGTTCAGACTGGACCTCAGCACCCCAACTCTGCTCTGGGTTCCTCTTTGGATGATGGTTGCTGAGCACGTCCTCCTTCTACCCCTCCCTCCGGCCTCCTCCCTGAGCTTCTGGATCCTGACCGCCCCCATGGCCATCTGGCTCTCCAGAAGTGCTCCCCCAATTTCCTCCCCAAGTCCTTGCATTTTCTCCTCCTTTTCCCCCAGTCCTTGCCCTGTGGGGGAGGCAGACGCCACATCCTGTACCCCAGTTTCCTGGCCACATCGCTCTCTCCCTTTTGTATGAGGCCTCTTCAGCCCAGGCCTTGGGAAAGCACATATGCGTCTTCTTATCTGTGCTGTTTTTAAGCACATGCATACACACGTGTGTGCCTGTGTGGCTCCTGCTCTGCCATGTGTGTCTGTTGCATGCTCACGTGTGTACATCTTCAAGGGCTGTGGGTGAGGATAAGGCACCTAGGTATGAAGGCTGTGGCCTCAGGCAGTGGAATGATAGTCTACACAGCTCCTGCATGATCTTTAGCCTGGCTTTACCCATTCAACTCTCCTTTAGGGACTCCCCCCGAGTCACCCCCTAGCAGTGGGAGTATGGTCTTCATCCCTCACCTTCAGCATCCTCTTGGGGTGGATGGTCCCAGAACAAATGTCCCCACAAAAATAGCCTGTTAAGAATCATGGCCTGGTACATAGTCAGCCCAGCTCCCTTGGCTGAGCACAAGGATATGAGCTATAGGGCAAGCTCAGTACTGCGGTTGGAGGGTGACAGAAACGTCACCTCACACCTGTGTATGAGGCCCCGCCCATTCAGCACAAGCTGCCCCACTGATGAGGCTGAGCAGTTCCATCTCCTTTCAGGCACTCTGTTCCAGGAGGAAATGCTGTGGGCCCACCCTTGTTTCTCACCACCCACAGTACCCCCAGCCCAAGAGGCCACAGTTTAAGAAAAGAGCTCTTTATTCCACGTCATCCGATATTTTTACACAAGTAAAATAAAATGCATATCTCTATATACCGCGATCCGGGTGGGAGGCGGCGTTCTGGAACAAACGCCACCCCCAGAACCCTGTAAACATGATGGGGTGGAAATGGGGGAGGGCTGATGGGGAGGCATCCATCAAGGAGGGCCTGGCCTGCCCCACGGAATCTGTCCCCAGCTCTGGCTGGCAGCATGGAAGGAGACCCCATATATACACACACCTGGTGGCTGGTGGCTGGTCAGCAGGGCCCAAGCACTGTCCACAGCACCAGTGCAAGGCCCAGGGGTACAAGGCTGCAGGCCAGAGCTGGCAGGGCCCCTGAACCCTCTGCATCCCCAGTTCCACCGCCCCCACTGCCTGCCTGACCCAGACGGCACTGGCTGCGGGTGCGATTCTTTCGAGAACAACCTGGCCTCCGGCGAGGGCCAGTGGTGGGCAGTCCTGGTGGCTCAGAACCCTCAGGCCTCAATGCAGTTAGTGGGGGCTCTTCAGAGCTGGGCAGGGTTCCAAATGGAGAGTCATTGATATGCCGTGGGCCTGAGCCATTGCCTGGTGGGTTGTCACCAGGTGGTACACGCCCCTTGAGGGCATTGCCAGCAGAGGCTGGCCTCCCGGACTCCAGCACCGAGGCTTTGTCCGCAGCATCTGGCTGGCAGCACTTGGGAAGGCCCAGCAGCTCCTCATCAGTCAGGATGGGACGGAAGGGTCCTGAAGTCACAGCACAACCCTCCAGGTCACTGGCAGCTAGGCGCTTAAGGTCTCGGCCAGCCAGGCGTGGGGGCAGGCTGCAGGGCACCTCTGATGAGGAACCTCGGAACTTCTGCAGCCAGGCCCAGAGTGGACGTGCCCGGCAGTCGCATATCCAGGGGTTATCATTGAGTCGCAGGTATTGCAGAGCCCTCAGGGGCACTAGCACTTCTGCCGGGAGCATGGAGAGGTTGTTGGCGAACAGGTAGAGCGTCATGAGGCGGCCAAGGTCCCGGAAGGCATGTGGGTGCACACGAGCCACATGGTTCTGGTGTAAGAGGAGGCGGTCAAGACTATGCAGGCCACGAAAAGCGTGCTCAGGCACACTGGGGATGCGGTTGCCGTGCAGAAAGAGGTGTGTGAGGTTGCCTAGGTCACGGAAAGCGTTGTCAGGCAGCGCCTGTAGGCTGTTGTCTTGAAGGTAGAGGTACTGCAGAGCTGCCAGTCCATGGAAGAGGCCTGGGCCCAACTCCTGCAGGCCACAGCGGTCCAGGTGGAGTGTGTGCAGGCGCCCCAGGCCATGGAATGTGGCAGGGTCCACAGCATGAAGCTGTGCATTGTCGCTGAGGTCTAGCTGCTCCAGGAGGGTCAGGCCAGCAAAGGCAGTGGCATCAATCCGGGCCAGTACATTGGAGTGTAGCCATAGAATGGTGAGATTTCGGCATGCATGGAAACTGGCGGCTGGCACATGAGAGATGCGGTTGCCGTGCAGGAAGATGCGCTGGCTGGAAGCTGGGATGCCGGTGGGCACGGCCTGCAGGCCTTGCTGGGGGCAGCTTGTTGTCACCTTGGGTTCATTGTAGCACACGCAAGCGCCAGGGCATGGTGCTGCCACCCGCCAGGCCTGTAGCCATAACACCCATGCCAGCAGCCGGCTTCCTGTGGGCAGAGAAAAGGCCGTCAGTGAACAGGATTCCTGAGAGGTGGGGGGTGATACTGGAACCAGACTTCTCCTTGGGTTAGGCTTCCAGAGGACTGGGCAGGGTCCAAAGGCTGTCAACCCTGGCAGTGAGCCTGTGGGACCTCTGTCTTTCATGTCATATAGACAATGCTGGGCTGTAAGTTGTCACTGGAGCCACAGAGTCCACACTGGTGATCTCATCTGCACCCCCAATGCCACCATACCTCACACACCTATTGGTGTGACTGTTGCTCACCTCCCCATCAGAGTGAGCCCACTTGCTACAAACACTCATCTAAAGACCTTCTGGGATGCAATGTTCCATCTCAGGACACAGTGGACACAGAACTCCTGGGATCTGGCTGCCATCTCCATTGGTCTAGTCTTATCTCTGATCTGCCCTAGCTAGCCTCACCAGCCTTCAGGCCAAGATGGAAGCAGGGAAGTCCATCTCTTGGCAAACACTGGAGGACCAATGAGGCTGAGCTATGATGCAAGGCCTGGAAGAGGCACCTCAAGCTGGGACTCTACCCAGGTTGCTGAGGAGGGACTATGGCTCACACCTCCATGCCTGGCCCAGGCTCCTATAGCTCTTGATTACCTCTGGTAGCTGGGATTGAGGGGAGTTCCCTCATGCCAAAGTAGGGAGCTAGGCTTTAAGGAAGAATTTGCTGACCCCATGGTTCCGTTTGCCTGTAGAGGTCTCAGTAGGCCTGGGGTAGGCCCCCTACTACCACCTCTGCTTTCAGAGGACAGGAGCTTGGGTACAGGGAAGGCAGGGAGGAGGGCACCAGTGATCCTGCCCCAGGAGCCTCTCCTAGGTCCCCAAGGCGGCTGTACACACACGCACGCATGCACGCACACACGCACGCGCACACACACTCCCTCCCTTTTAAGCACTTCCTGACTTGGCTCTGAACACCTCCAGCAGCCTCCTCCCCTGGCCTCATCTCTGCTCTGTCCCTTCCTGGGAGTTCACTCCTTTCCAGCCAATCCCTGTTGCCTTCCCACTGTCCTTAGTGGAACAGCCTCCCAGTGCTTTTCCCTAGCCCCAAGGTACTACGTTCCCCTCACAGGTCTCTGGGCCAGACACATGTGGGGTGTGGCCAAGGAATTTTATTGAATAGCAGACTGCAGGGCTGGGAAACAGTATCTAGTCCTGGCCTGGCTAGCAAGGCCACATCTCTAGAGAAAGCTTCTTGGCCTGTCACTAGAGCCCTATCCCCTTTGAATGCTGAAGGCTCTTTCTGCCTTCAGGAGCAAGTCTATTAAAATGTGAATCCCCATGGGAGGGCTATGGCTTATCAGCTAACACTTGAGTTATCAGCTAACACCTTCGTTGACAGCTAACACCTGCGCTGACAGCTAACACCTTTCTTGGCAGCTAGCTAAGATCAGGATTCTGCAGACAGAAGGCCGAGGCTGGCTAACTGCTTGGGGTTGCAGCCGGAGAGAAGAGGGAAAGGACCATGAGCCAGCTTCTCCTACAAGGCCTGGGAATCTGGGGACCTTCTGTTCCACACTGGGCCCCTTGCCACAAAGGGTCCTCGTTTGCCTGGTGCAGAACAGTTGCTTTAAATCCAGAGTCCTAGCAGGTTAGGCAAGCCTAACAGCCCCAGGGGCTTGATCTGATGGGCTCGGGCTTACTGGCCTAGGTCATTGGTTGGTTTCCAAGGAAGTGGCAGCCCATTGCAGCAGGCCTAGGAACCCCCAATCCATGAGCGTCCCTCTCTGGGCTGGCCATGAGTTCTGTTTAGCTGACATCCTCTCCGGCTCTCTTCCCTGGGACAGTGGGGCCTGGCCATGCCAGCACCCCAGTCTCTTACCTGCTGCCACAGAAGGACACCATGCTATAAATACAGTACTTCTTAGCCCTAAACCTCAGGACCCAGGCCTGGGTAGATTAAGGGCTGTCATGCCCTCAGGGCCAGGCTGGGGACTTCACTGCCATGAGTGATGGGTGGACCACATGATCAATCCTGCTGTGCCACCAACTACATATCATTTATAATGCTATGTGTGCTGGATAGCTTTAGTGTCAACTTAACACACCTGGGTTGAGTGAGCCTCAATTGGGGAATTGCCTCCATTGGACTGGCCTGTGGCCATGTCTGTGGGGCATTTTCTTGATTGTTGAGTGATGTGTGAGGGCCCAGCCCACTGTGGGTGGTGCTACCCCTGGGCAAGTGGGCCTGTGTTGGATAAGAGAGCAAGCTGAGCAGGGGCCAGGGGAGCAAGCCAGTTAGCAGCATTCCTCCATGGCCTGTGCTCCAGCTCCTGCCTCCAGGTTCCCGCCCTGAGGTCCTACCTTGGGCTCCCTGATGAACTGTGACCCAGGAGATGTAAGATAAATAAACCCTTTCCTCCCCAAGTTGGTAGTGGTCAGAGTGTTTTGTCACAGCAATGAAGAACAAACTAGGACACCATGCTACCAACTGGGCCTCACAGACACCAGCGTGTAACACCAACCTTTCTGTGCCACTTACCATGCCATGACTGAGACAGGATATGACTGCATTATATCCTATACTCCTTAGTCTTGAGGCTGCCAAATGATAGCTCAGCTGGGGTCAGTGTGGGGTGTCTAGGACTGAGCCATGTCAAGGAGGTGGGCAACTGGGGGAGTGGCTACATGGTACTCAGCCTTACCAGGCAGCAGGTATCAGGAACAAAAGACACAGCTGTACTCCTCCTGAAGACAATTGCCTTTTGGAAACCAACTTCTGAGAGTTGGCCCTCCTCACTGGCCCTGTCAGCACAGTAGCTGGGGTGGACTCTCTTCTGTTGCAGCCACAGTAATTGGCTCCAGCCTGGCCCCCCTTGGGGCCTGCCCGCTGGTCTCCATGGCAACCCCTGCGCTGAGCAAGCATGAGGGGGCATCTTTTTATGAGATAATCAAACCCAACTTTGCAGCATGGCTTGTGTTCACAGCAGGGGTTTGGGGAAACACCAGAGACCTGACCAGGCATTGGGAGGATGTTCCCTGACTCCACCCCAGCGCTGCCTTATCCAACCTCCCTCTGCCTGCCACCTTGGACAGCCTTCCTGGCCCATCTTTGTGGCCACTACAGTCTTTTGAGCCACAAGGCCTCTGAACTCCAGGTCTGGTCCCCTCCAGCCCTACCGCTCCTCTCTCCCTAACCTGCCCACTGTTTCTCATGGCAGACTGCCTTCTTTCTGGGGAGAAGCCTAGTCCTCTTGCCTTTCTGTAGTCTCCACCTGCCACTCTCAACCAGTCTCATTCAGGTCTCCATTCTGAGTGAGCACCCAGAATGCACGTGTGGGTAGAAAACAGTCCTGTGCGGCCCAGAACTCAAACATGGAAACCATGCCGGTTCTCTTTAGGTTCCTGCAGTCAGTTGAGCCAGACTTACAAGCTAGGCACAAAGTGGAATTTCTCCAGCTATACCCAGGTCGGTTTTCATCAGACTTGTTGGTGGGTCTCCTCCAGGGCTCTTCCCTGGGAAACCCACTAGCTGTTGGAGCTGGGTCATGGCCAGTGGCTTCTAGTTTAGCCCAGGTCATCTAGAGAGCCACAAGGGAGAGGGCTAGTTGCCCTGCCCACATGGCTCTAAGATTCCCCAGGGAGGGCACTAATTAGATACCAATCCTGGGGTTCCCCCCTCCACCTGGGGCAGCCAGATCAAGCAGCATACAACCTATTGGGCTACATTCACTAGGCATCTGGCACCAACAGCTCTTATGAGCCAAGAGCCCATGTTCACATTCGCTGCAGGAGGGAGTAGGGGGAGGGAGAGGGAGGGAGAGATGAGAGAGTGGGGGAGAAGGAGAAATAGAAGGAGGGGAAGTGGGGGGAGGAAACTGGAGGCAGAAAAAGGGCAGGGCAGAGGGGAGGAGGCAGGGGGACAGAGGGATGTAAAGAGGGAGGAGGGGGAAGGGAGGAGTCAGGTGGGGTGGGAGGCTTCTGGGGCCTTACCCAGCAACCACAGGAGCCAGCAGGCAAGCACTGCTGAGGTCAGCAGCTCACCTCAGCAGTCCAGTGAGCTGCTGGGCTGGGATTATCTTCTTTAGTATCTTCCCAGTCCGCTGAGTTCTTGCACACCCTCCCTCAACCCCACCCACCCCAGCCTGGGCCAACATCCCATGGGGATGCCCTCTTGCCCCGACCTGATGAGGCCAATAGACAGTGCAGGCTGACAGCCTTGCAGATCCAGAACACTGGTTTTCGTCCCTATACCTGCTGGGCCTCTCAGTCCTGATGCCATGAACTGTGGAAGGGTCCTACCCACTGATATCAAAGCCACAAAGTAATTCTTACCCATAACACAAGCCTGTTATACAGATCAGGAAACTGAGGCAGTGAGTGGTGAAGTGCTGCTCCCACCCTGAGGCAGTTTAGGAAGAAAGGTGGGTGAGGGAAGGGGCCACGATGCCACCTGGAGGGCCCTCAAGGAGCATCCAGCTGGCTCATGAAGGACAACTGCTGTATGGCTGGGGCAGGAGTACGGAGGGATTGGGCTGCTGCTGGCCTGTTGCACAGGTACTGGGGCACAGGGCTCTCCCACGCTGCCCATGGCTAAGAGCGATACCTCCAGGGATGCTTTGAGCTGCTGTCCCCAACCTGAGGCTGGGGTCAGAAGGCTGCGAGGGGCTGGGACGCTGTTCAGCTCAGCTCACCATCCTCCAAATACCAACAATGTCCCTGTGAGGCGGTCACAGAAGAGACCACAGTTACAAGGCAGAACAGCTCAGCACACAAAGACCAGAAATAGCTCCAGGAGGAGGTGGAGGGACCGATGTCATCGCCATACTGCAGAGGGTCAGGGCACCCCTCCCTGGGTCTGCTCCCCACTCCTGCCAGCCCCCCATCACTGACTCACTACCCTGTACCGACCATCTGTCCCCTCATCTTCACTCACTTTTCACACACACACTACCCACCCTCCATCCGTCCTTGGGCCCAGAGACACGTGCTGGGGTGGCCTGCATTCACACTGTGCTTCTTAGCCCCACAGGCCACAGCGATGGGGGCAGGAAAGAGGCAGCAGCTCCCATGGAGGATAGCCCACCCTGTCTCCTGGGGGTGTGGCCACCAGCCTCTGCTGCTCTGTCTTGGCCCCTTGAGGCCTTGTTCCTTATTGATCTGCAGGGCAAGCAGACTAGATCATAATGGGCAAGGTCACTTATCACGGCAGACACATGACCAAAACTGATATACCTCAGGTCCAGCCACAAGTAGTGGGGAAACTGAGGCCTGGTATGTGTTGTAACCTGCTTGAGGTCATACAGCAACTGCAGCAGAGCTGTTGGGATGTATACTGCTGACTGTACCCAGTCATCTGCCTGCTGCCTGGCCACAATTCTTGCCTCTGTCCAGGCTGCCATGATCCTGACTTGCCTGAGACATCAAGGACTGCAGAACACAAGCTCAGGGCTGATGTCTCTTCCAAGTCAAATTTATTGACCTTTTATTGATGAGGAAATGGAAATCACTATTCACAGCCCCAAGGCTGGTAGGATTCCCACCAACCACACAGGAGCAGTGGGTACTATAAGACCAGTCTACCCATGCAGCACCCTGAGCTCTATCCTCCAAAGTTTCAGCCCACAGAGGAGCTCCAGAGAGTCCACCCCAGGGCCTCTCTGAGCTAAGAACACTGGGAGCTGGTAGGGGAAGGTGCATTCATAGGAAGCCACATTGGGGTCATGGCCATTTAGTTCCTAGATTCCTGCTCAGGTACTGTGTTAATACCTGGCTACCCACAATTATAACCTTTCCTCATGGTGTGTCACATGGGGGAGCTAGTTATCGGTTATAGAGACCTAAGCTGGCCCAGACAGTGTGAGGATGCTAGGGAGACCACCAGAACCCCTTTCCTCACCCCCAGCATTAGGGTCCAGGCAGACCCTCTGGTGACAAGATCCTCAGCCAGTACGCCTCACCTTCAGGAATTCTTTTTTCTGTGATAGGGAGGGAACATGCTCACACTGCTAGGCAAGCACCCTTTGGTTTTGTTTTGTTTTGTTTTAGAGACAGGGTCTCACCAAGTTGCCCAGGCTGGCTATGAACTCACTCTGTAAGCCCAGGTAGGCCCTGAACTTAGGATCCTTCTGTCTCTGCCCCTGAGTAGCTAGGATGACAGGTGTGTGCCACCAGGCCCTCCTAAGAATTCACTCCTGGTCCCAGCTCTGCTGCCTACCTAAGAGTTCCCGAGCCTCACCAGGTCCAACAACACATTCTACACTGATGCCCACCTCCCTGCCACCACCCTGTGAACCTGGGGGCCCATGGTGCCAAGTACCAAGGAGTTATGCCTGGCTGAAACCCATGCAGCCTGAGGACACTAGCTGTGTCCCCTCCTCTACAAGAGGCTGGTGGTCCCCATCAGGTGGCCAACAAACATCTGCTGCCTAATTACTTGCTCCAGGACAGTTCATTGTGGTCCTACTGCTAATTCAATTCATCATCCAGCTCAGGCTTCAGTCCCCAGGGAAACTAATGAGGAACCAGTCAGTGATCTGTATTTCTTCAACCTAGGTGCCTTAGGAAGGGAACCTCCCTGGGCTAGCCTGAGCTAGCATGCCATGCAATGCTCCCACCCCCTTCTGCCCACCTTGATGCTGTTCTACATGGGGTACTCAGCCTAGCAGGGTCCACAGTGCTGGGTCCAGCCTTCTGCTGAGACTCACATCCATTTCTGGGAGAAGCACCCCAGATTGGACCCTGGATCTTCTATCCCCATAGCTGTTGACATGAAGCTGACCGTCACTTGTGAAGCCCAGAGTGTCTACTTCCCTCATGGCGGAAGTACAAGGCTGCATACTTGCAGTGCATGTGATTGTTGCACATACTTGGCCTCAACTGGGAGATAAGAATGTGTATTGGGGGGCAAGCAATATGAGCGGGGAACCGACATAGGAAATGCATCGTTACATAAGCAGCAGGAAAAACAGGGTGAACATAGCATAGAAACCAGAGTCCCTTAGCCTTGGGCTTACATGGGGTTGGGTAGGGCTCAGGGGTAGTAGTGGGCTATGAGGGGCTGTCAAGACTTGGGGACCTAGAGAAGAGTTCATTGCACTGCAGAGGGAGGAAGTAGGCAACACCTCCCCACATGTTCTTGCACTTGTGCATGATAGACCAGGCAGGCAAGTGGCCTCTGACCAGGCTGAATTTATTCTGCTATGAAAAGACATGAGCAGATCTTGAGGCCATTGCCTCTTCACCCTCTGGGATCCATCCCTTGCTTGCCTTCTGGGACCTACCCCTGGGATCTACCCACAGTGTCTCTTGACCACTCATTGGGAGGAAAGCAGGAAGACAGACCCCCACTGGACTAGGCCAGTTAATGAAGTCCCAGCACAGCCTCTTAAAGCAGGGCTGCTCCAGCCACGAGAGGCCTCTTCAACAGAGCTAGTGGTGGCAGCAGGACAGCAGTCAGGGGAGGGGAATGTGCCTTGTCAGGGACAGGGAATGAGGGATCCAAGAGGTAGGCATGCAACCCTCTTCAGCTTGATGCTCCCATTGGAGTCACCCTCCAAAGCCAGAGCACTGAAGTCATGTGGCTAGAAGGAAGCTGAAGGGTCCCATCTTATTTCCTGTTCTATAGGTCCTTGGCAAGCTGGCCTAAGAGCTAGCTGCTGCATCTGTGATAAGCTGTCTTTAGCATGTGGCCACACCTATGTGTTCACCCACAGTCCACGGCTGCTTTTAGCAGAGTGATGCTGGTACAACACATGGTGTGGTGCACAATGCTGGACCAATCCTATTTACAGAAAGTTTGCCGACCTGGTTTGTGACTGACTGAGCGCCTGTCATGAGTGGTGTTCACACTCAAGGCCACTCAACCTTCTGCCCAATGAAAAGGAAACCAATGGTTAGAGAAGACCATCCACTATCTTGCCAGCTCACATGGCTGAGTGGGCAGATCCCAATAGTCTCTCACCTTGGGGCAGGGTTAGCACAAAGGAACTCTGGGCAAGATCAGCATTTTGGGTGTAGAATGTGAATGAAGTACTGAATACTCAAATCCTGTTCAGGTCATGGAAAATCAAGAATCCTGATAGGGCTACTGTCAGGAGGCTTACAATTAAACATGCACAATAGAGGACAAATTAAAATCCAAACAGGAGGCAGGAGGATCAAGAGCTCAAGGCCAATCTGGACTACATAACAAGATCCTGTTTCAAAAAAACAAAAACACATGTACACACCTGTAATCTCAGCAGTTGGGAGGTGGAGGCAGAAAGATAAGGAATTCAAGGCCAGCCTCAGTTACATAGTGAGTTTAAGGCCAACCTGCCTTAAGAATGAACAAAATTGGTTATAAGGAAAAAATGAACAACTGTCCCTAAGTACCAGGAGGAAGTGGTAAGTGACATAGTCCCCATTTGGGAGGGAAAGATAAGGGCACATTAGGAGAAACAAATATATACAAGGCAGTTTTAGGTTGGCAGTGGTTTAGCTGAGGTGGGGGCCTCCTAGAGCCTCAGTCCTTCCTTGCCAACCTGACTGCCTCCAGGACTTCGCAGGGCTTGGGTGGCCCCTTGCTGTATCCTGCTTCAAAAGCTCTGACCAGATCCCACTGAGCTGCTCTCTGACCTGCTGACATTAGGTTGAAACCTTGGGTTAAGTAGGATCTGGAAGGATAGGATATGTCAGCACTGATCTATTTCTCAAGATATGATTCTAACCCTAGGCAACAGTCACAGTTAAGAACAAAGGCCTACTACAGATGAAAGTGCTAGTTCTAGAAAGGAAAAGGCAGTACTTCTGGATTAACAGGTAGGTCTGAATGTCTTTTGGTGGCTTCAAAACCAGCCACTTGTGCAGAGCCATGGCCAGGATCATGAAGGGAAAGTGGGCTGTGGGTATTTTCTGTTCTTGTCATCACTATCAGCATCTCCATCATCGCCAATATTGTCACCATTATCATCACCATCGTTACTGTCATCAACATAACCACCAATAACCACCATCATCATCATCATTACTGTGCCATGATCATCACTGTCACCACCATCATCATGATCATTATTGACATCATCATCACTGTCATCACCACAACCATCATGATCATCATCACTGTGTTAGTCAGCTTTCTGTCACTATGACAAGCTATGAGAGACATTCTTTTTTTTTTTTTTTTTTTTAATGTATGAGTGTTTTGCCTGCACATTTGTAAGTGAACCACATGTGTGCAATGCCAGCAGAGGTCAGAAGAGAGCATTAGATCCCCTAGAACTGGAGTTACAGATGGTTGTTATAGCTGCCATGTGGGAATTGAACCCAAGTCCTCTAGAAGAACAGCAAATGTTCTTAATTACTGATCCATCTCTCCAGCCCCTTTTAAAAATTTATTTATTGTTTTATTTATGTGTCTGAGTGCATTGCCTGAATATATGTAAATGAGCCCATGTCATGCAGTGCCTGCAGAGGTCGGAAGAGGGCAATGGATCCCCTGGAACTAGAGTTACGGACAGTTGTTACCTGCCATGTAGGTGCACTAGAACCCTAGTTTTCTACAGCTGTCAATGCTCTTAACTATTGAGTCATCTCTCCAGCCCTAACGGCCAACTTTTTGGGGGTCTTTTTGAGACAGGGTCTCCCTGTAGCCCCAGCTGACCTGGAACTCACAATGTAGACCAGGCTGGCTTTGAACTCACAGAGATCCGCCTGCCTCTGCCTCCCGAGTGCTGGGATTAAAGACATGCGCCACCATGCCTGGCTGACAGCCAACTTTTTAAGGAGGTAAGGTTTATTCTGTTCACAGTTTCAGAGGTTTGGGCCTATGGTAAGGCAGAATATGGCAGAAATACACAGCAAAGGAAGTTGTTCATCTCCTGGCATCTAGGAACCTAAAAGAGGAAGAAAGAGAAGGGGCCAGGGTCTTACATGTTCTTCAAGACACACATTCAATAACTTAACTTCCTTCCACTAAGCCCAATCTTTTAAAGATTCTGCTATATCCCAATCCCAACAGTACTATGGGCTGGGGACCAAGCCTTCAATGCATGAGCCTTTGGGAGATATTCAGGATCCAAACTATAGTGGTTGGAGAGATGGCTCAGTGGTTAAGAACACTGGTTGTTCTTGCAGAAGACCTAGGTTCAAATCCCAGTACCTACATGGCAGCTAACAACTGTCTGTAACTCCAGTCCCAGGGGATCCAACAGCCTCTTCTGACTTCTGCAGGCACTGCATGACATGGGTGCACTTACCTACATGCAGGCAATACATACATACACATAAAATAAAAATAATAAATAAATTTTTTTTAAAAAAGGTCCAAACTATAGAAGTCACCAGCAAAACCACCACCATCATTATCACCACCACCACCACCATTAGCACCATCAATACCACCACTACCATTACTACCACCAGCATTATTACCATCCCCACCATCTTTCTCACTGCCATCATCACCATCATCATGATCTTTATCATTTTCACCAAGGCCATCATCACCATAAATACCACCATCATTATCACCATCATTGCCATCTTTACCACCACCACAAGCAGCAACAGCATTATACCAGTTGTAAGAAAAGCACCTGGACTGAGAGCAGCCTGAGCCAGGACTGGAGCCCACATGGAGGGCAGTCAGCCTCATGCAAGGCAGAGCTGTGTGCAATGGGCCATGGGCCAATGATCCGTGAACACTAGACACCCCTGGAGAGTGGCCTTGACGTCCCATTCAGAGTCTTGAGACTGTACAGAGGTGTCTTTGATAAGCATCTGCCTCCTAGTAAGGCACTGTCATCCACCATGATAGCTCCAGCCTCACATGGGGCCAGTAGCAGGGCAAGGCTGGGGAAGGAGGAAGGAAAGAAGGCGGTGTTTTGGGGACAGGCCATTGTGCAGATGTTCCTTGTTCCTGATCTTAGGCATAACCCCACCCCCCCATGGCAGAGTACGAGTACCTCTACCACTGGTTTCACACATAGAGGCCTTGCCATCATCTTGGCTTGACCAGACCCCAAAGAAGGTACCAGTGAGGCCAGGGGACAACCATACAATCTGGGCCCCAGGATCCACCCAATCCTTCCCAAGGTGGATAAAAGGACTAAAACAGGTCCTGATCCTCCAAGGATCACACAGCAGGAAGGGGCAGCCACTCTGGGCTCCTTGATCCCCCACTGTACCTCACTCATGGCCCAATTCTTTCCTTGGGCTGGCTGAGGGCTGAGGCTTAGATGCAGGATCCACCCCTCTGAGTGTAGTTGGAGAAATTGCCAGGCCCCCACTGAGACTGTTACCACACCAACAATGTGAGGATCATACTGGGCTCACACCACCTCCTCTAGGACCCCAGTGATGCCTCTAGTCTGAAATTCCCACTGCGGTTCCCCAGTCAGGCCTATGGCCAGTTTCTTGCCTCCTCAGAGGTCAGTCTGGGGCCTGGCATTCAAGACTGGCATAGCCAGTCAGCATGTCTGATTCAGTCAAGGAACTGGAGGAGGCGAGGCACAGTTGAGAGATGCCATCTTGGAGCTACCAGGACCCTTTGTTGTCACAAGACAGTTCTGCCTGAGTCAACAAGGCTGTTGACCCTGCTCTGTACAGAGAATGCTGTGTCTGGGCTAGAGAAGAGCCTGGCAGCCAGGCTGTGCTGCAAACACAGCTGGAACCATGTCCTGCCTCCTCTATACAGAGAGAGGAGACCTACAGACCTGTGGAAGCCAGAGTACACGTTTCAAGAGACCTGCCCTCATGTAGCTTTAGCTGCTGCTTCTTTTCACCCAGCACTGGTGGTCCCCTTGCTTTGCTCAACCAACAGATATTAGACTCAGTGAGCTGTATTACAGACATGTGTTCATCCCCCTCCAAAGTTGATGGGACAAAGGAGCATGCCCTGAGAGGAGTAGGAGCTCCCCTAGAGAAACTTCCAGGAAAAGGGTGCCTACTCTTGTCATATGGGGAAGCCCAGGGGATGCTCTTGCTTGATGGCTCAGAACCCACCAAACTGTCACCTGCCAAATTGTCACAGGTCCCATCTCAACATGACCCCAAACTTTCTGTTCCCCTGTAAAAGTGACCAGCAATAATCAGATGTATGGAAAAGGTGCCAGGGCAGACAATAAAGGAAGAGGCTTGAAAGGAGGCACAGAAAGGGTCAGAAACAGTCAAAAATTAGGAGGAGGTTTGAATTAGTCCTCCCAGGGATAGAAGTGGATTTAAAACAAAAATGGGGTGCTATGACCAAGGAATCATCAGAGAACAAGAAAGAGTGTCTAGAAATTAAAAATAGAATTGCTAAAATTAAGAAAGAATCAATAGAAGGGCTGAAAAACAAGGTCAAGGAAATCTTCCAGAAAGAAAAAACAGAAAGAAAAAATGAATGAGATTCAATAGACAAATATAGGTCAAATGTGTTTTAGGGTAGTTCCACGAAGAGAAAATAGAGGATAAAAAATTATCGAAGAAATAATAGCAGAAAATTTCCCCAGAATTGAGGACCTGGATGTCACTGAGCATTCATAGCAAACTACAGGCCCTGGGGATCAAGAGAAGCCAAGTCTCCAGGAGGAAAAGCTGTTCATAAACAAATATATATATATATATATATTTGTTTTGTTTTTTGAATCAGGGTCTCCTGTAGCCCAAACTGCCCTGGAACTCACTATATAGACCAGACTGACCTCTATCTCACAGAGATCTGCCTGCCTCTGCCTCCCAAGTGCTTAGGTTAAAAGTATGAGCCACTATGCCCATAATTTTTTTTTAAATATGTAATTCTGGACCCAGTCAATCTAGCATGAACAAACTTGCATACACAGAACTCAAAATGGCTCTTCACTATACATTCCTTACAAGTAGTTAGGGTTATGCTTCAGCCCAAACAAAAGAGAATGCACTAACAGAAGGGAATATGCATCCCAGAGAAGTTGAATGTGGACCCAATGGTCATGAAGGAAAGTCATGGGGTGGCAGGACAGGGGCCCAGGATAAGACACCAGGGGAGAATGAGAGACCCATTAGAACCTGACATGATAAAGAGCTATTCACCCATGAGATAGGACAAGAGGGAAAGAAAAAAAGGCAGATGGGCCAGAGTAAGAGTCTTGGATATGCAAAGATAGTCACTGACAAAACCAGGAAATTGAGGGAGTGGCTACTTTTGGGGAGAGCTGAGGGCCAGGTATAGCAAATTGGTTCTCTAGATCAGCTGCCAAGAGCTATGAACAGTTTTTAACCTTGTACAAGATATTATTGACAAAAAACATTTCTTTTAAAGCTAGGGCTCACTCAGTAGTTAAGAGCATTGGCTGCTTTTATAGAGGACCAGGCTTCAGTTCCCAGCACCCACACAGAGGCTCACAACCATCTGTAACTAGAGTTCCAGGGGCACCAAACGCCCTTGTCTGGCCTCTGAGGGCACCAGGCATGCAGGTGGTACACACACATACACGCAGGTACTCACATATAAAGTAAAATTAAATATTTTTTTAAAAGCTGCATATTTTACAGTGAAATCTTAGAAATAGAGATAAGTGGGGCTGGAGAGATGGCTCAGTGGTTAAGAACACTGGTTGTTCTTGCAGAAGACCCGGGTTCGAATCCCAGCACCCACGTGGCAGCTAACAACTGTCAGTAACTCCAGTCCCAGGGGATCCAACAGCTCTTCTGACCTCCAAGAGCACTGCATGACATGGGTGCACTTACCTACATGTAGGCAATACATGCATACACATAAAAATAATAAATAAAACTTTCAAAAAAGTTAAAAAAAAGAAATAGAGATAAGTAAGAGAAAGTGTATTTTTCAGAGAGTATAGACAAATGTAGGTTATAAGTCACTGTGGCTAAGGCACAGGAAAAAGGAGAATGGGGGGAGCTCACTGAATGCTGGCATCCTGTGCAGGGACCAGGCCCTGAGCACTAGCTGTGGCCCCTTCTCACCCAAGGGTAGCAGAGAATGCATCTGGGTCTCTGACTCACTCTGGGTTCTCTGTTACAGAAGATTCTGAAATTTAGATACTTGAAGGGAAGTTTACAATTCCAGCTCTGTGCCCATCACATAGCTACTCTCCCTCGGCCAGCTTTGCTCAGCTCGTAACACTTGACCAAGCCCCACCCAGACTCTTCCTCACATATACCTGTTCCTGGTCACCTCACTGTACAGGTCACCTCATTGTCACAGTGCTACCTCCCTGTTCAGACTTGAGCCTCAACCCCAGGATGGTTGGAGGCAGGACTGCCATCCTAGGGCCTCAGCTTCTCTATTTCTGAGAGCCATGACTTGCAACCGAGCCCACAGCATGCAGGCAGGGGCAATGTGAATAAGTAATTGTGCTTTTATTAACGAGTGATAAATTATTCCTATATGATTGTGTGTGATAACTCTTGCTTATTTGAAATCAATTTGGAATGGAAATTGTTGGTGGCTTCTCACCTGCGCGGGTGGGAGCCAGGCGCTGCTGCCTCCTACAGAAAAGGAGGTCAGTATATTTTGGCTATATCCTGAGGCTGCTGTGTGTAGGGATGCTACAGCAGGCATGGGGGGGGGTGCCTTTCCTAGGGCTGTGGAGTCAGGGAGACCAGGCACCTCTATGCTCACTTCCAGACAGCACCTAAGTCCAGGATGCAAGAGGAGTTAGCTAAGGCTCCAGCATGGCTTTTCCACTGTCCCTAAATACAGCTCTAAAATAGGCTGAGCTGGGACTGGGAGATGGCTCAGTTGGTAAAGTGCTTGCCATGAAAGCATGAGGACCAGAGTTTGGATCCCCAGCACCCACATAAAAGCCAGGCATGTGGCACGGACCTGCAGTTCCAGTGCTGGGGAGGCAGAGAGGTTCCCTGGAGCCCACTGGTCAGCCAGTCTAGCCAAATTAGTCAGGTCCAGGTTCAGAGAGACCCTGTCTCCAAAGTAAGGTAGAAATGATCAAGGCAGACAAACATCATCTACCCCTGGTCTCTCTCTCTCTCTACACACACACACACACACACACACACACACATACACACACACACACAAATGGGGGACTCATCCTACTGGCTCAGGATCCAGCAGGACCCAGACTCCTCTAGGGCTTAGGAAGGACCAGGCTGGGAGAACACCCCCTATCCCCCCAGGCCCTACTGGAGACCACTTCTCTGACTGGCTGGCAAGTATCAGGAGGCCATTCCCAGCTCTGGATGCACTCATCTCTTACATGTGATCTTGAAGGATCTGGGAGCCCTGACATTTCACCTTACACCTAATGACTGGCTGGCCCACCTTCCTGCTCAGGTCACTCATGGCTCCCACTTCTTCCTAGTCATAGTCCTAATGATTCCACAAAACACAGTCCCATCCTATGGCCCCCTACCCCCTAGCCCAACAGAACCAGCCCAACACAAGGGTCCCTAGAGAGCCTAGCCTCTGGTATCCCTACTCCAATGCATGGAGGCCCCACACCCCAGTCCTACCTCAGTACCTCGTCTTGGCAATGTATATTTAAGACACTGCATCCCACAGGACAGCCTGCCAGACCTCCCTCCGACCAAGCCCCACCCACTTCTTTGTGGCTGCAGCAGGCACTAGTGGTCATGGCATGCCCAGCAGGTATCAGGGGGTTATTTCCAGGTCTGGTTGCACTCATCTCTCCCATGTGACCCTTCAGGATTTGGGAGGCAGCAGTGAGACTGGGAGACCCCTAAATCCAGCTATTCCTCGGCAAGCTCAGTCACCATAGATGCCTCATGAGCCTTATCTGTGAGGCAGGAAAGCAGAGTTTGGGAATGGCACACTGGCAAACCACTCCCCAGGATCTCCACCTTCCACTCACTGCCAGGAATCCCCCTTGGCCCCACAAGCTCACACAGAGACTTAGCCAGTCTCTGTGCAGCCTGTTTCTATCATTGGGCCCTGGGCTGTGGGAACTAGTGACTAGCATATAGTAGGCACTCTATAGATGTGTGTCACATGAATTTAAATGCTCACTATAGGCAAGTGGTAGGCTCTGTGTGGCTGTAGAGATAGTATTCCCTGCAGATGGCCAGCCCTGGATGGGTAGTGATCCTCTCCTGGTGGGGTGGGGGGAAGCTAATGTACCCCAGTGGGCTGGTTCTTTGA
The DNA here is from genome assembly GCF_000622305.1 of Nannospalax galili. Lineage (NCBI taxonomy): Eukaryota > Metazoa > Chordata > Mammalia > Rodentia > Spalacidae > Nannospalax > Nannospalax galili. Next base: position 483,963 of record NW_008346549.1, on the reverse strand, counting down.
GTGGCTCACACATGGCTCTGGTTCTTGTCTGGTTGAATGTTTGTATTGTTCCTTCCTCCACCACATTTTGTTGTATTTGGAGACAGGATCTCACACTATAGAACAGGTTGGCCTAGAATTTACTATGTAGCCCAGGCTAGCCTCAGGCTCCCAAGTGTAGGGATTACAGGCATGAGCCACCAAGCCCCACTTCCCCCAAAATACATATGCTGAAGGCCTAACCTCCAGTTTGACTTTTTTTTTTTTTTTTTGAGACAGGGTCTTCTTGTAGGGCCAGCTGGCCTGAGACTCACTATGTAGTCCAGACTGACAGAGATCTCACAGAGATTCACCTGCCTCTGCCACCTGAGGGCTGGAATTAAAGACATGCACCCTTATACCTGGCACCTGATTTTTATTTATATTTTATTCATTATTTTTATTGTATCTGTATGAGTGCATTGCTTTCATGATTGTAAGTGCACCTGTGTCAAGCAATGCTGGTGGAGGTCAGAAGAGGGCGTTGATCCTCTAGAATTGGAGTTACAGATGGTTGTTACCCACCATGTAGGTGCTGGGAATAGAACCTGTGTCCTTTGCAAGAGCAGCCAGTGCTCTTAACCACTGAGCCATCTCTCTACTCACCTTGATTTTTTAAAGACAAGTCTCACTCTGTAGCCCAGACTAGTCTGGAACTCTCACTCTTCCTACCTCAGTCTCCCCAGGGCTGGGACTGTAGGTGTGTAACCAGCATTCCCTGCCCATGATGTAATGGTAACTGAAGGAGGTTGGTGGGAGGTTGGTTAGGGTTGGATGAGCTCTTAAGGATGAGGCTTCAAGATGGATTAGTGACCTAGAATTAAAGGCCCCAGAGAGGTCATCTGCCACAGCAAGAAGGTAGCCACCAGGCAGCCAGGAGAAGGACCTCACCATAATCCTACTCTGCTGGTACTTTCATCAGGGAGTTCCAGCCTCCAGAATTGAGAGAGAAAATTTCTGCTCTTTGTGATGCCTAGTTTATGGACTTTTGTCATGGCAGTATAAGCTAATACACCTCCTTCCCAAAACTTTGGGTTATTATTTCCAGGTTTTCAACCATGAGCATGAACTGGTAAAATCCAAAATGTTTCTAGCTTGTTCTGTTTGGTCTTATGTGCTGACACCTGGAGAAGAATGAGCCAAGGGTCCTGTGCCCTGGGGTCCCTGAATACCATAGTCCATCCTGCAGGGTAGCCCTGAATCAATGAGGGGTTGGGAACCCTGGATCCACCTGTGTGGGGCCTTGATTAGGGTCCCCAACCTCTGGAAATAGAGATCACAAGACACATCTCACAGGGGCCCACATCTGTTTTACACAGGGCAGGTACACCGTGTCTGCATAGGAAATGCCCAGCCCACAGCTCAGGACTGCCTGCTTGCAACTGGTCTCTTCCTGCAGAGTCTCATACTTGGTCATTGTCTTTACCCTTCTGAGGAGAAAGCCCAGCCTCCTAGAGCAAGCTGGTGCTAGGAGGCTGTGCTGGATAGTTTTAGTGTCAACTTGACATACCTGGGTTGAGGGAGCCTCAACTGGGGAATTGCCTCTATTGGACTGGCCTGTGGCCATGTCTGTGGGGCATCTTCTTGATGAGTGATGTGGGAGGGCCCAGCCCACTGTGAGTGGTGCCACCCCTGGGCAGGTGGGCCTGTGTTGCATAAGAAAGCAGGCTGAGCAGGGGCCAGGAGAGAGAGAGCCAGTAAGCAGCGTTCCTCCATGGCCTGTGCTCCAGCTCCTGCTTCCAGGTTCCTGCCCTGAGTTCCTACCTTGGGCTCCCTGATGAACTATGACCTGGGAGATGTAAGCTGAATAAACCCTTTCCTCCCCAAGTTGGTAGTGGTCAGAGTGTTTTATCACAGCAATGAAGAAACAAACTAGGACAGAGATCCTACTTGACCCTGTGCCTAGCCCAACCTCTCACATTTAGCTCCCACAGGCCTTTGTATAGGCATCAAGACTCCCCTATGCTCCATCCACTACCTTAAGGAGGCTGGATCATTTCCAGCTCCTTCCTTAGGGCTCCTGGCCTTGTTCCTGTCCACCTTCAGACCTGTGGAATTAGGGTCCAGGGAGGCATCTTCAAGGCCAGAGCAAGTCTCCAGCACAGAGAGTCCCAGACAAGGCAGGGACAATGAACAAGGTGTTCACAACCTGGCAAGAAATGGGTCTCTGGGCTGAGCATCTTCTGCAGCCCTCCCCCTTGACTAGCTCCTGCCACAGAACCACCTGTAGCAACACCTGCTTCCCTCTTCCCCCCAGGGCTCTTGTCACAGCTGATGATGGTGCCGTAACCTGAGGGTCCTACCCTATCAGCACCTACACTATACTTCTCTCTCCTGGGATCACATGGATTTGATGAGATCTCCTTGGAACCTAGCATGGCATGGAGGCAAAAGACATTACAGGAATCTCAAGGTGTCCAGTGCCTAGCACAGAGTTGTCCCACAACTGGTAGTGCTTGACACCCCATCTCCTGGAGTTCCCTACCTTCAAGGAACATGGACAAGCGTCCTCAGTAGTCTGGGTAGCTATCTGGAGGGGGTGATACCTTATCCAGAGGGAGACCAGAGGTATGTGTTCCCATATGTGCCAAAGCTGGTGGTGGAGGTGCTGGGGCCATCAAGGCTTCACTCCCCCTGGAGTCACTGGCTGTGACTGAGACCCTTCGGGCAGAGTGGAAATGAAGCAGGCCTGGGTGTCAGGGAGGTCTCTGAAGAGTGTTGATGCCCCCCACACTCCTCCTTCCACCTCTGGCCACCTTGGGGCCAGGCTACACCTCTGGCAGCAGGTGAAGAATGAAGTCCATTAGGGCCACCATCTGTCTCGGCTGTGACGGGTTCTCCTTGTGACATCCAGGAGGTATGTAGATGGAATATCTTTATGGGAAGAGTTTTTCTTTTGCCAATTTTCGAACAGGAAGCCAGACACTTGTCACACCTGTCCCTGTGTCAGCCTCTGCCTGACATAAATTGGGGCTGAGGCAGGGAGATGAAAGACAGCCTGGACACATCCCAGTGTGCAGAGGCCCGTGTCAGGCTGCAGAGCACACAGAGCCATGACAGCCTCCTGCTCCCCAGCCCCCTCCTCTCTCCTCTCTGCCCAGACCCAGACTGCCCGGGCACCCCCTGCCTCCCATGGAGCAAGGGAACATCTGCTCTACACCATAGTAGCCAGGGCCCCTCCCCTTTAAGGGCCAGAAGCTCTAGCTCCACTGGGAACAGCAGAGTCCCACATGGAGGGCAAGGCCTCAGGGGGTTCTCATCCCACCCTATCAGCACCTACACTATACTTCCCTCTCCTGGGATCACATGGATTTGAAGCTACCTCCTTGGAACCTAGCATGGCATGGAGGCAAAAGATGTTACAGGAATCTCAAGGACTCCACTGCCTAGCACAGAGTTGTCCTAGAACTGGTAGTGCCAGGAAGAATTTGCTGAGGGAAAGGAGGGAGAGGCCAGTGACCCTGGGGCCTTCTTGCAGCAGGAGCCCACACAGGGTCCAACCTCCTTATCACGTGGAATCTCAGTGCCAACAGCCCTGCTGAGGGTGGGGCTAGGGTCCTTCCGGTAGATGCTACTGGTTCGCTTGCCCAAGCATGTCCAGGACACAGCCCCCATAACTATGCAAGTGGGCAGGGGACACATCCAGTTGGGGGACATCAATAGTCCTGCTACTTCCTCAGACAGCCCTTAAGGAGACCTGAGAGGTCAGCTTTGACAGACTCCAAGGCCACCACCCCGTGGGGTACAGGAGATGAGCTTACTCTGTACTCTTTGAGAATGGGGCCGCTGGGTGTGTCCAGGAAGTTTTAGCTGTGAGGTCTTAACTAGGGAAGATGAGGAACGAGAACCTGTTGGGCAAGGACATGGCAGGGCTCCATGAAAGGGGGCTTCTGGTTAGGTAGATTGTGGAAGCAGAAGGGGTCAAGAGAGCTGCAAGGATACATTCTGGGTGATCTTAGGTTAGCCTGCAGCCCTCCCTGGACTGTTATTCTGGAGGCTGGCCAGGCTTGGGAGAGCAGCTACCCTGACTTTCTATGGAAAGTTATAGTTTAGGGGAAGAAGGGGACAGATGGCCCAGGCTTCCACTGCCTCAATTTCCTCTAAGTACCAGGCAGGAACAGAAGCAGCTTCTCCCATGATCCTGCAAGCTGAATAGAGGGACAAGAGTCTTCAAGCAACAAAGACAGGAGTTGCTGCTTTGTGGTCAGCTAAGTTCTTGTAGAAAGGCTCCTGCCCAGGAGGCTGAGCTGGGCCTCACATTCCTGAACATGGAGACCCCATAATCGGAACCTAGCCTCCCTTCTGCATTCCCTAAGCTGCTGGGCCTGCCTGGAGCTAGTGATGCCCCCACCTTACCCTCTCAACCCACTGACACATGAGCTAGAACACCACTCCCCTCAAGAAGCTGGCAAGGACTCTCCTGGCAGGACTGGCAGAGGAGGGGCATCTCCACACAGGGACTCTTCCTGTGCCCCCCACTATGTGGCAGAGGCTCCTGATCAGGGGAACTTACAGAGCCCACACCCCTATTCCCACTGTCTGCCTGAGGGTGAGTGTAGGTTGGTCAGAGGAGGCCCTGGAAAGTGGGAGCTTCATCTCCCACCAAAGGCTCTAAAGTTATCACAAGCCTCATTTTCCACAGCTAGTTCCCTTGGTTCAGGCTGGAGATGTAGGAGTGGCCCAGCCTGCAGGAAAGAGCATGAGCCAGATGACCAAGAGCTGGTCAGTATACCAAATCAAACTCCCAGCATGTGCCTTCCCTATGGCCAACTTGAATTCACCAGCATGTCCATATTCACACCATCCATGTGCCAACAGGGAAGCTCAGGGACCACTGTCTGCCAATGGGCTCTAGAGCTCCCACCTACCATCTTGGCCAACTAGGTTTTCTCTGACTTCCAGCCCTGAGGGCCACCAGCTCAGGCATCTCCCAGTAGACATAGGGGCAAGCAGGCAGCCAAGGAGAATGTTCCTCTTTGCTGATACCCAGTGGCATCCTGAACCTCCCTCTGCAGCGATCTGCTGGTATGAGTGCTCATAATCCTGGCACCTTCATGATAGGATGGGGCTACTTGGGGGGATGTGGAGATAAGGAGGCAGGGACTGTGACCCAGGGGGCAAGGAGCTCCCCGAGCAAGAGTGAAAAAGAAGGTTCCTACAGATCTTCTGGTCCACCCTGAGAACAAAGGAAGAAAGGCTTTAGGGGCAGCCAGGGGAGATTTTAAGCAGTCTCAAAGGCCAAAGGGAGGATGATACAGCTAGCAGAGTCTGGGGTCAGAGTGAGGTTCATGACCATGAGCTGGGGGTAGATCTGTAGTGAGGGCAGGAAGGGGATAGACAAGAGGTCAGACTAGACACTGGACTTGTCTTCAGAGATGAGTGGGGGTGGGGTGGGATGGACCCTGGGCTGGGATGTTGAATACAGAGGACATTATGCCATCAGGCTGAATCTGGGGGACTTGGGATGCCCAATGGAGCACAGCTGGGGAACTGTGGTGTCAGATGGGAGACAGCTGGGTGTCTGTGAAGAGGAGAGTTCTCACTGGTGTAAGCAGTGCTCAGGCACCTGCCCACCCCTGCATCACCTGGGAAATTCCCAAGCTGGTGGCTCTTAGGGCTGATGGTCAGGGGCAGCCTTGTTGGCTAAGATATCTGCAGTTTGGGTGGTCTTGGGAACTGGAGACCCCTACTCAGCTGTACAGGCCTGGAACTTGGCAGGGAGGCAGTTACTGTTTACTGAACAACCACCCAGAGCCCAGTGCCAGGCCAGACTGAGCTAGACATGGCATAGGAGAGGGGTAGGGGCCCATATAAGTATAGTTGGGGCTGTGGATTCTCAGATCGCTGTATCCTTCTTCTCTGCTTTCCGTTACTGGTTTTCATTCTCTGTATGTAGCTTTGTGTACCTGCAGTGTACAGAGCCTGCTCCTGGCCCAGCAGCTGTCAAGAGATGCCACAGCCAACCCCCACCCTGGTCATACATGTAACCCCATCATCTTCCTCAGAAAAATGCACCCCAAATGCTGAGAAGGACTCTGTGTGTGTTTTCTCACTCCTGAGGGCACTGAGCTGGGAACACCACCTCTGGTCAACAGCCATGGATTACAGATGACACCTCCAGTGACCAGCGAAGGGTGATGAGGCCCAAGGTCACACAGAGAGCCAGCACTGCATTGAGCTGATCCTATGGCTGCCCAGACTCGGGGGAGGGGGAACGTCTGGCAGGTCCCCAAGCCGGCCCCATCTGGGCCTTGGCAAGAAGGCGAATAAAGCTAACATCTTAACAAGGTCACAATAGCTGGGACAAATTGAGGACACAGTGCAGGCAATTGCAGGCTGGCCAGGGGCAATCTGAGAGGGCTCCCAGGAGGCAGTGAGCACCTTAGAGTCCTACCTTGGCTTAAGGCCCCAGGCACTCCAGCATGCTCAGCCCCACCCTCTACCTCAGTGGGCCCCTCACCCAGCTTCAGCCTTGGCCTGACATTTCCCGTGACATTTGCTGCAAAGAAATAGAGTCATAAATCCAAAGGTTAAATTTGCACATTGCCTTGCACTGCCAGGAGAAACCCATCCCTCCACCCACCAGGTGCCCCATGGGTGTAGCTTGGTGTGGGATGGCCTACCCATCTCCGTGGCCCCCACCACCTCTGCAAGGAACCCCATCACTATTTCCCAAAATAGGCTTCTGAGCACACTAAGCCCTGGAGTTTGTCTCATAGTTTGCATGTCAGAGCTGCCTGCCCCATTTGAAACCAAGACTCTGAGATACCCTGTGGGAAATGTGTTTCATCAGCAGCTGAACCCAGCCCATCCCAAAATTGGCAATGAAACCTTTGTTTGATATCCACCAATACTCTGTGGAACTCCAGTTCCCTAAAAGACCAAAGAACACTCCTGGGCCAGCTGCTCCAAATGAACTGGGTCAGTTCCTAACACCTCTACCTCCCACTCTGCCTAGCTCCATGTGCTGAATGGGGCTTGCATCCTGCCAGGACCACCTGGGCTAACACAAGGAGACTGGCTTCTGCTTGCTCAACACCTCCCAAGGACACTTGGAAAGGTGTGCCAACAGCCCCTGATTCTTGGCTCCACTTCCTGGGTGTGACTGCCCTGAGGGAGGGTCATGGGGGCTGCCATGGGGACACATCCATTACCCCAGTCTCCAATCTCTCACAACAGACAAGGTAGTAAGGGCTATATGAACAAAACTAGAGTGAGGTGGTCCCAAAGGACCAGCTGAACAGATGGCCATCCTTATATCTGGAATCCCGGTCCACTTACCATTTCACCCACCTGATGTTTATAAAAGGACTCAAAGGGGCTGGGAGGGAAGCAAGAATTAGGCCCTGGCTGGGAGTTAGCCCAAGTGTGAAGAGAGGGGCACATGCCCAGACCCTGGTACCCCCTACTGAGGAACTGTCAGGGTGGAAGATGGGGATCTACATGGCTGCAGGCAGTGCAAAAGGCCAAGGCAGATTTAGATAAATAATTTTGGTGCATTCTCAGGAAGGGATTCTATACTCACCAGTTAAGCATGATGCATAAGAATAGTTCCCGACGTGCAAAATGTTTAAAATACAGCGACAAAAGAAGAAACTGCAATGCCAAACACCCGGTGCAATGGGACCCAGCCAGGCCCACGCACTCTGGGAATGGTACGGTGGGGGGGGGCATGCCCCCCCCCGACTGGGTTTCCACTGGTGGCTCTGTGGGCACCTGTCCTTTAACATATTTAACCCTGGAAACCATGAGGCAAGGATCACCCCCTTCATCACTTGGTCAGAGTAGAATCTGCAGGCCACAAATGAGCAGATGAGTGATGGAGGGTTGCTGAACAAATGCAGCATCTGGGATTTGGCCACGTGGAGGGCACAGGTGACCTTGGCTGGGTGCAGCCAGGCCACAGTGTAGGGACAGCGAAAGGTGCAGAAGGTGCTGGGCTCTGTAGAGTCAAATAGGACAGCCAGCTTGACTCTTAGGGATCTGAGGGCCCAGGCCCTGGTTGGATGTTGAAAGTCAAGCCGCCCTACTTGGGGTTGGAATTCAGGGCTCACAGAATGGAGACAGGGCAGCATGAACTTCACTAAGAAGGCACAGCCCAGTGCTAACTCCATAACAGGGCCAGGCCCTCTCATCCTTCCAGTTAACACACACACACACACACACACACACACACACACACACACACACATATCCTCTCTCTTTTTCTCCCCCCGCCCCAAACCATTCCTTCTCCTGACCCTTTTCCTGGATGGACAGCCTAAAGCTCCTAGGAGGATATTCTGGGCTACAGGCTCAGGACCTCAGAAAATTCCCTCCGCCTCTCTCCTGTCTTGGCCTCCCATCTGGGCCCCTCCAGGTACTGTACCAATTGCCACAGGCCAAGACTGGAGTAGGGAGCAAGGAGGGAGGCATGGTGCTAGGAGGTTGTGCTGTCCCTGGGAAACAAGCAGAAAAAGGCCAGGCCTTGATGGCTAGAAGGAGACATAGCCCCACAAGCCCTGTCCCTCAAAGATATGTTGCCACTTGGAGCAAACGGCAATCCACCTGAGCCCCTCCACAGCCAAGGAGTCAGCCCCTACCTTTCAAATATAGCAGAACGTTCCCATCTTCCAGGGCTGTAGCCCAGTTTGGTGGGGGGGGGCTCTCCCAGACACCTTTGAAATGCCCTTTGCTTGCTGATCCCCACTAGCCAGATACCCCTCTTTTCCTTGTCACTTAGCTCAGCAGGGCTACAGGCCCCTGACTGACACAGGGCAGAGTCACAAGCTACAGAGAAATGCCCTCCAGTGCCCTTTCTGCTTGTCACCTTCCTCCCTACCACATATCTGTGACCACCAGGAAGGAGGAAGGGGCCTAGTCAGACTTGCAGTGCTGGGGTTTCTGGAGAACCCCTGCTGACTGGGGTCGGGAAAGAATATTTGGAGAATTTGAAGGTAGAAGTGCTAGGAGCCAAAACTCCTACAGAAGCCAGAACTTGGTAGCCCAGGCCCATAATTCAAGTACTTAGGAAACTGAGGCTAGATTGCAGGTTTGAGGCCAGCCTAGGTATGTGGTGGCACCTGCTTCCAAACAATAAAAGCTCCTCGGGAAATCTGGGTGGATCCCACTGGGCATCGGCTTAAGTGCCCTCCAACAACCTCTATTGACTGGCCCAACCACAGGTGAGGAAGACTATAATAGGAAGAAGTGGGCAGACCACTGCTCTCCTGCAATGTCACACCCAGGAGCAGGCCCTGTGAACTCCCCTTAGCCAGGTGGAATCTGGGACTGCCCACATCTGGCTGAAGTACTGCCCCAAAACCACACCTTCCTCCCCTGGGCAGGAGTAGGACAAGAAACAGTGCAGCTTTAGAGATGCTAAGACTGAGGCGGAGGACTTAGTAAAGGGAGTGGCTAGTTTGCTGCTGCCCCTCTGTCACCCTACACAGCACCTGAATCAGGTGAGACTAACCATGGAACACTTCACCAGCAGGTCACCATGACGGGAAATGAGGTGCTGAAGGCAGGGCCTCCTAGAGGCCACTCTGTTGGATGCCCTAGTTGGTAAAGCTGCAGTGGCAGTCAGGTGTGCCCAGGGTCTGACCCATTTATCATGGTGTTGGCCTCAAGGTTCGAAATGCATCTTCCTTGCGCAGGTAGATTCCAGCCCATCATAGGCCACCAGTGCCCCAACCATGGCTGGTGGGAGAGTGGCTGGGAGACCCTGCACTTCACGGACAGGGCTGGGGGTGTTGAATAAACCCCCCAAACACATTCCTAAGGCCTTTGTTCCAGATTTGGGGAGAATGCAGCCACAGCCCTCCTGGATACACAGGGACACCCACACCCAGAGGCGAATGGAAACATGCGGACGTGTTCACAGGCACACATGGTCACGCTCACAAACACACACATGCAAATGCATGCCATGTTTCACACACATACATACACACAGAGTCCACGTACTTCGAAGGACATGAAAAGGAAGGTGGGGCTGAGGGTTTCTTGCCCCTCTGTGGGTTCCTGCTGCCCAGAGCCTCCCTATCCAAAACCAGGAGCATGTGGGTATGGCTGTAGGTCCTGCTAAGGGGCCTCCGCATGTGCCAAACATGAAGATCACAACAGGCATGCTGCGGAAATGCATGTGTGGTCGTGGGCGTGCAGGCGGGAGTGAGGACAGGGATGTGCACCCTCAGAGTCCATGTGTGCACCCACAGTGTTTGTGCATGTGCATGCTAGGGCAGCCTTGGTATGAGTATACACTGTAGGTGTGCACGGTAGGTGTGTAAGCCTGTAGCCCATGTCGACACGTGCACGTGCAAGGAAACGTGTATGCAGCCTGCGGCACCGTGGACATCTGTAGGGCAGCTAGGGTGGGCACCTGAGACAGGCAATGTTGTCCATTCCAGATCCTCCAGGTAGTACATGCCCAACCTACACGAAGCCCACCCTCCTTTACCCCTACTGCGGGGACTTCGCACCCAGTGGGAGGAGGGATCCCACAGGGCTGCCAGGGAGGGGGCTGTGAGCACCAACGCCCCTCACGCCCCTCAATGGAGCCTCACAGAAGCTCTCAGTGGAGGGAGGGAGAGGCACTGCTGTGTCTCCCTCACCACCTGCCCCAGGAGGGCAGCGCTGGGATTGCCCTGTCCCCCACGCCCTCTACTGCCGCCAACGCCCCCATTCATCCCTATTCCGCCTGTCCCCCAAAGATACAGGTTCTGAGCTGAAACAGCGGGGCAGATGAAACAACCCCACCTCAGTTCGGAGCCCATGTTTCTGCAAGCCCTGCTCATTAACCCCTTCGCGGCCCGGGCGCTCCGAGGTGGGACCCCGCCCTTCCAGCCCCCAGCCCCCACTCCGGACCTGGCCCAGCATCTGGAACCTCCGACCCGCCGTCCCCGGCCCCGGCGTCGCCGTCAACTTTCCCAGAAAGCCGCAACTTTTGCTGCTGCCGCCGGTTCCTCCCTCGCGGGGCTCGGGCGCCGGCGGCCCGAGCGCGGCGCGGCACTGCGGTGGACCCCGCGGCCGCCCGGCGACCCTTC
>NW_008346549.1:422716-472377 GCF_000622305.1 Nannospalax galili | reverse complement strand
GGGCCGCGCGGCGGGAGGCGCTCAGCCACCGGGTGCACTGGTGCCGCGCGGACCCAGACAAAGGCGGCGCATTCCTGAAGAGGCGGCGGCCCCTGCAGGCGGCCTCGAGCACAGCGGCTCGGAACGGGCTGTGGGCGCGGGCTCGAGGGCGTGGCGGCCCAGCCTGGCCGGGTCCCCAAGGGAGTCCTGGGCCTTGGAGGGGCACAGCACACCTTTGCGTGGCCCGTCCCCCTGCTTGCCCTTTTAAGCCCTTTGCTGGAGGATTGCCCTCGTGACTCGGTAAGAAAACTGAGGCACAAGGCTTAAGAGTGCTGGAGTGCCCCTCCGCCCCGCAACGGTTTTGTAACCCTCTCTGCCTCCCTATCCCAGGGAGGGAACTCAGGCCTGGTCCTGCCCCTTCCTCGGTGGGGGCCCCAATCTCTTTTTCTCCTTGGAATGGGGATCCCAGACTCTAAAGACCCCTCTGGACCCACCTGTTTGTATCCCCCACCCTCCACTAAGCCAGCCCCAGCTATAGAGCCAATAAACCGAATGGCACCCTTCCCGTATACACATATAGTGTCATCTCCCACTCCTGCTTAGGTGCTCTTCCTGGAGTTCTTGAGTTCATTCTGGGGGCTTCAGTTGGCTGTCAGTGCCTGTGTCAGCCCTGCCTGTGAACTAGCCAGGAGCTGGTTTGGGTTCATGGTTTGCCTGCCTCACTACAGAAAGCAGGGCCCCTACTGTTCTCTTTCTAACACGAAGTAGCCTCCAGGGATGGAGACCATTGGGATACCTGCAATGGACTGGCCTTCTGCTCCAATGTGGAGACTGCGCCACTCAAATCTGCCCTGCCTGCTGCTCTGTGTGCCACACCTTTGTCAGCTTTGTCCCAAATGCCCTTGTCCCAGTCTTGGATTTCAGATCACTATGGAGTGCATTCAATTTCCAGTCATCTGGGAGATAAGGTGGAGCCCAGATACCACCACCTGCCCCCAGTGCCTATCTCTAGTCCTCTGAAGGGGCAGGGTAGGCATTTACAGCTATCTGTCATGAAGTGCTGGTCACTAAGTACCACCAGGTTGGTCCCTACAGTCATTCAGTAAATCCTTCCCCATTACATGTGAGCTTTGTTATCCATTGTACAGATGAAGAACCCAAGGCCAAGCTCAGAGAGCCAGCTGGAGACCATGGCCTATCCTATAGGCCAGCACCCTTCCTCCAGCATCCCTGCATACATCAGTGCCCAGACCAGGAAGTGAACCCTCCTCAAAGGGACACCTTAGGCCAGAAGACCTGTCTTGTGACATGGCTGGCTGTTTGAGAACAGGCTGAAGTCCTGGGCTGCCATCCTTGCAGAAAGGCCTGGAGAGGGCATTTCTCTGCTGACTACTCATGGGTGGTTTTAATTATTCAGGACCAGGGCTGCCCACAGGAAGTAAGGACCTCCCTCCATGACCCCCTATCCCTTTCTGTAGCAGCCATTCTAGAGAATAGGGTAGGTGTGGGAGGGAAAGGGGAGCCAGTGCTACCATGGAGGCTCCTGGCACCAGAACTCTTTCTAGCTGCCAAGCCAGGCTGTTCTGAGCTGCTCTGGGCTGGGGCCTGCCTCCCCCCCACCTGCCCCCCCCACCTGCCCACAGGTCTGTGCGGTGGGAGCAGGGCCGAGGCTGGCCGTGCAAGCTGGGCATCCATGGGCTGCAGGCAATTTTTCTGTGTCCCCACTCCAGTCAGCACTTCGGGCAGCACTTTCCTCTCTTGGTGGTTGAGGCTGTGGGACACCTAGATGAGGGCTAAAGTGGGTGGGTGTGGGCCAGCTCTGAGGGGGAGAATGAGGACAGACAGGGAGCAAAGTGAGCTGGGTGCTGGCCATTCTGTCTACAGGAATCCATGGTTCACGTCTCAGGGTGGGGGCACGTGGGAGATTGGAAAGGCATATTTATCAGGGTGTGGGCAGGTGCCAGGCAATTCGAGGAACAAAGCCCTCCCTCAGTGAGCAGCCACAGTACCATCTCCATCCAGAGACCCAAGGATGAGGATGAGCGGGCAGCTGATAGCTAGTGAGGGGCTGGTGGGAGGGCTTTCCAGGGGCTGGAGTCTTGTTAAGACACACAGACAGCCTTGGGATGTGACCTCTGAGGAGAAGAGCCATAGGCCCAGTTGGGGGAGCCTGACCCACGCATTATCCCTTTGAAAAAGTCTGAACTGATCAGTTTTGGGAATCCTCAGCAGGGGTGTTGAGATGACAGGCCATTTGGACTGTGCGGATGTGAGTTTTCCAAGCTTTCTGCACACGTGGCCCTGGGGATCAGGAGAGGGCCTGGAGTCTGCAGACAGCTCTGCCCAAAGTGCTGAATACATCTGTCATGCCCTACCTGGGTGAGGCCTGCAGGGCCACACTGGCATCTGTCTGAATTGCTTCCCAGAAGGCAGCTTGCTCAGCCTCTACCCCCTGAAGTGAGGCCTCACACTGCTGCAGTGATGCCTCACCTTCATCCCCTGCCCCAGGACTTAGCTAAGTGATCTGTATGTGGCATGAAAGAGCCCTGTCTAACTGTGTGACCTCAATCTAGCTCCTTGGCCTCTCTGAGCTCAGTAAAGCATATGGATAAGTCAGACATTAATGTTTTGGGGTATGGTCAGGTTCCCTCTCTGCCTCTCCTGTCTCCTGAGAGGACCATTTGGGACCCTAGTAGGGATTACAGGGGCTTGACTCAAACCTCCAGTTTCACTCATAGAATCCAGCATGGAGCCAGCATAAGATGACAGGGATGTGATACAGGAAGTTGCTGCTTCAAGAGCTTGGGGAGCTCATGGGCATAGGCCTGGCATGGCTTTAATGGGGCATCCCTGTGGGACACCCATGTACCTGTCAGGCTCTTAGTGCCCTCTGGGAAGGAAGGCAGAAGTAAGGGGACTAGGTTTTTGCTACACGTGGTCTGGGCTACTCTGGGCCAGCTCAAGGAGGAGCCAGGAAAGAAGTGCGAAGGTCACACAGTACACCTGCACCTGCCGCCCAAGCATGCCAATGCCACCAACCTGAGTGGGTGGCTGGGATGAGGTTTCAGTGCCAGGGAGCTGGGGGGCGCCAGCCGGCCATCTGCTCTTACCACAGAGAGTGGCTGTATGCCCAAGGCCCAAGAGGACTCTGTGCCAAGCCTGCTGAATACGTGATCCTGTTGGTCCTATGATGGCAATACAACTACCTATTTTTCCAGACAGGAAACAGGCCTCAGGAGCTTCTCACCATCCCCCACCTTGGGTGTCTTGGCCTTTTGCCATCATCAGCTCTGAACCCCTGAGGAACCCTTCCCTGAGTCCCTCTGCCCAACTTTGTTGCATATTAAGCCATAATTAATCAGCTTCCTCATCTCTTATTCATCAAAGCCACACACAGCAGCAACCGGGGCTAGTACAGAGAACAGGCCTGGCACATCCCAGAGTCCCATTGGGCCTGCCCATCTCCCAGCACCTCTGGCCTCCATCCCAAGCCAGGGCTTCCTACAGAGCACTGTCCTGGATTTTGTTGTGCTTGGGCCTACCTCCTGCCAGGTCACGTGCACCTTCCTCTTCCAGAGGTTGCTGGGGATACTAGATGGGGTGTGTGTACTGCAGGGCCAGCCTTCACTGTGACTGCTGTGCTCCATATCCAAGATGAAGGTCTAAGCAGTGAGAGAGGAGACTCAGGCCAGGTGGGACATCAGACCCAAGGCTGGGTCTGTCCCTTCTTCCAGCTTCCAGAAAAATTAGGGAGTCCCTAGAGCTTCTAAGGTATTGGAACATGCTTGGATCACTCTGATGGTCATTTGTTGGCTGGATTTAGGGTTGTCTCCTAGGGAGTACTGCTGAACTGATGACCTCAGCGTGCGCACAACCAGCACAACCTAGGGCCAGGGCTAGAGATGAATCTGCTACTCCAAGTCCCAGAGGGCTCAGAGTCTGGTGCAGGGGTAAGGCTCTGGGAAGCAGAGTCCCAGGGCTGTGCTCAAGGCATCAAGTGACTTCTGGACCCTCCCCAGCCCCTGTGAAGAATGTTAATTCTTCTAGAGTCACTTACCTGCCAGTAACAGCTAAATCAGATGCTGCTATTCACACTAGAAGCCCAGCAGACAGTCCCAGCAGGAGTAGGTGTGCACCTTCTGAACAGGACTTTTTTTTTCTTTTTTGGTCTTTTTTGAGACAGGGTCTCCCTGTAGCCCCAGCTGTCCTGGAGCTCACTATGTAGACCAGGCTGGCCTTGAACTCACAGAGATCTGCCTGCCTCTGCCTCCCAAGTGCTGGGATTAAAGGCGTGCACCACCACACCCGACAGTGAACAGGACTCTTAAACTCTGGAAAGCATGCCTCAGAGTGGCCACAGCTTCCAGATGGATGGGGCAGGTGTGGAAGGCATCTCAGAGCCCTTCCTGGGCCCTCAGTGAGTAGTCTCTGCTTGGCCAACTGTATTCATCCTAACTGCAGGCTTGGGACCCTGTCCAATGTTCAACTGAGCTCTCCCCAGCACCTCCCAGAATCCAGAACTCCTCCTTGGGCCACAACCATCTACAGAGCATACACATTTGCTCTATTTCCCAAATGGGAACTCTAAAGGTTAGCCTTAGGTTGCCCTACTGAGGACATAGATGGCCCACTTGACTTAGAGCCTAGGGGCCCCACACAAAGGGCACTGAGGAGAATTCTTCACCCTCTTCTCATTGCCTTCATCTGTTCTCTTCCTTCATCATTTAGTCATTCAACACTCTAGAGGTTCACAGTTCTCCTGTACCCTGACTCCCCTCATTCCCACAGGGTACAAATGGGGAACCTGAGCCCAGAGGAGAAGATTCTCTCTCTGGACTACTCAGCTAGTAATCCCAGAACAAAGAGTGGGTCCATGGCACGTGGTCATCTGGAAGCTCAAAGGGACGGTTAAGACGGAGATTGCCTGCCTGGTATCTACTTAGCAACCCCCCCCCCATATTCTGTTCCCTCCTCCCACAGCAGCTGTACACCCTGAGAGCTTTGGGACAAATCTGTGTGAATAGGACTCATCAGCACCTTCTTTTGCTGTCCGAGCTTGTCCTGGACAAGCTTGATTCCTGCCCAGGGTCACCCAACTGGTCTTCAGGTGAGTTCCCCATAGTTGTGGAGGCTGAGACCTGAACTTGGGACACACTGGATATAGGTCTGTATTTTATCACATGCCCAGTCTGATGTAGGGGAAGTCAGGGGCACATGGGTGGCTCCTGTGTGAGGAGAGGTTTTAAGAGGTGGCAGCAGCAGGCAGGCCTCTGATCTGGGTATTTTTAGCTAGGATTCCTGCTGACTGTCCAAGCTGGCCAAGATTGCCATCAGTCTTGAATGTGTATCTCCCAGCTTGTGTTGGACATCCAAGGTCTGCCCATATCACCCACCCTTTCAGTTTCTTGCCTTACTTCCTGCTTTCCATCCCTGGCCCTTCCCAGTTATGTTCTGGCTTACCCCAGACAAGTTTCCCACTGTGGGACTGAACTTGAGTCTTTGTGGCTAAAAATGAATGAGTGGAAGCCTAGGCACATAGCCTTGGGCTGTTGGTGTCCTGTGTGCCAAGATCCCAGTCACCATTCTCAACCAGTTGGTCTGAGGGTTAGGTTTCTGGGAGACTTCACTTGCTGCCCAGTCTCCAGGCTCAGAGCTGGGTGTACATAGGCTCAACTAAAAGGCCCATAGGTTACTATGTCCCACCTGTCAGGAGTGCTGCTCTGGACTGGGAAGCTCATTAGGCCTGGAAACATCTTTCCTGGGCCTGGCTCCACTCTGTGATATCCCTGTCCAGAACTGCCCACTGCTCCAGTGACTAGTCCTCTACAACTGGCTCAGCACGGCCATGCCAGCTGTGCCCAAACACATGTATGTATGCAATGGAGGCCACACTTGGACCCACAGAGCCTCACCGGTTGGTCAAGAGCACTTCTTTTCCTAGGAGACACCAGAGAGAAGGTCCTCTGCTAGGGCCTTTCCTCGGGCCACTCTTCTGTCCTAAGGATGGGGCAGAACCAGAGTCCAGCACCCTGGGCAGCACCATGCAGTGTCATCCATTTGTCCAACAGGGCTGGATGGGAAGCTAGGGGTCTCAGGTGAAAGGCTAGTGTGACAAACTCAGGTGACAGAGCGTGGCGCTGGAGCCCACCTGCTGATGTGCTGACTGCTTATCCTTTGAATGCTTGAGGAAGCACACCCAGAATAATTCTGAAGGTTGCAGGAAAGAAGAAACAGGAGGGAGACCAACTGTTTTGAATCCTGGAATACTTTACATTCTAAGACTGCAATAATTAACACAGTCCATGGACATCAGGTGATGGGAAAGAAAATCTAGAAAGAGGCTCAACTACAAGTATGAAAGGAGGATAGATGAAATCCAGAAGAAAAGATAAATTATTCAATAACTAATTCTAAGTACACAATAAAAAACAGGGTCCTAGGACGACTAAATTGACAAAACAATGGGAAAGTTTGGGGCTCCTGCTTCAGTCCTTCATGCTAAAGTAAGTACCCAATGGACCAAAGATTTAAGAAGTGAAAATGAAACCATAAAACTACCAGAAGAAAGCATAGAATAAAAAACTATAATATTGACTCATTCTAAGAATTATACAAAACCTAGAAGCCGTAAAATGAAAGATGGATATATTCAACCTCATAAAAATAAAAAGTAGATGTATGGGGGGGTAAACAGATAAAGGATAAAGCATGAAAATATTGGCAATTCATTTCACAAAGGGCTGCTTTGGGTTATATAGAGAAAAATAGGCAAACACATAAAATAAACCCATCAATATATCTGAAGCCTCACCCAGACTAAGCATGATGTATATTGATGGTACAATGAGATGCAGTCCCAACCCCCAACCCCACCCCAGGGCACGGGGGCTCATCATGGTGGGGGCTCCCTCTAGTGGTCAGTTAAAGGCACCTGGATGTTAACAGAAGGATCATGTGGGAGGGGGCATGCTCAAATCCAACCAGCATGATAGGAAGATTTCTGCCAGTGAGGCTGGAGGGTATCAGGTGGCTGGAGTAGGCTGTGAGAGACAATCCATTCACAACAAGAAACATTTAAAAACGAAACAGCGGACACTTAGCCCTTCTTGCTGCCACCAGTGAAGCTGCAGTGGCAGGGGCTCCCCTGGCTGTCCCATCTGCTCAGAGGTCCATACTAAGCACTCACAGCTGCCTGCTCAGCCTCTTTGTCTTCATTAGCACCCTGTTAGCAGTGGCCTGTGTTAATTAATTAGCTCTTGTCCTGCTGCTCAGGAGCAGTGCCAAATTCAGCTGGGGCCTGCCTGGTCCCTAGCCCCTGACAGTGAGCACTACTGTTCTTCCTTGAAACTCCAGTCAATTACTCCTCATCACATTCCAGTTGTCTGCATGTGTCACAGGTAACCAGGAAATTCCAGATCTTCCAAAGACATGGTCTAGGAATTGTCTTTGTCTTTCTAGCCTCAGTTTCTCTGACAGTGAAATGAGGTGTATATTAATTATTTTTGCAGGCTGTGACAAAATACCTGACAGAACAACTTTGTATATTTGTGTGTTGAGACAAGATCTTACTAGGTAACCCAGGCCAGCCTTAAATTCACAGCAATCCTCCTGCCTCAGCCTCGTAAGTGTTGAGATTATAAGCATGCACCATCATGCCTGGCTCTGACACCTCAATGAAGTGCTTTAATAAGGACAAGGATCACCCATGAACCTGACAGATGAGCCATGTCCTGTGAGACCTGGGCATGTCAGGCCTCTATAGATGATCTTTGTTTATTTTGTTTTGGGGGGCACTGGGGACTGCACCTAGGTCCTCATACATGCTAGGCAAGTGCACTACCACTGAGCTATATCCTCAGTCCCTAACAGAACAACTTAAAAAGGGGAAAGATTTATTTTAGCTTAGGGTTTTCAAGGTTCATCCATCATGATGGGGAGGGAATGATCAAGCAGAGTTTCTCAGTTCATGATGGACAAGAAGCAGAGAAAGAATACGGAAGCGGGCAGAGCAAGATAGGGCATCCCAGGTCATGTCCCCAGGACCCACTTCCTCCAACCATGACTCTCCTCATACTTTTTACTACCTCCCAATGTGCTACTATCTTATTGAATTCATCCCACAGGCATGGCTGGCCTTTGAACGCTGCAACATGATGTTGTCACCTACAAAGTTAACACAAAATTTTTTATGTTTTAAGTAAGTTTACAATCTGGTGTTGGGTTGCATTCATAGCTATTCTGGGGTTCATGTGCTCACAGGCTGGATATCCCTGCATCAAGTGATTGATCTATTTATTAGTCAGAGTCCTATGATCCAATCCTCTCTGGAGATTCTCTCACAGACACACCCCAGATATCATAGGTGACCAGGAAATCTTTAATTCCCTAGGTGGTTCTCAATACAGTCAAATTGACAAAACTGACCATCAGAATGAGACCTACTTCCTGTGAGGGAGAATCTTCGAGAACGGGGAAGTCTAGAGGAGGAATGTGAGAGGAATGACCTTGAGGCAGTCCCAGAATGGGCTGGGGCTGTTTGGTACTGAGATTGTAAGGCATGGCAATATCTATCAATCGAGAGGGTTCAGGGGAGCTGGGTGTGGTGGTGCACACTTTTAATCCCAGCACTTGGGAAGCAGAGGCAGGTGGATCTCTGAAATTGAGCCCAGCCTGGTCTGCATAGTGAGTTTCAGGCCAGCTGGGGCTACAGGGAGACCCTGTCTCAAAAAAAAAGAGGGTTCAGGGAAGCCTGGACAGCTGCCCCGTGGTGTCCAAGGCCACCTGTCCACCTGTGCAGGGACCTGCTCTCCTCATAGCCTGCCAAGCCCTCACTATCTAGGTCAGAAAGAGTGTGTCTGACAGGCCTAAGCTCCCAGCAGTTGCTGGGACTGAGCCCTAGAGACCTTAGTGAAGTAGAGCCACACTCCCCACAGCAGAGAGCAAGTCTATTTAAAACATCCCTCACATTGCCCTGCCCATTCCCTGTCTTGCTATCTGGGTAAAGATCACCTTTTCAGCAGTGGCTGAGCTAGAGACAAAAGGATGGTGTGTGTGTGTGTGTGTGTGTGTGTGTGTGTGTGTGTGTGTGTGTATGTGTTGGGGGGGTTGTGACAAGCGGGGATTAGAAGTGGGGTTCTCACTTCTAGAAACCACTCAATCATTCGGGGAGTGGGCTATGTTCCCAAACTCCATCCCATCTGGTTGTAGTACAAAGAGAGCGCTGGTGGCAGCATCAGGTTCCCAGGAAGGGGATCATGCCCATGACCACCTGATCACAACACAAG
The DNA here is from genome assembly GCF_000622305.1 of Nannospalax galili. Classification (NCBI taxonomy): domain Eukaryota; kingdom Metazoa; phylum Chordata; class Mammalia; order Rodentia; family Spalacidae; genus Nannospalax; species Nannospalax galili. The sequence goes on along the minus strand of NW_008346549.1, from coordinate 463,114 downwards.
GAAGAAAAGACCCTTTGGAAGGCAAGTGTGGTATCATGATGGCAGCTACCCATGTCACAGATGGGGAAACAGGCCTGGGAGGATATCTCTGGTGCCTATGGAGAAAGGGAGGCATCCTGACCTGAAGTGGGTTCCTGTCACCACCTTACCAGGCCTGACCTCTAGGGGAGTCTCTTGAATGCCCAGGGTCGGGGAGCAGAACACCTGTGGGAGACCCAGCTGGCCAAATGTACATGGTGTTTCCCGTTCTTGGGAGAGTTTGTGACCAAAAGTCAGATCTTAGAACAGAAAAAGAAATATAGGATCAGAACTAAGAAAACATAGAGAAGGAATGAGTTAGTTGATAGACTATTGATATTGGCTCATCAGTGACTACATACCAGAGTGTGGTATTAACAGCAGGAAACTGGGTGTATGGCATATGGGAGCTTTCTGTACTGTCTTTGCTGCAAATATAAAAGTATTCTAAGATAAAAGTTTATTTAAAAGAAATGGCTTTATTAGCAAAAATCATAGATATGCAAAAGCAAGCAGAAATTGCCCCAGCCCTTGCCCAGGACAGACCTGGCCCCCACTTCTGGTAGTCTGTGTCCATTTTTCCCCAGTCACCCCAGTCCTGTACCCTTCCTGTTAGAGCCACCAATCCCAATCTGAAACATTTGGAAGTGCTCTCCTTAGTGGTGAGAGACCTGGTGAGTTTAATCCATATGTCTATCCTACTGGGTTCCAAGTTAGATGACTTTCACCCTGCCGAGGGTTCCTGGGTACCTGACACTTGGTCTGTCCCTCTTTCTCTTTTGCTTAGATCAGCCTCAAACCCATGGGTGACCTCATGCACAGGCAGCAAATGCATGGCAGTGGCCTTATCTGAGCTTTTGAGAGGTTAAAGGCAGTGGTTACAGGATAGGTAGACCCAGACCAGGCCAGCATTTTCCTGTGGTGTAGACTCTGGGCCTCATTGACTCCGTTCCATTTCTTCTGCACAAAGCAGAGTATGATGAGAGATGCTAGAAAATTGTCAAGGCCAGGTTCAAACTTTCTTCCTAACCTGAGCCCCTCCTGGTCCTGTTGCTCTCTGTGGTAGCTTCCCCTAATAGAACAATTACTCTCTAGCTGCCTCAAAGGGATGGGGAGGTAACTGTGAGCAATGGAGCTGAGCCAGTTGTGCTAACCCAAGGAGGGGTCAGATGGACCCCACTGTGCAGGGGTTTCCTTTGTCAGGCACTGGTGACATCTGAGAACTTGTTTCTGGAAGTGCAGGGTAGAGGGCAAAGAGGCCTGATCTGCTCATAAACTGTGTGCCAAGCCTTGGGGAGCAGCCTACTAAGATGCACTCAGGCTCATGGCCTGGGGCTCCAAGGAGAGAGCTAAGAATGCCATGGAGCCAACCGGCACTCTCCTGCCAAGGGGGCCAGAGCCTGACCCAGTCCTGAGGCCACACATCCGCTCACATCTCCAGAGATTTACAGCTTCTTGTGGGGTCTTGACAGCACCCTTCTGAGAGTAAAGAACATAAGTCTATCCCCAGAACCCTTCCAGAAGTGAGAATCCACTGCTGGAAGGCTACTGTAAATCACCATCGCTAGGTCTGCAGAGACATGTCTTGCTGGCTCCAGCCCCCATGTCTGGCCCTGGGACCAGGGCCTGGGCCATCCCTTGTGCAGCTGGTGACAGTTAAGGCTGTCCCTGTCCCTGCTGGGGTGGGACATGTGTCCAGGACAGAACAGGACTGGGTATAAAGCTCAAGCCCTGCAGAGCCAGGCTGGTCTACAGTTCATTCTCCTGTCTGTTTCTGCCTCCCTTCCCTCCAAGTGAACTTACAGGGAAGTCCCTTATTGTCCCAATGGAGTGGCAGGCTTGCCTTGGGACCTTGGGACTCTCACCAAAGTTCCTGGGTTAGAGCAAGAAAGCAAGATGTCCCTAAAGAAATGTCTTGTTCTTGGGCCCAGCCTAGAGTTCAGCTCCCCCAGACAACCATGGATGTTGACTGAAGATGTGGGAAATCATTATCATCATACAAGAGAGAAAACTGAGGCTGGGTGGTCCAGACCTGCCCTAAGGGCCACTGTGAGTGACACATCCCAAAGGACTACCTCTTTCTCTGCTAATCTGATGCAAGTGGGATGGGGCTAGCTGCGACCAGAAAACCCTGATGTAGATTTTTTCTAGTTGCAAGAGTTGAGATGATTAAAGGGTGGATCGTGGGGAGATAAAAAGTATGAATGGTGCATAGGATGGAGAGGAAGCGGAAGAGCCTCAAAGACCCTGCTAGGCTCTCGATGGGTGACTCAGAGATAGTGTCAACCTGCAGGATACATAGAGAGGGATGGCAATGGGCTTTGTTGCTAGGTTGGGTGTTCCTTTGCAGGTACAGCTCATTCTGAATCCCCCACAACCAACCTGGCTGTCTGGAAGAGGCTGCTGGGGCCTGGAAGAAGGACGACAGAACCCCAGGGCAACATCCTGGAGCTCAGAAGCCCAGTGGGATGCTGTCTGCTGTAGGGATGGCACATTGGGCTCAGGGAAGGAAGGGCATCTTCAGGGTCAGCTGACTGCTTGTTAGCCACTCATCAATGCCCTCTGCATGCCAAGCACTTCCATGGGCTGATCTAGGGAAGCCAGTGTTCTTCAGGAACAAGATCATTCTGTTTCCCTCATTATATTCAACTTTGAATAAGATCTCAGTAAAAGTATACCTGTTCCTAAGGTAGGTCCCAGAGTCAGCTGCACACACCAGAGTGAGAATTACTGAAGGTGTTACACTTCCCTTGGTAGGGTTTGGCATTGAACTGTACAAAGAGAGGAGGTAGCATCTGCTTGGAACTCAGGCCATCATCCCAGCTACCTATGCCCTAGCCCACCAGGAGAGGAGGGAAGCCTTGAAGTACCAGGCCTTTGAATGGTCCATCTCCATGGCAACACATGGGCACAAAGGGCTGGGCCAGTGAACAGGCAGCAGCTGCTGAAAGTCTGGGAAAAGAAAGGGAATCTTATTTATGGGGAGGAAGCATGGGAAAGCTGGGCCGCATCATGCCTGTGGGTCTGGCCATGCTTTTGGGCCCATGGCCCCACCCTAGGCCCCGAGCCAGCAACATCCACCACACACACAGCACTGATCCATGGGGACAGAACACAGACAAGTGAAGGGCAGGGTGGCATTCAGCATCTCAGAGAGCTCCGCCAAGTAAAGGCACCTCTGCCATCATCCACCACACCCCAGTCTCTGTGCACATGTACCAGGGGTGGGGCTAGGTGGAGCCTGCTGGGTTAGCAATAGGCTGCTGCAGAAACAGAACTCAGGGCTGCTTCCGGAGGTTCTAAGGAAAAGTCTCAAACAAGAGACCAGTGGAGGGTCGGGGGCGGGAGTGAGATCAGATCCAGGAGGAGTTAGGGGGAGGAGAAAGGATAAATAAGATCAAATTACATTGCATGCATACATGAACTTCTCAGAGAATTATTTAAAAAATATTATATTAGCTGCGCGTGGTGGCACCTGCCTTTAATCCCAGCACTCGGGAGGCAGAGGCAGGCTGATCTCTGTGAGTTCAAGGCCAGCCCGCTCTACATTGTGAGTTCCAGGACAGCTGGGGCTACAAGGAGACCCTGTCTCAAAAAGACAAAAATGAAAATTGTATTAAAGAAAAGAGGCCAGAAAGAGCTGGACACCGGCAGACAGAGCCACATGTACAAAGGCAAAGACAGCTGGGAGTATCTGAGGATGGCTGGAAAAGTGAGACACTCTAGGGACAGAGCTCCTCATGCCACCCTAGTCACCGGCTTCCAACCTTGAGCACTGGGTGACATCCTGTTGCAGGTGAGGCTGCCACCCACTCCTGGCTTCTGACCCCGCCTTCCAACCACGCTTCTTCTCCCAGGCTTATATGCTATTCCCTGAGACCCCAAAATGCAGGAAATAGCACTTGAGTTCCACAGATGGGGGAATCTGACCCCAGGTACGGGGAGCAATGAGAACTGCCAACCAGAAGCAGAAATAACATTTTATTTTATTTTTTAAAAAGGTCTAGGGGACTGGAGAGGTGGCTTGGCAGTTAAGAGCACTGGCTGCTCTTGCAAAGAACTGGAGTTCAGGTCCCAGCACATGGCAGCTAACAACCATTCAGGGGATCTGATGCCCTCTTCTGGCCTCTGTGGGCATTGTATGCACATGGTGCACAACATACAGGAAAACACTCATCTTGTAGATATGGCACCTGGAGGTCTGTTGTGGTGCAAGGTACTGATGAGAACATGGCAGGGCTTGGGTGACTCAGAGGGTATCCCTGATTTTATCTATGGGTGAACATGGTCCTGGCCTCCACAGTGGTACCCTGAAGCTTCAGTTAGGCTGGCTGAACTGCCTCTCCCTGATGGCCTCCAAGTTTCAGAGCTTCTTCATCTCTAAAATGAGATGAAGTGGGATGAAAGGAAAGGGACACTCCCTTTGAGAGGAAGTCTTGAGTGGGATAGAAGGGTAGACAAGGCCTTGGACTGTGATCATCAGTAAACCTGTGCTCAAGGAGCTAGGGGCTTGTCAGAACCCACATCCCAAAGCTGTGAATAGTGACCAGAGCCCATTCAAAATATGTGCAATGCTGACACCATGGACTGGGGAAGGTCCTCATCTGTGGAATGGAGGGACTACAACTGTTCCAGAACAGTGGTCACAGAGAAGAAGGGCTCTGAGAACCACCCTGCCCTGCTGGGCCAGCTCCCTTTCTGTGTGTTTAGCTCTCAACTGCTGTGTTCCCTGTCTGTTGCCAGCCTCTCCCTCTCCTATCTCCTCTCAGCCCTCCTTCAGATCCCAGAGTTCAACAGGTTGAAGACCAAAGTGACCTCAACCAGTTGCCCCAGGGGAAAGAGGCTGCTCTACCAGGGAAGGACAGTGGAAGTTATGGTCTGGTGAACAGGCCAGGAGAAGAAAAGCTCAGACAGTTGGGGCTCTTGTGCTCCAGAGTTCCCCAAAAGGCAGGGGACTTCCAAGGCACCAGGGGGTTCAGAAATAGAAGGGATATGTTATCTCTCTCAGCTCCCTTGGACCCATGACTTGGTTCTTCACAAGTCTGGGGACATTGAGAGTAGGTGACCTCCAGCATCTTTCCTCCCTCCTCAGCTCAGTGGCAGAGAATGCACAGCTTGTTGCAGTGGTAACTTTGAATTGTTAACACATTTCCCCATCTCACAAAGCACTGCTCCACTTCACACATTTTCAAGGAAAGGAGATGAGTGTGCTGGACCAGAGGGGTTGAGGGACTTAGGCAGGCAGGTTGGGTGATTCTCTCTCTCTTTTGGCTTCTCTGTGAACTGCAGGGATGGCACCTAGTTGTACTGAGAGCACTGAGCCTCCTTCCCATCTTCTGGTAGCTGCTCTACTCCATGCCGCTTCCACTGGCTGCAGCCGGTGACTTGCTATAAACAGCTCAGCTAGGAAGGGGACAAAGAAGCCCCCAGGGTGTCTTACACTCAAAAGAGGATGCAGTGAGGGCTGCTTCCCTGGATAGTGGAGATCAGGGGGCCCAGCCCAGTGCAGGAGTGGAGAACACCATAACCTTCTGGGGGAAGCAGGGCCAGGACCAGCTTCTTAAACTCACTTGAGACCCATACAAGACCCATAGGCCCCTGTGCCATTACTACACACAGGGCCGATGAGGCCCTGCTCTGCCTGCCTGGCATACCCTGGGGTAGGGCCTGTAGATGTTTAGTGCATCAGGATGCTGAGATAAGGGACCCTGAGGATTGCAGGCATCATGGACAGTGTGTAAAATGGGTAAAGCAGTGGACAAGGCCAGTGTCTACAGAAGATGCTGAGAGTGGCAACTGAAGAAACTGATCCAGGGTGGGGGCAGTGTATCTGCAGGGGTCTTCCCAGAGTCTGAGCCTGAGGGTCAAAGTTGAGAGTAAGTTGTTCTAGGGCATGGTGACCTCCAGGGAGCACCCCAGGGTGAGTGTCCTTCCACCAACAGTGACTTGACAATCACAGGGTACTTGGGACTGTTACCCAGCCCAGGCCCTAGGCCCAACCCAGCTAGCCTTTCCTCTGTGGCCCAGGGCTGAGTTGAGCTGCAGGGAGCCAATTATCCCCAAGGGAAGGTGGCTGCAGATAATTGGGAAGACAGCTTTTTACTGTGGAGCCAAGCTCTGGGGTATCTCTGCTGTAGTGGGACCTGGGGACTTGGCGGCCCACTGAACCCGGGTCTAATTGGGGGCCCCTTGTGCTGAGGTCTGCCTGAAGTGATGACCTTTTCCTGCCTGGAGTGGGGAAGCCAAGGTCTTGGAAGATCCTCCTCTGTTGCCTCATTTCTCAGAAAACCACCAGATACTTAAACCTGAGCTCCTGGTACCTAGACCAGCCCTTTCTTAGCAAAGAGGATTTTGTACCCCATTCTGCTAGAGTGAGCCAGTGGCTGCACTCCAGCCCAGGTTGCTACCTCAAAATTGGGCAAGGAAAAAGAAAAACCAAAAAGTGTTTCTTATTGAAACAAGTAGATCCCTCAAGCCCTGGTCATTGACATAATACCCCAGAATTGTCACAATGAACTCTCCACCCCAAATGTGAGAAAGACAGGGAGAGAGGGAATGAACAGACAGCCAAGGCATCTGCCCATGATGGGCACAGAGTTGGTGAGCTCTGTGTTAGAATCTCCTCCCAGCCCTGGGCTGGTCAACTGGCATGAGCTGGGGACAAGACAGGTAGGAGCCCAGAGGCTCCAGCTCAGCACCCCAGGTGGCCCTTCTTCCTTTGAGGAGAGCAAGATTCTGCTAGAGGAGCTCAGCTTCCTTATGCAGGGTTCCCTGGGATGGGGCATCCAGAGGCAGCAAAGGCGAAAAACCAAAAAGTGTTTCTTATTGAAACAAGTAGATCCCTCAAGCCCTGGTCATTGACATAATACCCCAGAATTGTCACAATGAACTCTCCACCCCAAATGTGAGAAAGACAGGGAGAGAGGGAATGAACAGACAGCCAAGGCATCTGCCCATGATGGGCACAGAGTTGGTGAGCTCTGTGTTAGAATCTCCTCCCAGCCCTGGGCTGGTCAACTGGCATGAGCTGGGGACAAGACAGGTAGGAGCCCAGAGGCTCCAGCTCAGCACCCCAGGTGGCCCTTCTTCCTTTGAGGAGAGCAAGATTCTGCTAGAGGAGCTCAGCTTCCTTATGCAGGGTTCCCTGGGATGGGGCATCCAGAGGCAGCAAAGGCTGGGGCAGGTAGACCTGGCTTGCTGCATTCCCAAAGTGAGAATTCTCAAACTGAAAAGCATGTGGCCCCTGCAGTGCAAGGCAGATATGAGGGGAAAAGAATGAATGAGCTCTGGTCTGCAGAGGACCTGGCTGGGGCAGGGCATGGAGGAGGAGTGGAGCCTTCCAGGTGGGGACAGGGGCAGAAGAGCTATGGTTCTGGGTAGTTGCTTGCTCTGTGCCCCCTGGGAGGAGGAAGACACTTTGGAAGTGTAGGAAGGGAAACATGACACACAGTGTGTCTCTGAGCAACAGAACTGAGTGAGGTAGTAAAGGGAATTTGTGGGAAAGTCCCAGTAGGTTTCAGGTGCTGCTTGCTAGTTCAGGGCTCAGCGCTGTTCCTCAAAATTTCCTTGGCCATACTGCCTTGCAAGCCTGCCACATTCTCTAGGCAGCCCCCATCTTATCTAGGTAGCTTTATACCCTAACTGTCCATCAGCTACTCTGGGCTCCAACATCATTGCACCAACTTGGATCATTGTGCAGCCCAAGGCAGGCCACCACAACCTGGCTGACCAGGGTTCTGCACCAATGAGTCAAGCTCTGCATGCCCAGCTAGCCCCAGCCACTGCAGGTAGGGGAGACAGGTGGAGTAGGGGACAAAGTAGGTCCTCAGTGTAGCATGCAGCTCCGAGGGGCTGGGAACAGGAGGACAGTTAGGGGCTCTGGTGCAGGAAGGTGCTGGGAAGGAGGGTAGAAGCAGGTTGAGAGTGAGGCGGTGTGGCCACTGCAGAGTGGAATGTGACAACCCAGGGACAGGATAGAGGAATACTAACTCTAATCAGGGTTATGTGGGTCTGGCGCAGGAGCAGATCTAAGAATGACCAGTTTGGAATAAGGATGGTAGGCCTCATTAGTTATACATATGGTCACATGAGAACAAAGGTCAGTGGCTTGTGGGAGGTCTCAGTGGTAAATTCTGAGACTTTAGCCTTGAGACTAGTGGGAAGGAATTAGAACTGTGAGCTTTGAAGGGGCAAAGTCCCCATCCCTGGACAACAAAGAACCAGTCTCAACGGAGGTCTTGAGGCCCTGAAGTCCTCACAGTCCTGGGTTCAAGGCACCCTCAGGGGAGTCAGCTATAGCCTCCTTTATAAGGACATTACATGGAGAAGGTAGCCCATGAGGATGCTCACACTTGATTCCGTGTGGTCACAGGCTTGCATGCGCCCTGCTGTGGAGAGGAGTCATGCCTTGATGGCCACAGATGTTGCATATGGTCCTACTGGCCCACTGCTGTGGGGCCTTCTATAGTGCATGCTGTGGGTAGAAACATTTGGGAAGCCTGGGACTCGGGGACAGAATAAGCCCTGAGTCTCACCTGTTCCTCTGGTGACCTGAGGTTGCAGAATGGAGAGCCCATATTAGGCTCTGCCCTGGCCAGGACAGGAAGGCTCACAGGAGGGCAGTTGAGAAGATGCAGATGGCCCGGGGGGCAGGGGTGGATATGAGGCTTGACCCCCTCCTGCAGCAGCTGGGCCAGAGTCTAAGGTGTCCTGGATGTGGAACAAAGTCCACATCTGAGGCAGAGTGGTTCAGGAGTATAAGGAGCCAGTGGCTCAGCTCAGTGGCTCCATGGCCCTCTCCTGCCCTCTGCTGGCCTCCTCTGTAACTTCAGACCTGGTTACCTGTGGGACTGGCCCTACATTCTTGCTAACCGAGGCAAGAGTCCGACAGGGTTGATCCTTTTAGAGGTGTGTCTGAAGGAGTCAGGAGCCCAGGCTGATCTCTGCACCTAACTCTGCCCAACTAGAAGGTCTTGGTGGGTTTTCTGGTGGGCAACTTAGGGACTTCTAGTGACCTCAGAGGAGACAGGGTCCAGAGGCTGAACTGTCATCCAAGGTCAGCAGTTGGTTGAGGAAGAATGCTTCCCCCCCCCCCCCCCCCCACTGAGGAGAGACAGAGGCAGGAGTAGAGGGTCTAGGGGACAGGAAACTCCATCTGGAATATGAGGTGAGGCCAAGGCTAAGGTCACCATCTTTCTTGTCTCCTGCCCTGAAACTTCAACCTGAACCTGGGGGCCTCTAAGCCCAAGGGAGAGTCCTTTTTACAGTGCACTTGCGCTATGGGCCAGAGAGCTTTGGACATTAAAAATGAATTCCATACATCTTAGTGGCATTCAGTACAGTTAAAATTGAGCAATCGCAGCCACAGGACACAGGAGTGTGCTTAAGATGAGATTGACACCAGGATATGGCAAGGCTGAACTGAATCCCAGCCCTCACTCTAGGTGTAGCCTCCTGGGCCCTTGGATAAGTGTGACTCTCCTGGAGTTGGGGATAGCAGGGACCCGGGGAGGCTAGATCCAGAGTGGGTAGTGTGGGGAAGTAGGGATTGAGAGATGTAGAAACTTAGGAGAGCCAAGACCCAGAACAAGACAGAGGGCTGAGGGAGGCCAGGACAAGGAAGAGTGGAATAGGGAAGTTGTCGGACCTGGGAGGCTGTAGGACGATAAAGGCTAGGACTTCGGAGGCTGAAACCAGGGGAGGCCAGGGTTAGCAAAGAGAGTCTGGCATAGACCTGCCTGGTGCTCTGGCTGCCCCTGGCCTTGCATACTAGAAAACACCCTCCTCTCCCCGCCCTTGTTCCTACTGTGCTGTGAGTAATGGAGACTTCTTGGGTGGCTTCCATGGAGACTACCCTGATGCCACACTGGCAAATGCTCAATGAATCGTGGCCACTGTCAGAGTATGATCACTGTTCTCCACTGTTATTTTGGGGACTGATGACCCTTGCAGGATGCCCTCATCCCAACTATGCAGGGCTGTCCACCTGGCTTTGCTTGCTGAGGCTGACAGATGGGCCTTCTGCCTTCGGGGAGCAGTGTCTGGAGCTGAGTGGAGGCTGAGTCCTTCCTTGTGGGCAGGAGGAAATGAAGGGTTCAGGAGGGGTGCACTGTGGGTCAACAAACCCTGTTGAACAGAAGCCCTCAGGTCCCAAGCCCCTGCTTGCCTCCTTCCTTCTTCCCTCCTTCCCTCCATCTAGGATATTATCCTTCCAGGATATCACCCAGCACCTACCCTGATCTTTTGCAGGTGTCAGGGCATCTCCCAATGTCTGCTGTTCCTGTTCCCACCCACCTTCTTTGGCAGCTAATGGGGACATATGCTGAAATCTTCGTTTTCCTCAGGGCCTCTCAGCCCCTGGTATGGCCTGTCTACCATCTAGAGAACTCATCCTGCCACTTGGGGCTGTCCCAGGTTTATTTTGGGATGCCTAGCCCCTGTGGAGATAGGATGGATATTGGGAGGAGGTACCAGGAACACAGAAACAGGACATATGAGAATTCCCAGAAAGGAGGGAGGACATGACCGATGAGCAAAAGGCAAGTGCCAGGGAGAGTACTTAGTGGCAATAGGGTCACACAGAGGGGTTTTCAGGTGTATATTGTCCTTAGGTGTATATACATATCTTTTCCACCTAGAGGTAGATGTGCACATACCTCACACACATGGCATGGGGCAACTATTTCCCCTTGTGAACACAGGCATTTGCATGTGTGTGTGTACATATGTGTGCCCATGTGCAACACACCCAGGAAGAGACTCAAAAGAAATATGCCCAGTGTTGTCGCTCGCTCTCAGTGGTATTGGGATTTCAGGGTGCCCATCCATGCTGTCCCTTTTCTTGTCTTTACTGCTTGTCTACCACAGCTGCAGCTTTTCAGCCAGAAAGGAAACAACAGTATTTAGAGCAGGCAGGGGTTTGGTTTAGAGACTGGCAACTGCCCTGGGGCTGGGGGCAAGAGCAAGGCTCTTTTTTTTTTAAAAAAACTGATCTTTTGTTTGTTTGTTTTTTGAGACAGGGTCTCCCTGTAGCCCCAGCTGGCCTGGAACTTGTTATGTAGACCAGGCTGGCCTCAATCTCACAGAGATCTGCCTGCCTCTGCCTCCTGAGTGCTGGGATTAAAGGCATGTGTCACCACACCTGGCTTATTTACTGATCTTTTAAGGCTTTATTTTAGTTTTAATTGACACATGATTATTGTGCACATTTATGGGAGATAATGGATGTTTTGATACATTTTGTAATGATCAAATCAGGGTAATTAGCATATCTGTCACCTCAAACCTTTATCATTTCTTTGCAGGGAAAACATCCAGAATCCTTTCTTGTAGTTCTTTTGAAATCTACACTATGATCTTGTTGGTCATCCTGCTGTGCAGTAGAACCCCAGAACTTCTGCCCCCCATCCAGCTGTAACTAGCAGCCACTGACTACCCTTTCCCAGGCTCCTCCCCTCAGGAAGCTATGGTTCTACTCTGCTTCTAGAAGACCAGTGTTTCTCAGCCTCTGCCCACGAGCAAGAATGTGTAGTATTTGTCTTTCCAGATCTGGTTTATTCCATTTAACATAACATCCTCCAGGTTCATCCAAGTTGTTGCCAATGATAGGATTTCATTCTTTTTAATGGTCAAATAGCATTCTGTGGCATACCTAAACCACAGTCGCCTTATCCATTCACCTGTGATAGACATGTGGGTTGTTGACTTTATACTTTGGCTCCATGGACAGTGCTCCAGTGATCAGGAGATTGCACATGCTCTTCAACATACTGATTTCACTTCTTTTAAATATAGATCTAGTCAGTAGTGGGATTTCTAGATTTAAAATTCCTATGGAATCACAAAAGAACCAAAATAGTGAAAGCATTCCTGAGCAAAAAGATCAAAGCTGGCAGCACCACACTAACTGATTTCAAAATATATATACTACAAAGCTACAGTCGCCAAAGCTGGATGGTTCCAATATCAAAACAAGCACAGATCAACGGAACAGAATTGAGAGCCCAGAAATCAGTCCACACACCTACAGACAGGGATCTTCACAAAGTTGCAAAGAACATGCATAGAGAAAAGGACAGCCTCTCTGCAAATGTAAGTATGCTTAGATGTCTGGCTTCGTTCTAGAACTGTGTGTTTGTATATGACACATCTGCACAGACACCCACAGCCTCTAGGTGAGCCTGCCTTCCAGCCTCTTCTGGCTAACTTGAGAGCTTTACAGCAGGATCGGGGGCTCTGCTATACCCTCTGACACCCCCAGAATCTCCAGACCCAGTAGTGCTCCCAAATAATCATGGGCTTACCTGAGGTGGGCACCCCACACTTGACAATTCGGGTTGAGATCCCAAGGGAGGGCTATTGTATGAGAAAATTTTCCTTGGGAGACATCACACATACACACACACACACACACACACACACACACACACACACACACACACACACACACACCCTCCTCACTTCAGAATAGGAATCCACAACAGACCAAAGTAATGATTGTACCAAAGACCAACTTGGTGAACCAATGAGTTTTTATTGGGGTTGCTAACAGGAGCATGGGGGAGGGGTTACTTACAGGAACAGAGATGACTCAAAATTGGAGTGGCCTCACTGAAAAGCCCATCACAACACAGGTGACTCAGGTGACTGACTACCCATGAAAGCTGCAGTCCTGGTGCTGTCTGTCTGCACAGCTCACAGGCAGCTCCATGGGTCTGAGAAGCTCTTCTCTCTTCAGCTGGGCTGGTTAAGAGTTGTTTGCTCCTGTTATAAATCTGAGAGGGGGCTTTAGAGAATCTTCCAAGTTTCTGATTTCCTGGACATGTGACCATTTGTTTACCTCCTGGGTCTAGTGAGCTTCCCCTCCCCTCCCGGAGAGGTTTCAATTCAGAGGAAATTGCCACATAAGGAGGGCAGAGAGACCCCAAGACTGCACTGACTTGCTTCTGTTTGTGCTCTCAGCTGGCAGTGTCTGGAGTGAAGGAAAACAAATGTCTCCCCCTCCTCATCATGGCTTCTGCTCCCCTCTAGGTGCAAGAGCAGGAGGGGCCTCTTGATTCACTCTGCATTTCCCATGGTAGCTCCACACTAGCCTGTCCCCTCAAATGGGGAACACGCGCCTCTGGCTGTTTGCCTCAGCCCATGTCACTTCTTACCCTATCTCTGCAAGGCAGGCCTCCTCTCTGTGGCTCGGGTTCCCAGCACGGCTGCAGATGGTGGCCGCAGTGTCTTTGTGACTGTGCAGTGGCCTCTGCAGGAGGGGCAGTGGGATTCTCTGGAGGACATCAGCCTAGAAAGCTGCATGGGCCAGGTAGGACCCAAGTTCAGTATTGCCCAGCACTTGGAGGCACAGAGCACCAACAGCCAACCATGGCGAGGAAGGGAAGTTAGTGTTGGACAGAGGAACTGAATGCACGCACAGGGCCTCAGGGCCAGGCTAACACTGGGCTCTATGCACCAGGAGTGCATGTGCCCACCCAACACCCATCCCCTCCCCTCTTCGTGTCGTGTCAGAATCCCTGTAAAGGGGGCAGATGGGCAGTGCCAGGGAACCAGTTAAGGGGGTCCTAACACCCCTGGTCAGGGAAGGCAGGTCCTTCAACTCCCTGACTCATATCTATCCCAGGGAGAAGACAGAGGCCTTGAACAGCCCGGCCTGGTCAAATACATATCCAATAAATGTCTGACTTGAAGGGCCAGCTATGGGTCTGACCAGCCCTCATTACTACACATTACAGAATAGCCTAATAGGTTATTTCACAGTGTTGCTGCTTTTGTAAAACATGATGGAGACTCTTGGGGCTGGAGAGATGGCTCAGCGGTTAAGAACACTGGCTGTTCTTGCAGAAGACCTGGGTTCAAATCCCAGCACCCACATGGAAGCTAACAACTGTCCGTAACTTCAGTTCCAGGGGATCCAACAGCCTCTTCTGTCCTCTGCAGGCATTGCACGACATGGGTGCACTTACCTACATGCAGGCATAACACTCATACACATAAAATAAAAATAATAAATAAAGTATTTTTTTTAAGTGATGGAGATTCTCTTTTAGTTGTTATTAAGACAGAATCTTATGTAGTCTTGACCAGACTGGAACTTGTAGACCAGGCTGGCCTTGAACTCCAGACAATCCTGTATCTACCTCTGGAGTACTGACTGGGAGACTCTTTATAAAAGAACAGTCAAGGGCTGGGTGTGGTGGCTTACACCTTTAATCCCAGCACTCGGGAGGCAGAGGCAGGCAGATCTCTGTGAGTTTGAGGCCCCTGATCTACTCACAAAAGTGAGGCCCTGTCTCAAAAAACAAATCAAAAAAAAAAAAAAAAAAAAAAAAAAAAAAAAAAAAAAGAGAAGAGTCAAGGAAGCAGAGAGGTGATAGTTCAGTGGTTAAGAGTATGTACTGCTCTTACAGACCTGAACTCAGTTATCAGTTCCCAGCATCCACATCAGGTGTCTCACAACTGCTTGCAACTCAAGTTTCAGGAGACCTGGTCTCTTTTGACCTCTGCTGGCATCTCTCTCTCTCTCTCTCTCTCTCTCTCTCTCTCTCTCTCTCTCTGGTTAGGCAGCTTGGCACCCTGTGGGCTCTTCCCTCCCAGCACATCAGGGATGTGTTCATGTCTCTAATACCCGAAGCACTCTGTCTTTTGCTTAACTCTCTGAGCCATGGCTGATGATTTTTGAGACTGTCTTTATAGGAATCTTGGCCCTGTTAACTTCAAGGGAAGTCAGAGGTAAGGCTCAGGGTTAGGCCAAAGCCCAGCTGTGTGTGCTGGCTCAGGGAGCTAATCAGGCCAAATTCTGGCCATGTTGCTGGGTAACCACAGGCTGAGACCTGGGGCTGAAATCTCTCCTGGGGAGGAAGAGGGAGTGGCTCTCGGGAAGAGGCTCTGGGGCAACAGATTAGAGACCCCCATGGTTACATGTGTGTTTGTCTTCTATACTTAGGGGTTTGGTCTTGGTGAACCTGATAGGGAGCTGGTTCTTGAGGTTCTGGCACAACACAAGGAGACTAGGAGGGACAGGGAGCCCTTTACCTCTCTTTAAGCCCTTACCCCAAGAAGAAGCCAAGATATGGCACCTCCAATTTGGGAGCCAAAACTAATGTGGCCCATGGAATATGGCCCTGTATGCTGGATAGAGAAGAGGGGACATATGGTATCCAAAGCAAAGGATCAGAAGTTAGAAGCAGGGGCTGGAGAGATGGCTCAGAGGTTAAGAACACTTATTCCTCTTCTGGAGGACCTGGGTTTGGCTCCCAGCACCCATATAGTGGCTAACGCCCATCCTTAACTCCAGTTCCAGGGCATCCAATGGCCACTTCTGGCCTCCATGGATACCAGGCATGGATGGGGTGCACATACACACATGCAGGCAAAACACTCATAAAAGTAAATAAAATATTCAAAAAAGAAGTTAGAAGCAGAGTCTGTCAGCTGCTCCCCAGGATACCCTCTGGCTTGGAGGGATAGGCTTTTGGGGGCAGGATTTGGGATGCAGCAAACTGGCAAAGCTGGGTGGCTGACCTTACCTGCTTGAGTCAAAGTTTCACTGTGAGAGATCTCATTGTAAATTGTTTCTCTGTGTCCCCTGATGCCCCACTTTCCCTCTCTCAGATCAGCTGTCCCTTCCTCTCCCAGCTCCTGAGTGAATATCCTGTGGCATAGCTAACCCAAGGTCCACTCCTAAACACTTGTACACACAATAGACTCAGTGAATTATATATCTGTATAACCATATATATCTATATACATACAAATATATGTAACAATAATAAAGAAGAGAACAAGAAATTAAGAGGTGAGGGCAGACATGGGAGGAGTTGGAGAAGGGACTGGGAGGGGTGGAATTGATGCAAATCAATACTCAAGTACGAAATTCTCAAAAATATATTTAAGCCAGGCGCGGTGGCGCACACCTTTAGTCCCAGCA
Organism: Nannospalax galili; assembly: GCF_000622305.1. Lineage (NCBI taxonomy): Eukaryota > Metazoa > Chordata > Mammalia > Rodentia > Spalacidae > Nannospalax > Nannospalax galili. Next base: position 447,165 of record NW_008346549.1, on the reverse strand, counting down.
CTTGGGAGGCAGGCGGATCTCTGTGAGTTCAAGGTCTACATAGTGAGTTCCAGGACAGCTAGGGCTACAGGGAGACCCTGTCTCAAAAAGACCAAATATATATATATATAATTTTTTTTTAAAGGAAAAGAAGAAAATTGATCAGCAGCAGCCCTACCAGACCTGCTTCCGCCTCCCCAACATGGCTGCTGGCTGTCCTCACTCACAGTCTGCTGGAACCATAGGTTTCTGGGATATCCTCCACAGCTTCTCTTTCACCAGGCAGAGGGACCCTGGCTCTGGCTATGAGTGCTGAGTGGACACTGGGTCCCATGGAAACATCTTCAGTGCCCGCCATATCAGCAACAACCACTCAGGGTAGATATTTGTTACTGTCCCTTCCCTGAAGAACACATATGGGTAGGAGGCGGCCACTGGTGGCCTCATTCTGTGGCCTGTGGACCCCTTACAAGCTGTGCCTTGGTAACAATGAAAACTGAGGCAGCATTGCTGTCATCTTGGAGTTATCCTGGCTCTGGGTGTGGGCCTGTTCCACCCAATAAAAACCTCCTACCCTGAGCTCTCCTTCACACTCACCAGTTTGTACTTCACTGTCGTCCCCACCTTCCCATCACTGTTCCTGTGCTGGGCTCTGCCTCTCTAGCCTGTATGCTCCTGGGAAGGAGCTGGCTACCCTGATGTATCAGCTGGCCATGGAACAAGCACTCTGTTGGACCCTTGGAAAAGGCAAAAGTCTCTGAGGACAGGGAACTTTGTTTCTAATCTTGCTCTGAGCCCTTGGGTATGCCATGAGGTCTCTCTGAACCTCAGTTTCCTCTGTGTAGCAGAGAGCAGCAGTCATAGAGCCTGTGTGGGAAGGTTGGGAATGCAATGCTATCAGCAGATGGAGTACACAATGATTTTACAAGGAAGAGATCTGGGGGGAAGTTTAGCTACCTCTCCTCGCACGTGGACAGAGAGTGATTATATAAAGTGGTGAAGTGTGATTGCATTCACACAGACACGAACAATCTCAACCTTACAAAATGCAATCGTATTTTACTAAAAAATAAATAAATAAATAAAAGAATAAAATGACACAGCTAAATAGAACTCAAGCAGGATCTCTGGATGCCGGCACAGAGCGGATAAGGAGATAATGTACCAAAGAAGAATTTACATGCAGGGCGAGCAAATACAGGCTTGAGTTTGGTGCAGGCTGATATCAAGAAGACAAGCCCCAAATTAAACAAATGTGAATGAATGCCTCTGCCTGCAGACAGAATGCATCCATCAGTATAAGTGGGTAGAGAGCAAGCAGCAAAATGCCACAAATCAGAGTGAGTGCAGGGAGTCAGGACTGCAGCAAACAAATATTTCAGCAATGTGGACGCTATGCACGTGGCCAAAGAATAACTTTGACAGAGCTCCAATGTCATGCTCAAGGCTGAAGGAGAAACCACATTTTCCTGAGTATCCTTCCAGAGGGAGCACCAGGACTGGGGATGTAGAGTGTTTGCTTTGCATGCATCAGGGACTGGGTTCAATCCCTAGTACCACATAAACTGGACATGACACAAGTCTGTATTCCTAGCACTTGGGAAGTGGAGGCAGCAGGATCAGAAAGAAGTTCAAGGTCACCCCCAGCCCTTAACTTATATAAGCTTCCAGGCCTGGTACATGAAATCGTGCTACAGGGAGACCCTGTAAAAAAAAAAAAAAAAAAAAAAAAAAAAAAAAAAAAAAAGAAGGAGGAGGAGGAGGAGGAACTAGGAGTGGTCTAAAAGGGCTGTCTGCCTGCACAAAAGGGGTTTGCATGTATCCTGAGATAGCTGAGCTGGAAACACCATGTCCCTCTGTTCAGGAGCCCTTGGTACTGGTGATCAGGCCAACTTCTGGGATGCCCAGCAGCTGCATCTCCATCATGTACTGGAGTCTGGTGCTTAGATGCTGTTCCGTCTTGATCTGCAGGACAGAAGCTTATTCTCCTGTCCTCCACACTCTCCACCCAGCCATCCTCCTCCAGGAGCTTCCTTCCCACTTCCCACCTTTCAGAATGGACCAGCTGCTGGCACAGCAGGGAGCCAACTGCCCAGGACTCCCAGCAGAGGGAAGATTCAGCTTCTTAGAGTTTATGGAGTGGCTGGGAAGCTCAGGCTCAGTCATTTTATTTGTTGATGTGTTCAGCTGGTGTGCTCTGGTTGTGAACAGCCTTGAAACAAACACTGTAACCTTGATACACACACACACACACACACACACACACGTATACACACCAGTTTTGCTGAGATCCAATTCACATAACTTATAATTCATCCATTTTAAAGACACAAATGAACAACTTTTATTATACAATTGGCTCTCTGTATTCTGGTTTCTGGATCTGTGGATTCAACCAACCAAAGAGCAAATATATCTGAAAAAAAATTGCGTATGTACTGAACATGAAAAGACTTTTCTTATCATCATTCCCTAAACAATACAGTATAATAGCTATTACACGGCATTTACACTGAATGAGGTACTATAATCATTGAAAAGTGCCTTAAAGTACACGGAAGGATGCACATAGGTTATATGCAAATTCTATGACATTTCAAATAAAGGATTTGAGCATCCATCAATTCTGGTATCCATGGAGGGTCTGGCACCAATCCCCTGAGGCTACTGAGGGATGACTGTACCACAAGGTTGAGTAAAAGTCATTGCTGTCTAGTCCCAGAACATTTTCATACATAAAGAAACCCCAGACCCATCAGCTATCACTCCCATTCCTCCCATGCCCCCATTTCCATACAATCGCCAATCAACTCTATGGTTTTGTCCATGAGATTTCTATTCCTATGGTTTGGCCTGTTCTGAATCTCTGAATTCTATATATACTTCATATATATGGAATCATACAACATATGGTGTTCTGCGTCTGGCTTCTTTCATCAAGTCTAATTCTTGCTTTAAATAGATTTTTACTATGTAGCCTAGTCTAAAAACTTGAAGTCCTTTTGCCTCAGTCTCAGAAAGTGCTTGGGATTAGAGGTAGGTACTACCATGCCTAGAATAATAAAGAATTATATGCCATAGAATGGATAAACTTTAGAACTATTATGCTGACAGGAACCATAGTGAGACCCTATCTCAACGAACAAAAACTTCCATCAGAAAAAAAATCCCTTTCACTCCTTTTTCATGATTGAACCATAGTCATTTGAATGAATGGACTGCATTTTACTTACCTTTCCATTTTTCAATGATATTTGGGTTGTTTCCACCTCTTGGCTCTTGTGAGTACTGCTGTTGTGAAACAGAAACAAGATCTATTGTCCCCACAGCAGTTTGCACTGGGCTGGCAAGAGGGGATGGCAACTGTTCCCATAAAGGTAGCTGTCAGGAGAGACTAAAGTTAAATTGTTTCTTCATCAAGGTGTCCAGGGTGCGAAGTGATCTACTAGATTTGAGTTCCCAAGTACAGCTGTTGCTCAGCATCTGTGGGTACTAAAATCCATGGCTGCTCAAGTTCCTCCGTACAATGGTGTGGTGTTTGCATATAAGCCAAGCATAATTTCTCATGTACTTTACCTCACCGTGTAAGCTTATTCTCCATGTAAGCATGAGGGAAATGGTTGCCAAATTGTATTGTTTAGGGAATAAAAAGACAAGAACAAGTCTGTACATGTTTGGTACAGTTGCAGTTTTTTTCCTGAATATATTTAATCCTTGGTACAAGGCCAGGTACAAGGCAGAGATGTTTGTGCATGAAAAAAAAACCACAGTCTGAGGGGCTGGGAATGCAGCTCACTTAGGCAGAGTACTAACCTAGCATGTACAAAGCCCTGGGTTTGATCCCCAGCACCACATTAACTGGGCATGGTGTTGCACGTCTGTAATCCTAGCAGTGAGGAAGTGGACCAGAAGCTTGAGGCAGCCTGGGATATATGAAACCTATCTTAAAAAACAACAAGAAAAAAAAAAAAAGAAAAACAAGCAAAACAAAACAAAAAACAACAGCAACAGACCTGGAATTTTGAAACTGTGCCCATGACTAATGGACAGTTTGCCAAACTTTAGCTCACCCCAGAAAATCAATGCAGCAACTTTTCCAAATCAAACAGCCAGAACATGCTGGTCAGTGCTGGGTCTGTTAGGCTCAAGTTGACCAGATATGGTTGGAGCTTTGATGAAGCAACTTTGCCCATCTTGCTTGTAATACATGGCTTGGTCTCCTTCTTTTTGCCATAAGTATGTGTGATAAAGATGCCTATCAGTCTTCTCCATAATGATCAGTGAGGGGTGGCATAGCTGAAGGGCTAGGACCTCTCTCTCCCTAACCTTCATAAGAGTGCATCAGAGTGAGGTTCCTGTAGGACCAGGGAGACCAACAGGATCATCTGGAAAATGGGCTGCACACAACCGTGGCTCCTCCTGCTGGGAGCATGTCCCCAAATCAGTTGGTGTGTACCTGCCGAAGGCACTGTTTCTTCTGATACACGTGATTTGGGTGACCTAAGCTTGGATTTAGGAACCCGAGGTCCCATTCTGGTCAGCGGGTGCAGAAGCTCCAGATGCAGCCCAGTTCTCTTGGCATAGCTCCTAGAGTGCACATGACATCAAAGGGATTCCTGGGTACAAAGTAGGAACAAAGCTATTTGGAAGCCAGAGGGTCCTAGCCCTATCTATGCATGTAGGTCTCAATTATCTAACTCAGTCACTTGGTCTTCTGGTGCTGGGTGAGGGCCTGGTGAGATCCAGTGTTACTTAGATGCTAGGGTAGGGCCTAGAGGACGAGTCACTAGCCAGAGCCTGTGATAAGATAATCTACATCAGTTCTGTCTTGCCTTCTCTCAATAAAGACTCATTAAGGTGTCAGTGAGTGTAGCTGGGATGTAACTGTCACCAGCAAATGCAAGAGAAGAGGTCCCAGGCTGCTGTGGGGATCAGGGAAGGCCTCCAGGGAGGTGACCAACAACTTGAGCCTGAGGAGGAGGAGAGAGGAGACAGGGTAAGTGTGGACTAGAGCCTGGAGGAGGAGAAGGATGGATGGACAGTCATGATGAGGTTTCCAAGGCTAGCCTGCTCTCTATAAATCAAGTTTCTGAGCTGCACTCCTGACCTCATCTCTGAACTTTGATCCCCCTGCTACACTCTACCTTTTTCATTTCTGTTCTGTTGGGGGCGTGGGGAGGGGTAGAGACACAAAACCTGTGGCCTCACTTAGAAAGCTGCCCTCAACCAAGACGGGTGAGTATTGTGCTTTCCAGGGGCATCTGGCAATATTAGAGATCTCTTAGGCTGTGTGTGTGTGTGTGTGTGTGTGTATGTGTGTGTAATTGTCATCTGAAGCCAGAGATGGTGATGAACGTTCTGCCATGTACACAACAGTCCCCACCACAAAGAACTATGCAGCTCCAAACATCCACAGTCTAGAACAGAATGGAGAGTCCAAGCCCCCAGGAGTTTTCTGCCAAGGTGTAGGGAAGGCAGGGTCAAGCCTGTAGGGATTAAGACTAGGTTGCCACCCATAATCAAACCCAGTCCCTGTGTGTAGGAATGTCAGAGGGGACATGAGGAGTGCTATGGTGGGGGTAGTCAGGGTTCCTAAGGAAGGTGACATCTGCTGGGGCCCACAGTCAGTCCCAGGCAATGTGGGGGTAGTCAGGGTTCCTAAGGAAGGTGACATCTGCTGGGGCCCACAGTCAGTCCCAGGCAAATGTGGAGACGGAGGGAAGGGGGGAACCATGGGAGCCTGGGGCTCTTGCTTGACCCAGGACAGGAGGTAGGCCTAGAGGATGGAGGAGGTTTGGGGGGTGGGGGTGGGGACAAGCATTTAACAGGCCTCTTACCTGCACCCCCACTTTAGGCAGGGGTGGAGTGATGGGGGAAGAACAGCTTGCCAAATGCCCCTTTAAGCCAGAGGAAGAACAGGACCACATTCCGGGGCAGGATTCTAGCTGGCCTGGTGGTAGCTGTGAGACTCGGTAACGAGGGTCAGGGTATGCAAGGGTGCAATGGCGCTGACCGAGTCGGACCGACTTGGTCAATTTTGGGGATTGGGAAAATCCAGAAGCTAACCAGCCCAGGTTCCAAGGGGTTGGATCTTTTGCAGGGAAGGCCGAGCTGGGGGTAAGCTAACAAGGAGCCGGGTCTCCAGCAGCAGTGGAGTAGTGACTGCCAGCTAGAGAGAGGAGCGCTGGGCACCTCCCGGTGGGTGTGACCAGCCGCCGAACGCACGCGACGCCAGGGTGCACCGAGAGGTCTCCTGCCGAGAGGCACCGGCCTAGAGGTCAACTCCCGCTCTTAAAATGGGGATGGGCTAGGGGCGGAGCTTCTGGGGTGGTGGGTGGGACCCAGGGAATGGGCGTGTCCTCTGGGAGTGGCAGGCCGCGAGTATTTAAGCGGCCCCTTGGCTGATAGTGGCCCCGCCATGGCTTGGAAGCGCGTCTTCCTGCTGCACCGGGTGGCCCAACGCTTCGCCGCCTTCTCCAAGGCGCCGGGGGCCCGAGAGCAGACCACCGCGAGCCCGGGAACCGCGCAGGGATGCGGAGCAGCGGAGGCTGTGCGGCCGCCGGTGCCGGCCGTGGACTTCGGCAACACGCAGGAGGCGTACCGCAGCCGGCGGAGCTGGGAGCTGGCGCGCAACCTGTTGGTGCTGCGCCTGTGTGCGTCGCCGGTGCTGCTGGCTCACCATGAGCAGGTGCGCGGGTGGATGGGTGGCCAGGTGGACAGGTGCGGCGCTGGGACTTCAGCCAGGCCAGGAGGAGGTAATGGAGTCTGGAAGTAAAGTAGGACCACTCAGGCGTGGCCTGCAGCTGGGCGGGCCGGGAAGGGAGGCGTTTCCTGCATGCTCTTTCGGACCTCGCGAAGTTTCCTACTTAAAATTACTACCAACTGGAAACAAAGGCTGATAGTGTTTAAGATATGTACCATTTACAGGGGTTTAAAGTCGAGTATCCTTCATGTGGCTTCAAGTCAGGCTAACACTCTAGGATTCCACAAGCTGTGGCCCAGTACTCCCAAACACAGCTACTCTGAACGGTTTTGGGGAAAATGAGAAGACCACCAAACACCCAACTTTATTTTTTCTTAAGTGTTTGAATTTATTTTAAATAAGAATAAAGAGCCTAGATTCAGAAGCACACAGATACAAAGCTAAGACAGAGCTGGTCAAATATTTAGTGACCATTGAAGTAATTCTCTCTGGGGCCACAACTGCCACTCCTATCTTTATTTATTTTTGGCAGGATCAATTGTAGCTCAGGCTGGCCTCAAACTCATTATGTTGCTGGGGATGACTTTGAAATCCTGATCCTCCTGCATCCACCTCCCAAGTGCTAGGCTTATAGGTCTGAGGGCAGTTATATCACCCGTGGTCCAGAGAACCCCGTAACCCTGGTGTTCCTGCTGCCAGCACCAGTTGTGGATTGCAGTATAGAAGTTGGGTATTCTAGGAGGCTAGCAAGCATGCAACTTTAAACTGTAACATGGTCACTTTAAGAAATGTGAGGGAAGCTGGGCATGGTGGTGCATGCCTTTAATCCCAGCACCAGCCTGGTCTACATAGCGAGTTCCAGGCCAGTTGGCTGATGTACTGGGGAAGAGCACACCTAGGGCTTTTATATCGCTCTGCCTAAAACTGCCATCAGAGGTACTGATGGAAGATGTAAGGCTGGAAACATCATTCAGTCTCCACCATGGAGAGGCTTTGTGGGGCAGTGGTCATAAAACTAGAACTGCACATGCCTTTAGTCTCAGCACTTGGGAGGCAAAGACAGGCAGATCTCTGTGAGTTCAAGGTCAGCCTGGTCTACATCGTGAGTTCTGGGACAGCTGGGACTACAGAGAGAACCTGTCTCTTGAAAAAAAAAAAAAAAAAAAAGAAAGAAAGAAATGTGAGGGCCTTGGAGAAGTAGAAAGCAGAGCACGGGCTTCACCGGTGTGGAAGAGTTAAGAGATGACAGTTATCTCAAGGTGACCTGGGGACAGTATATAAGGATCTAGTTGTTGGCCTCAAGGATCTGGGAGATTTATCAAAGGTGGGTGGTGACTTCTCAGGTGAGCCTGCGGAGAAACTGGAGCCATACTCAAGAGTTCTGGTGAAGCCACAACAGATAGGAGGCTCATACCCATGTAGAGATTTGGAATACAGGAGTGATGGGTGGTAGCAGCAGGAGTTGGGGATAGGGTGGTAGACAAGGAAGGCCCTGATCTGAGTATGGGAGGCTCTGGGAGCCAGATATGTTTGTGGCAAGTAGCAATAATGATAAAGCCCAACTGGGAAGAAGGGGAGGAAGGTAAAGGAACTTAGCAGGGGGGAAGCAATGGTGAGGACTCTTTGGGGAACATAACTATTTAAGGGGCAGCTGGAAGGGATAGCAAGTGCTGGTGGCACCTTAGCCAGGAAGGAGGATGCAGCAAGCTGGACAGGAGTGATTGAAAACAAATGGGGTCTCTGTGAAGGGCAAGAATCAGACCAGGCCTTTGTGAGCACCTTGGAAGCCACTGGTGACTAGCAGGTAGGGAGAGAAGGGGAGAGACATTATAACCAGGTGTCTGTAGGCCCAGCATTGTGCTTTGCCCTAGATTCAATACCAGTCATCCAGCTGAGAAGCCCTGGGGTACTTGGAGTTTGGTTGTAAGGGGAGTGAGCCCCTGTACCTCTGTTAATCAGGGCACTGTGGGTGACATATCACCTCCTTTGGCCCACTGGAGCCTATTCTGGGAAAGTCCTGGAGCTTAAAGGTGTTCTGTGGGTTCCTAGAAGAGGCAGGCTCTCCCAAGGTAACTTCTTCCAGGCTTCCCCCTCTGCTTGCTTGTGCCCTGGGGAACCCCTCTGTGGGATCTGTGCTGCTGTTGTTAGTGGGTCTCTTGGGTGTTTTATGGCCTCAGTCCCTGGTGCTGAAGGAAATGGTGCTCAGAAGTGGGACCCCAGAACTCAGAGCTGCTCTCCAGATCCCATTGATGGACTGGACTCGGAACAGTCATATCATTCCCTAACTGGAAGAATTCCTTCTGCTGAGCAACCCAGGCTGTGCAGCTCTGTGGTTCCAGCAGCAGCTGTGTGGTTCCAGCCGTGACAGTAGAATCATCAGACCTGCTTTGAGGATTTGAGGCTGGAGGAACTGAGATTGGAACTGCTACCTTGGGTCAGAGCTCCTTTTTTTGTCCACACTTGCAAGGAATGAGCCTATTTGATAAGGATTGAGAAGAGTCTGGGTTTCCATGGTTTGAATGTGAGCCAGCCCAGAAGGGACAAGATGAAAATGGCAGTGGGTCTTTGGGGCCAGAGGAAACAGAATTGGTTCAGTTGTTTGAGACATTTCCTTTTAAAATATATTAATTTTATTTTATGTGTATGAGTGTATTGCCTGCATGTATGTAAATGCATCCATGTCCTACAGTGCCTGCAGAGGTCAGAAGAGGGCGTTAGAGCCCCTGAAACTGGAGTTAACAGGTGGTTTCCATGTGAGTGCTAGGAGCCAAATGCAAGAGCATCAGGTGCCCTTAACTGCTGAGCCATCTTCGTAGCCCCAACTTGCTTTTGTTTTTGTTTTTTGTGGTTTTTTTTTTGAGACAGGGTCTCCCTATAGCCCCGGCTGGCTTGGATCTGCCATGTAGACCAGGCTGGCCTTGAACTCCCGGAGATCTGCCTGCCTCTGCCTCCTGAGTGCTGGGATTTAAAGACGTGCACCACCATGCCTGGCATTTTTTTCTTTTTAAGACGGTTTTTCTTTAAAAAATATTTTATTATTTTTTATTTTATGTGTATGAGTGTAATGCCTGCATGTAGGTCGGTGCACCCTGTTGTGCAATGCCCATAGAGGTGAGAAGAGGGTGTCGGATTCCCTGGAACTGGAGTTACAGACGGTTGTCAGCTGCCATGTGGGTGCTGGGAATTGAACCCAAATCCTCTGTAAGAGCAGCCAGTGCTCTTAACTGCTTAGCCATCTCTGTAGCCGCTAAAGAGACAGTTTTGCTATGCAACCTGGCTGGCCTGGGTCCCAGAGATCTGCCTATCTTAGGCTCCCAAGTGCTTGGATTAAAGGCGTGTGCCACCACACCCTATGAGACAGGAATTTTTTTCTTTCCTTTTTTTTTTTTCTCTAGGGCTGAGGACTGAACCCAGGGCCTTGCGCCCGCCAGCACCACTGTGCTAAATCCCCAACCCCAGTTTTTTCTTTTTTTAACTGGTCTGGAGTGCCACAAGTAGGCTAGGCTGGCCAACTAGTGAGTCCTGGGATCTTCCTGTCTGTCTCCCCAGTGCTGGGATTAGAAACACACACTGCCACACCTGGGTTCTGGAGATCAAACTTAAGGTAAGCACTTTATGACAGCCATCTCCCAGCCATTTTTTTCCTTTTTGAGATAAGGTCTTATTATATAGCCCAGGTTGGCCTTGAACTCCTGATGCTCTTAGCCTCTCAAGTGCTGAATTACAAATGTGTGCCACCATACTTGACTTGTTTTGAATCCTTTACAGTGAAAATGAGTGTCTATATTACTGATACAAGCTCATAAATTTACAAAGGATTTCCCCACTAGGATAGGAGGAGGTAGGGCTACTCTGGGCTTAGATAGTGATACCCAGGGCACAAGTAACAGCAAGATGGATTTGAAGTGGTGCCTTGGCTCTGGAGTCCACTTTTAAGTTGCTGGTTCTGCCTGTGTGCATTCACCATTCTCAGTGATAATGGTGATTCTCTTAGACCGCCATTCCCTCCACACCTCCTCCTTTGGAAAGCAGGCCAGGGTGTGTTGGGGTGTCAGCCCTGGTCTCTGGACTCATTTCCTATCTTGTGTTAATAGAGCACATCTGGTGGCAGCTCCTACTCCTTCCATGTGGGCTGTAGCACTTAATGATTATTTGGTGTGGTTCTGTTCAAGGACCACACCTTTACTCCTGGAGTTCCTGAAAATTCCATCAAGGTTCACATGGATGAGGTCAGAGGTCCTTTTCTTTATGTTGTAGGATTATTTTCAGGTCTTTGAGTCAGCTCTGCCTGATGTGGGGTGATATCTCATTAGGCAGGATCTGTCATTCCTGCAGGGTCAGGCTGGCTGAGTCTCAGACTTTCTGACTCTGGCTTGGGCTTGATGAGATGCAGGTCTACTATGTGTTAACTTAGTCCTTTACTAGAGACTAACCCTTTTGATAAAAAAACAAAATACAGAAATCCCAGATCCTGAATGGAGGCTTTGGGGAGGTGGGGTGATGGCCTGGTCCTCAGGGACACCTGTGTGCAGATGTGGTTGGGGGCATTTCCATGGAGCTCCAATATGCAGTGGTATGGCCACGATGAGAAGTGTTGGACTTGTGAATGCTTCTACTTAGACTAGAAGTGGTTTTCAAGACGGTTCTCATCATCCATGGGGTTTGAGGAACCCCAGCCTTTTCCTGGAGCTCAGTTGGGTGGGCATTAGTAGACACAGGGGCTTCCACGGGGGCGGGGGGCTGCTTTTGAGCACACAGGAGTCTATTTGTCCCCACTCCGTCCTGACATGGTTTTTTCTACTGTGGGGTTCCCCTTGCTCTCCATCTCCCCTTCTTAGCTCACTGAGTGCCCTCTTCCCTGGATCTAGGTTAGCAAATGCCTCCTACCCCTGTCCACAATACTGCCTCTGTCCTCCTGTCCAATATCACCTGTCAAGTGATGTTGCTCCTTCCCCTTGTGTGTCTCTCATTATGTCTCCTTCCTTCACTTGTTTCCTTGAGGGTTTGAAGGAATGCTGACAGTAATTTGAGATGGAGTGAGATGTGATGGGGAGAAAGCGTCTGCCTCCTTGCAGCTGTCTTTCTCAGGGGCCCATCCATCCGGGCAGCTGGTCAGCCCTGGACCACTCTGCCATGTAAGGCCCCCATCTCACAATGCCCTGTAGACAGACATGCCTCACTTCTAGCCAGCTGCATTTTGTGTGTATTCACCATTCAGCAAGCATTTAAGGGCTGGCATCACACCAAGCACTATTTTAGTGGGTTGCAATGAGAAAACAAATCATTGTGAAGTCCAGTCACTTGCATTCCTGAGAGTTGTCTCTATGCCTTCTCCCCAGCAGACTACTAAGTGTCACAAAAGTGGCCACTGCTGTCCCTGGGGAGACTGGCTTGGCTCCTCTTTACCTACCAAGTAGTGGTCAGGCACTCCCCTTACCCTGAGCTAGCCTGCTCAGGGTAAGGTCCTAGGGGGAACAGTACTCTCATAGTTGCAGGGAGCCAGTAGGGAGGAGGGTCAAAGGGTGGGACCTTGGTCCTCTTATGCTGCCTGGATGAGGACTGGTTCACAGTGGCCGTGAGAGCAGAAGCAACCTGTTCCAAATGGTCTTCTCTATAAAATATGCTACAAGTTTGGTGCTATAATGAAGTAGGAGTGGAGAATTAGGTGGCCAACATCTACTTCCTTTTGCCTTTCAGCTGCTCCATTTTGCCAGGAAGCTTCTGGGGCAGTGGATGTTCGACAAGCTGATGAAGATGACCTTTTATGGGCATTTTGTGGCAGGCGAGGACCAGGAATCCATCTGGCCTCTGATCCGGCACAACAAAACCTTTGGTGTTGGCTCTATCCTAGACTACGGAATGGAGGAAGACCTGAGCCCTGAGGAGGCAGAGCACAAAGAGATGGAGTAAGGGCTGCCTTTCCAGTGCTGCAAGGCACTGCTGTAGCCCCAGAGTGCACCAGGCTGCTGGACTTCCACCTCATCTAGGTGGTGGCCAAGGCTGGAAGGGCCTTTGACCTGTTTCCCAGAGCCCTCATGGGTTGTACTTGAGTTCTTGCTTCCTGAAGATGAAAGCTCTGGGCTTTTGTTGAAAGCCAGAGGAGGGGGGAGGGACAGATAGGCAAACTATGGTCCTTGGCCCTATCCAGTATACCACCTAGTCTGAACTGTTTGCAGGCTAATTGTATTTTTGCATTTTTGAGTGGTTGAAAATAGCAAAACAAGGACTATGCTTTGTGACATGAAAACTCCAGGCACACGCCTTAATCCCAGCACTGTGGAGGCAGAGGCAGGCCTTGACCAGGCCTTTGTGAGATCAAAGCTGGCCTGATCTACATAGGGAGTTACAGGCTAACTGGGGCTACAGGGAGACCCTGTCTCAAAAAAAGGAAAACCTTATGAAATTCAAATTGCTTTTGCCCTAAAGGGCAGAATGGTATAAATGGGTGGCCTCTAAGGCTGAGAATTTGTGCTACTTGGTCCTTAACACAAACATTTGTGGGGCCTAGTGGGGCCTTGGTTTCCTGCTCTGCTACTTTCTTTCTTCCTATGGATTCCTGACTGACTGACTGACTGGGTTGCTACCCTACCCACATCTACAAGTTTCAACTGATCCTCAAATAGATTCCCAATCTTCATGTGGCTATGCTTGCAGGATATGGAGCCTTGCAGGTGGGATCCAGCTAGGCATCCAGGGTCAGAATTGCAAATGAGCAGCAGTGTAGTGTGACTGGCAGCCTGGAGTCTCCTGCTGGCATCAGCTTGCTGCAAGGCCCATCCCTGGGCAGTGAGTGGAGAGTACAGAGCTCACTGACCTGCCCTCTTGGGCAACAGAACAGAATGTCCTTAATTCTGCTCCCTGCGTAGTGACTGACTCTGGAGGCCTGTGCAAGATAAGCTCTTTCTTTGCAAAGTGCTGCTGCCAGTAATCCTCCTAGCCAGGCGTTTCTTGGATTTTGGGGCCCATGATTCTGACTGCAGCTGTTCAACTGATGTCTGTCAGGCCTCTGATTTTGCCCTGCCCCTCCCCAGGTGGCTCTAGGGAGGGGGTGGGGAAAGGCAGTCATGTGAAGCCTCTGGCCCTGAGAACAAAATGTCCAGGCCTGGTCTCAGCATGCCAAACCCCAGCTCATTGGTTTAGGGTGCCCAGCCCCTTCCTTGTGATTGGCTGTTTTGAAGGCGGGGTACTCCAGCCCCAGCACCCCCTGTGAACCTCACTGTTGCCTGGAGACTTAGCTGCAGGCTTTACTGAGGCTTTGGGTTGAATAACCAATGGACTCCATAGCTTCAGCCTAGACTGGGAGAGCACTGAGTGCTTTTACCTGGGAGTCTCTTGAGGCGCTCTGGGGAAGGTGGGCCTGCCTGCTTTGCCTGCCCTCAGGAGCTGCCTCTCTTGTCCTGCAAAGGCTGTGGCTGTCTCTGTTGGCTTCTCTGCTTGTCATATAGGAACTCTGCTTGGGCTCTGGGACATAAGAAGTCCCCTCCTGACCTAACGGAATGACAGCCCTCCAATACCAGCAACAGGTAGTGAGGATGCACACTCAACTCTATTGCTGGTGCTCTGCCTTTAAGGGGTGGAGGCTGTAGGCAGAACAGAATTTGCAAGAGCTGCTGCAATATCCACCCCACCTCATAGCTTGCAGGGCCCACTGGCTATGCCTGGCCAGGAATGACCAGTCCCATGGACCCATGTGATGAGCTACTTGAGGGTCCCTTGGGGGATTCTCAAAGTCTGAGGCCTGTCCCCAGTTAGTGGAAGAAGGCAGAGGAAGCACGGAAGCCAGGCTTGGCAACTGTGGACTGTGGGTTTATAGAACCTGACCATTCCATCAGGGGTCACGCAGGCCTCCAGTCTCATTCCTTGATAGGAGATTTTCTGCTCAGGGAAGCACCCTGCCTGCTTCCCCTGCCTTAGCATTGTTATTCCTCAGGAGGAATTTTGTCTGATTGTACTTGAGACTGCTCTTGAAGAGCCGTCAGGGAGCTTGGCTCCCAGTCCCTGTTGGGAGGTGGTATGTGGAGACTACCTGCCTCCTTGTTATAGACTCAGAACATTGTCATAGGGTGACATTTCACCCTCTTCTCTTCTATTACATCTTGTCAGTGTGAACTGGCTGGAGCAGTAGCTGCCTATCTAGCTTTGTCCCTTGGGCTGCAACCTTGTGGGCTGTGGTACACATGAGGAGCCCCAGGCACTTAAGGGCCTGGCCCCACCATGGTTTCTGACTCAAAGTCTCCAGATAAGACTGGCACAGGGGTGAAGGACCCAGGGGGAGACTTCCTGGCAGATGGCTCAGTGACCCAGATTTGCTCCAGAGTAGTGAGGCTGAAAGCTGCCCAATTAGATGCTCCTTGATGGTGAGACCTGGAAGATGCAGTTAACTATCATCTGCCACTGCTTTTTGCCCTGAGGGATGGGAGGGAAGAATCATCATCCTTTCCTTCAAAGGCCAGCATACTGGCCTCGGTGTCCTGTCCTAATGAGGATGTGGATGTCTCTGAGTATGATGGGAACTTGGGAAGTTTTCAGCTAGGGCATGTGGAGACCCCATTAGTGTCTTCTAAGGAAATTTCTGGTTGCTATTCAGAAAATAAACCTAAGAGTCTTAGCCGGGGCTGGGCCCTAAGGTGGAGTTAGCCAGGGCTGTGTGGGGCCTCATTCTCAGAGGAACCTAGAAACCCTAGGTGTGGGAGCAGAGGCCAGACCAGATCAAGGGGGCATTGATGCTAGATTGGAGGAACCTTGGGTACAGGGTGGCTTCTGCCCTTGTTCCTTTCTATCCTACTTGGCTCTGTCCCATGTTTTTGAGGAAGGCAATACCTTCCTCATAGCTTATAAAGAATGAAATGCATGCCCTGGGCTGATCTGAATAGGTCAGAACATGGCTTTGCCTGGCCTCCTCAGAAAGGAGGGCTCTACTCACAGGAAGCCTGAGGATTGTAAGGACATGGGTTGGAGGGCTCCAGAAGCTGCCAACCCTCCCTGGCCCAGGTGGTCATGCCAGGCCTCAGGAGGGGCCAGGTCTGCCTGGCCAACTCAAGTTGGCCTGTCTTGGAGCCAGCTCTCTGTCAGGTTCGTGGTCAGGTCCAAGGCTCAGGTTCTGCTGCTTTCTGGCTTCCTCCTGGTCAACTGCAGTTCATGTGGTGTGACTGACGTTTGCCTTCTCCTCCTTCCTGCAGGTCATGCACCTCTGAAGCAGAGAGGGATGGCAGTGGTGAGTTTAGGAACCGATGCTCTCCTCACCCTCATGCACAGCCTGGTGGCCCAGGAGACACCTGGGTTCAGGACCTCTGCTAGCCTTGGGGCAAAGGACAACCCAGAGGCTGCTTCCCATGCCTGGGCCTGGCTCTGTGTACCTCTCATACCTGAGAATACCCAGCAAGTTACAGGCTCCCCATATTTCTCACAGCTTTCCCAAACAGTCTCAGCCTCCTAGGCCCTTAGCAAGTCACAGTCTAGGCCTTTGTGATGGAGGCTCTGTCTCTCTAGCCTGGTTTGTCCCTTGATGAGGCTTAGCCAGAGGGATATGCACCCCAAGTGGAAGGGACAGCAAGGGGAGTGGTCTATGGCTATTAGAGAGGAGGGAAGCTGCAGGGTTCTCACCAAAGCCTATTTGAAGCCCATCTTGCGGCGGGGGGTTTCTGGGATGTTGGCCTATGTATTCTGGGATGAGTTGGGGATTAGAGCTGAAGCTCTGGGCAGAGCTGGCATCTGTACTCAGGCCATGTATCTATCTACCTTCCCAGGCACAAATAAAAGGGAGAAGCAATATCAGGTTCACCCAGCCTTTGGAGACCGCAGAGATGGTGTCATCAGTGCCCGTACCTATTTCTATGCCAATGAAGCCAAATGTGACAACTACATGGAGACCTTACTGCGCTGCATCCAGGCTTCAGGTACCCTCCCTGCCCCCCACTTTGCTGGCTGCCTGGGTGGAGCTCTGGGCAGGTGGAGAAGGCTGAGGCTGGAATAAAGGGCTGGTCTAGGCCCCTCCAGGACTGTTCTGCATCCAGGTCCTTCCTACGGGTCCTGGAAGCTCCTGGAAGACACCTTCTGCTCTGCCATGTTCCTACACATGGTGCCAGATGAGTTCTATTACAGCCTGTGGAGGACTGGGGGCAGAGGGAGGCCAGTTAAGCTGTGAAGTCACTGAGCCCCAGGGTCCCAGCAGTCCTGCCAGTGTGGGAGTGGGTTCTACACTTTCTGAAGGTTCTTATATTCCTGGGGGAGCAGCTACTTCATGGGCCAGGGTGGCTTGAGCAGTCAGGCCAGTGCTCTGGTATTTTGGTGAGGGACATCTACTTGTCTTCTGCCTTCTCACCCTGGGAGAAAATAAGGGTTGTGTTGTGTGCCCCAGTCTCTGCCCTACTTGGCATTTCTGTGTTCTGTGGCTTTAACATGAACAGCCTGAGAAGAAACTACAGCAGGAAGACTCTCAGGGCTGCCTAGCAATGTGCAGGTCTGTCTTTTTTGCCTACATAAAACACTGGTTTATCAGTCCCCCCGACTCTGGCAGGGGCTCTGGCACAGCCATCTACAAGGGCATTCAGGGGACTGGGTAGTACTGATTAGGCTTTTGGAAGGAAGCCAAAAGGTGCACCTGGTCCTCCTTCTCTGACTTAGGTGTCCATCACATCTGGAACACTCATGGCTCTTCCTTTGGCTTCTGACAGGTGGAGCCAGTGACGCTGGCTTCGCAGCCATTAAGCTCACTGCACTGGGGAGACCGCAGTTTCTGGTAAGTGGTAGTGTGTTTGGGCTGCAGAGCCTTTGTAGATCTTGGGACAGCGGTGGGCATTGAAAGACTGACGATATGCCTGGACCCTTGGCTGTGGTCTCAGGCTTCAGAGGGAGACTTGGGGGTTGGATGGGGGAGCTGGGCACATGCTGCAGTAGGATTCAAACCTGTACTGGCAGCTGCAGTTCTCAGACGTGCTGACCAGGTGGAGACGGTTCTTTCATCAAATGGCTGCAGAGCAGGGGCAGGCTGGACGTGCTGCTGTGGACACAAAGCTAGAGGTGGTGGTACTGCAGGTGAGCAGCCCTTTCCCTCCCTCACATGGGTATGAGGGGCAGGCACAACACCGTGGTCCAAGGTGGAGTCTTAGAGCTGTTCAGGATGTATGTAGCTCACTCTGCAGCTGCTGGGGCAGCAAGGAAGAGGAGGGAGGAACAGTAACTGTGGTGGGAACTGTAGATGGCTTCACTGTCTACAAAGAGTATGTTTGGGAGGGTGGCCCTGTAGGTAGCTGATACAGATGGAAAAGACTGTAGCCAGCTAGGAATAGAAACGGGTCTCAAATGAATCCCGTGCTCACAGATGATGGGATAAAGTCAAATAACACCACAGACTTATGGTGGAGTGTTATCAGATGAGGCTGGGAAGTGTCAGTGCTGACTCTGCCTTCTCACTCTCAAGGAAAGCATCGCGAAGATGGGCATCGCATCCAAGGCTGAGATTGAGCAGTGGTTTACTCTGGAGACATTGGGAGGGTCTGGGTAAGAGCTGACATCCATCTTGGAGTAGTCATGGTTTTAGCTGAGCCCCAGTGGTTTCTAGCCTTGGTCACCTCCCTGGTGAGGGTGGCCCAGGGGAGTGGCAGTGCCATAGAAATCGCTCCCTGAGATTTACTGAACAGGAGTTGACAGGGAGCTTGGGGGTCCCTGGTGCTGGGGCAGAATGAACACAGGACTTCTTAGAAACTAACCTAGGTCCAGAGCAAAAATTCTCTGCATAGCCCTTCTTGAAAGTCACTCTGGCGAGTGAAAGAACACAGATCCATTCCCCATTGTCAGGGCCAGGGGATGGAACTGAGATCACAGGAGCCCCCAGTCCGATCAGGAAGCTGACTTAAGGTGGAGCTATCAGCTCTCAGGTGGACCTTGGCCAGCCCTGCACACTGGCTTCTTTCCAGCCCTCTGAAGTGGCATCTATCTCCTGCCTAACCTCCCCATTTTGGCTCTTCTGTAAGCCTGGCCTGGCCTTGGCATTCTTTGTGGATACATTGTTTGTACTGCTACCAACCCACTGCAAAAATTGTCTTACTTTGGTTTCAGTTTTTTAAATATACCTAGTTTTTAAAAAGTCAAACAGGTAGGTTTTGTGGTGGCTGGGCTTGGGAGTACTCTTCTGAGGGAATTGGCCTGTGTGGGTCTAGGATCCCCCAAATAATCCTAGTACCTATAGGTAAAGTTGAGTGACTGGACCCAGAAACTACTGGCCTTCTGCTCTGATGATGTGCCTCATCCCTCAGAACTGTGGACCTTCTGGACTGGAACAGCCTCATTGATAGCAGGACCCAGCTCTCCAGGCACCTGGTGGTCCCCAATGTACAGGTAACACCAACCCTCACCCCATGTGTCCCCTCAGTGTGACTAAGATGCCATCCTTTCTGGCCCCACCTCAAAGAAGACAAACCCAGTATCCACAGAGTACCCAGTGGGACAGTGACCCACGTGGACCCTTGCACATAAGATGTCTGGGGAAAAAGATCTTCCCCAACTCACCTACCCTTGTGTGTCAGGTCACCCCAAATCTTTGTGGCTAGATGTGGCCCCTCTCATGGTTCTGGGTTGACAGGGTTCAGCTGGGTAGTTCTGAGGTCTCCTGGACTTTTGTGCTTAGAGGGTGGCAGGGCCAGGTGGTTGTGGAGGGTTCCCCCCTCAGACGTCAGGAAGCTAATGATGGCTGTCAGCTGGGCTTTCTCCAAAAAAACATGGTGGCTGGTTTCCCAGGGTGAGTGTCCCAAGATGATGGCCAGGCAAAAACTGCGTTATCTTTTGTACCTGGCTTTAGAAGTCAGGCCAAGTTAAGTCTGACAAAGTGAATTGCTAGTCTGGCCTGTGTTCAGGGGCAGAGGAGAGAGGCTGTGTGGAACCCCACTCTCTATGAGGGAGGAGCAGAAGCAGCCGCTCGGGAGAGCATCCTGCAGATGTTTCTTCCGTGATACTCTAGTCCCTGAAGACTGAGAGCCCACCCCAAGCTTTGAGCCACAGTCTGGACCCTAGAGGATTGAATATTCAGTGTAGCTCTGCTCCAAGGTCACTGACCATTAGAGACTAATGGTTTGTGCTCAGTGAAGCAGGCTGCTGGGATCTGAGAAAGGGTGTCTCATTAGCATTCCAGGAGCTCCTGTGCCATGGTGGCGGTGGTGGGTGAATGAGAGGCTCCTGTGCTTTGTGGGCCCTCTGGGTGCATTCTCATAACTCCAGTCACCAGTCCACTACTGACCTGTCTGGCTTCTCAAAGGTGACCGTCTTGGTCCCCTGCTGTGAGTCGGCTATTCCCCGCCCCCAGTCATGGTTCTTCCTCTGGAGCCTTTTTCAATTCCAAGTGGAACCTTCTGGTCAATTAGGGAGTCAGGGTTCACTTTTTTTGACTCATAGAAGGGCAGTGGGGTTCCCCACTGTGGTAGGGCCCTCTAAGGGTGAGAAGGCCATATAAGCAAACCTGTTGGGGTTCAGCCCTGAACTTGGTGTCATCAGCATGGGCATAGCACCTCCTCGTGTGTAGGACAGTGAGCTGGCCAGCCCTGAGTTCAGGGCATTTTCTTCCTGTTTCTAAGTGGCCTAGGGCAAGATACTGAGAGGCAGCCTCTCTGGTCCATGAAGGGGTATGAGGGTGGGCAGAAGGCTGAAAGGTGTGACTGGGCTTAAGGTGGAGCACTGTGGTCCACAGTGCCTGACTTCTGCTGTATTCTCAGACAGGACAGCTGGAGCCTGTGCTGTCACGGTTCACTGAGGAAGAGGAGCAGCAGATGACAAGGATGCTGCAAAGGATGGATGTACTAGCCAAGGTTTGAACAGCCCTATGTGTGGGGAGTGGGCAGGACACTGGGGACCCCAATACCTAAGCAGAGGGGAACACTGTCTCCTTTGAGCCTCAGATTTTTTCCTTCCTATGTACCTCTCAGAAAGCTAGAGAGGTGGGTGTCCGGCTGATGATAGATGCTGAGCAGAGCTACTTCCAGCCCGCCATAAGTCGCTTGACCCTGGAAATGCAGCGCAGGTTCAATGTGGACAAGCCACTCATCTTTAACACGTTCCAGTGCTACCTCAAGGTATGGACAACTACCCCTGCCTTCCCATCTTCCTGCCTGTTTCCAGGGATGCAGTAGGCCCTCTGGCATGCAGTGTAACCCACCACCCTGAAGGGAAATGTCTTTCTATGGAGCTTGAAGCATCTGTCTTGCCCTACTTTGTGCAGAGGCTGGGAGCAGCAGGACAGGTAGAGGAGGAAGCAGGCTGCTAACCTATACTGAGCCCCAGTGTCTAAGAAATAGGCTCTGTATAGCAGGCATGCCTGGACTTGCAGGAGAGGCTGAGGCTGGCTGCAAAGGAGGAAACAAGGCTCCCAGGATCCTGTCCTCAGCCCTTCTTCTGGGCTCAGGACCTAGTCAAGAGTGTGTGGGTGGACTGGGGAGATGGCTTAATGGGAGAGGCACATGCCCTGCAAACCCAACAACCTGAGTTTGATTCTCAGATTGCCTGGAGAGAACCAACTCTCACAGTTCATCTTCTGAACCCCACATGTGGACCGTAGCATACATATATCTGCACTCATATACATCACACACATGCACATGGCAATTAAAAATAAAAAGTGGCGGGGAGGCACAGACAGGGAGCTCTTTCAGAGTCTGTCTGATGTCTTTGAAGCCTTCACAGATGACCGTTTCTTTCTGCCCATTATTTTTAGCACAGGACCCTCTTAAGCATCTGACAAAGGTCAGGTATAGTGGCACACGCTTTTAATCCCAACACTTGGGAGGCAGAGGCAGGCGGATCTCTGTGAGTTCAAGGCCAGCCTGGTCTACATAGTGAGTTCAGGTCAGCTGGGACTACAGGGAGACCCTGTTTAAAAAAGACTTCCCCCCCACAAAAAATATGACAAAACCTTTGGACTCCCCTGGAAGACTGACCCAGGGCTGGAGAGAGAGTTCTGGGAGCCCAGAGGAACCCCAAACCCAGCCCTTCAACCTGAGGTTGCTAAATTTCTGGGGGTCTGTACAAGTCTGTAGAGCATGCAGACACCTTTCATTAGGTACCCTGAGGACATGATGTGTATGGGGAGTGATTCCTGGCAGCTGACACTGCTTCTAGCTAGGCTCAGAGGGACACTTTTCATCAGGCACCATGAGGACATGGTATATATGGCACTCTGCTTCTAACTGGCCAAGGTGACTCTAAAGTACACAATGATGTCACGCACTTGAGTTGACCTCCCACAGAACTATCTCAGGCCACACAGAGGAGGGGCTGCAGATTGTCCCACTGTCCCACTTCCTTGATAAGAAGAGGTTAGAGGCCCAGCCCCACCTGTATATGTCTCCCAGATCTCTTGAGTGGCACATCCCTTAGCCTGCTGGCCTAGGTGCTCTAAGCTGATACACCTATGAACCAGGTAGTCTTTGCGCTGCCACCACTGGGCTCCCTTTGACTTTTGGGTTTGGCCCTGCAGGATGCCTATGACAATGTGACCATGGATGTGGAGCTGGCTTGCCGTGAAGGCTGGTGTTTTGGGGCCAAACTGGTACGTGGTGCATACATGGCCCAAGAGCGTGCCCGGGCGGTGGAGATTGGCTACGAGGACCCTGTGAACCTTACATATGAGGCCACCAATGCCATGTACCACAGGTGAGCTGGCCTTCCCTGCTTTCTTGGAGTGAGGTATGAGAACCCTGGGAGGCCCTGAGTGTGAGTGGCCCCATTCAGCTAGAAGCTAGTTTCCTGCGGGCAAAGGTGCTTGTTCTCCACTGTTGGATCAGTTTTTCAAAAACATTAAGACTTCCCTTATGGAGATGTCTACTATATAAAACTGGCTTCTATGCCCCCAGTTGGCTTCTGTTGCCAAAAAGTGTTTTGAAATGTCACTCACTTGGTAGAGTGCTTGTCTAACATGCCTAACGTCCTGGGTTTGAACCCCAGTACCACATAAACCAGGCATGGTGGTACAAATCTGTAATCCAACACTTGGGTGGAAGAGGCAGGAAGATCACAAGTGCAAAGTTATCCTCGGCTATATGGTAAGTTTGAAGCCAGTCTGGGATATATGAATCCTGGAAAGAGAAAGGTGGGAGAAGAGAGAGGGGAGAGGAGAGGGGAGGGGAGGGGAGGGGAGGGGAGAGGATGTTTATGTCTGGGACCTTTTGTGCAGTTGTTCTGTACAGTCTGGAGAATGATCTACCATAGCCATGCTTTTGGTTTTGGAATGAGCTTATTAAGCATACAGCAAGCAAAAGTAAAAGAATAAACAGCAAACAGCAGATAGCAAAATGTCATTGAATCAGGTGCTCACAGTATTGAGCAGAAACAACCAGAGTAGCCCAACTGAGAAAGCAAACAAAAAGTGACATCAAAGTGGGCCTTACAAACATCCAGCAGAAATGGACTGGGGAAGCCCCCATAAAACAGCTAGCTGGAGGGCATGGAGAGGTGGCTCAGCAGTTAAGAGCACTTGGTACTCTTGCAGAGAACCCAGGTTCAGTTCCCAGCATCCACATGGCAGCACACAATGCCTGTGACTTCAGTTCTAGGGGATCCAACACTGCCTTCTGGCCTCCACAGCACTGCATGCATGTGGTGTACTTTACATACATGCAGGCATGCATTTATTATATACGTGAGTGCTCCCAGTCATCCAGCAGAAATGACTAGGGAAGCCCTCCTGAAACAGTCATGCTAGAGAGCAGGGAATTCTCTGCATGGATGAGCTCTTGCCTTTCCCACAAGCATTTCTATATTATGGGATAAACAACAGTAACCTCTGTTGGAAATGTTTTACCTTCTAGCTGTTCTTAAGGACACAATGTCTTTAATACCCTTAGTCACTGTCTCCCCATTTCAGAGCCAAGGGGCTAACCTGAGCCAGGACAGGGGATTTTAGAGGACTCTGACATAAATGTGCTTGGGTCTGAAGGAGGGGGTCGGGGGAACAACCCCACTTCCACAGCCGGTTTCTCAGTGAGCTCAAACAGCACATGACAGTGTACCAATATAATGTACATCCCAACAGTACAAGCAGTCCAGCTTCATGCTTTTTCTCCCTAGGCTGTGCCTGCCTGTTGCACATTTGAGACTGTCTTCTCAAAGGGAGCTCCAGCTTCCTTCCTGCTGCACTGGTTTCCAGACACCCACTGCCCATCCAGGCGGTGCTATGTGCATCTGTCCCATCAATGTTTACACTGTACACTTGGTCTTCTGCCCCTTGCTTCTTCATTTAATGCTCCATTTCCTGTGTCAGCACAGAGGGCAGCACTGCTAGTTGTCAGTACTGGGTGCCCAAGGTTATGTGTCTGGGCTGAATGGTCTTTTGGTTATTTTAACAGGGACTCACTGAACATCCTGTCCCCCTCTACTGTATGCATGGGCAGCCAGAGGTTCTGCACCTAAGGGCACAGCTGGTGCATGTTCCTAAAAATTGAATTGCTGGGTCAGAGAGCATGTGTGCTGTCCAGCCTGATGGTGTCCTTGGTGCCTAGTGACAACAGCATTGAGACTGGTGCTCAGGAATGCCCATTCCATTCCACTTGAAGCCCCCAGGGTTTGACTTCCTTTTATTTCTTAAAGGGCCAGGAGTGTGCTGTAGGACCCCTTCCTGTAAGCAAAGCTGTTGTTTGAGGCAGGCCTCCACCAGGCCAAGTAGACAGCATGTGTCTTTTTTTTTTTTTTTTTTTTTTTTGGACACAGGTCTTGTTTAAAAAAAACGCCTTCTTTTGCTGTGCCCATATGATGCTCACTAGATCTGGCCATGACAACACACCCCCCA
>NW_008346549.1:405398-422633 GCF_000622305.1 Nannospalax galili | reverse complement strand
CTTTTTTTTTTTTTTTTTTTTTCCTGGACACTGGTCCTGTTCAAAAAGCACTGCTGCTGTTGTGTGACCCCAGATAGGGCACCAGCGATAGACCAAGGCAACACCACCACCCAAGTCCAGCTTGGTGAACCAATAGGTTTACTGGGGCTACTTACAGGAGTGTGGGCAACTAAAAGACAGGTGCATCACTGGAGCGCTTACCCCAGCATCAGGACAACTCACAAAAGCTGCAGTCCCTGGGGCTCCCTAAACAACTTGCAGGAATCTCTGCTTTCCAGCAGTTTACTGCTTTGTAATCTAGGGGAGGAACCTTGTGAACTTGTAACATTCTAAGCTTCCTGAGGGGGATAAGTTTCTAAGGTAAATTTCCTGAGGTTCCCTGAGTCTTCTGAGCCTCCCACCATCCTCCAGGCATGAAAGTTTCACATACAACAGCTGCAGAAACCAGGTGCTACCCTCGCTTTCCTGAGGCTGTGGGCCCTGGGGAGGTTAGGAACCAGCTTGTTGGGGCCAGCCTGCTCTAATAGGCCAAGGGCAGCACTAGTGGCCTGTGCCAAGCTTAGGCGGCATTGTCCCGGCCCCCAGGTGCCTGAACTATGTCCTGGAGGAGCTCAAGCACACCACCAAGGCAGAAGTGATGGTGGCCTCCCACAATGAGGACACAGTGCGCTTTACACTGCGCAGGTAGGTACTGCCAACCTGAGCTGGAGGCTTCTCTGTGGTTTCCAGGGCTGAGGGATCACAGTGACCTGTCAGGTACTGCTGGGCATTTTTCAGGTAATATCTGTGGAATGAGCTGGCCCAAGCCTTTAGCTCCCCACAGACTTGCCTGCTGTTCTTGATGTTGCCCCCCAGGAGCAAGACTATTTGCAGCTAGTTACATTAGTTTTTAAATTTAATACCGACCTTAGTAAAGTTTCAAGTTCAAAAAATAAATTTTGTTAGGTGATTGAAGTGATTCACTGACAGGCAGAGATTCGGTGTTAGATCCCAGGGCCCCTTGGGAAGCCTTGCCAGTGTGTTGTTTCATTTATCAAGTTTCCTGTAACATTTTAAGCCGCATCAGAATTTCTGTTTTCTCTTTAAATGCTTATCCCATGGAGCACAACTTCGGTAGAATTCTAGCAAGTCAAATACTGAAATAAGGTGAAGTAAATTCCCAAAGAGCCCAAGTATCCCCACAGTTCCCTATCTCATACTGTAACCCCCAAGAATTCCTGCACCAGGGCTTCAGTGACTCCCCCCGACTCCCTGTCCTAATGTTCCTGGATTTAGAAACAAAAGTTTGGTGGACCCTGGACAGTGGCCTTGCAGGGTTAGCTTCCCAGGAGTCATACTGGACTTCCACCATACAGTAGGAAGCACCATACCTGAGCTGGGACACCCAGGGGAGCTTCCTAAAGGCGATGAAGTGGAAGGACTGGATCATAGGTCAAGGGCACTTTTAGGCACTGCTTGGAGACCCCTGATTTCTAGCTCTAAATTCAGTGATTGTGAAACATCCTTTATTCAGAATATTTTACACAGCTTGAAATCACAAGGCACCCTGAATGCAACTATATGACAGGCAGGGGATACCAGCTGCAGAGGAGGCAGCAGGCCTCCTAAACTCCACTACCGCCTGGTATCACAGACCTTGGTGGCCAGCCGAGGGTTGAGGAAAGACCTGGAGACAAGACTCCTGCAGAGAGCGCTTCTGTGCTCTGGGCAGCCTGGGGCAGGTTCAGGGGATTGAGGTGATGAGAATGGAGGGAGTGTTAGGGGCCGGGAAAGCTCAGACCTTGCTAAGAACAAGGTGTGAGGAGGCCCAGGCTCCTCATGCCCTAGGAAACTAGAGATGAGAACACGGAATCATCACTGCAGATATTTAAACTGGGGAAGTCTGGTCAGATCCTACAAGGGGTGGTAGGAAGACAGGAGGGTGTTGGACAGTTTCCTTATCCCCCATCTAAGCAGTGCTAATAGAAATATAACTCAGTAGGGCTAGGGAAATGGCCCAGCCAGTGAGGTGCTTTCTGTACAAGCATGAGGATCCTAGTTTGATTCACAGAACCCATGTAAAAAAGTTGGGTGTGGTGGTGCATGTTTGTAATCCCAACAGGCAGCAATAGGAGGCTTCCTGGCCAGCTAGCTTAGCCAAATCAGGGAATCCCAAGATAATGAGACTGTCTCAGGAAACAAGGTGGATGGTTTCTGAGGGAACACTGTAGGTGGTCCTCTGGTCATACATATGCACACGTATACACATGAACATGCATACAAGCGCACGTATATGAAATACAATGTAATCCACAGCCATAGCTTTAATTTTCTAGTAGCCAGGTTAAAACAGAACAAAGAAATTATTCCAATAATGTATTTTAGGTCTAGGGGTGTGGCTCAGGGTGGCTCACTTGCCTGGCATGCACAAACAGGGCTCTGGGTTCATTTTCTGGCCAGTCTCCAGCATGCTCTGTGTATGTATGTGATAGTTGTAGTACATCTCCGCTCAGACCAGCACCCTCTGAGGACCTCTGGAGGCTGTGCACCTAACAGAGGAACTGTGGAGACAGGAACAGCCAACAAGGGGAGGATGAGGCAGGGGATGGGGACCCAGGCACCAGAGCAAAGTCCCAGAGGGCTGTAGGAGGGCCCAGAACAGAAGGTGAAGGCAGTGAAATGGAAGGGAGGAGGGCAGGGGAGAAAGGGAAAGTCTGCTACCTGGGTGTTCTCTGTGGGCAACAGGGCAGGCCAAGGAAACTTGTGAAGACCTGCCTGGATGGGGTAGAGCAGAGCCCATGTCCCTGCCCCACCCTACAGGGAACAGAAGCTACAATGTAGGTGGGAGGGAAACCCCTGGGGCAGTGTTCTGGGGTGGGTCCTCACCTGCCTGGCACCCTTTCACAGGATGGAAGAGCTAGGCCTGCATCCTGCTGATGGCCAGGTGTCCTTCGGGCAGCTGCTGGGCATGTGTGACCAAATTAGCTTTCCACTAGGTGAACTGGGTTGCCCTGGGCAGGGTGGGGGAGGGGCACCTGCTGAGGGTGGGCACTCACAGTTGCTCCTGTGTGTGTGCAGGCCAGGCAGGCTTTCCTGTGTACAAGTACGTACCCTATGGCCCTGTGATGGAGGTGCTGCCCTACCTGTCCCGCCGTGCCCTGGAGAACAGCAGCATCATGAAGGGCGCTCAGCGAGAGAGGAAGCTGCTATGGCAGGAGCTGCGCCGGCGGCTGTGCACTGGTAGCCTCCTCCACCACCCGGTCTAGCACCCAGTGCAGGGCCCATGCCTATACCACTCAACCTGTTACCTTGCAGGGCCTTAGGCAGGGCAGGACTTTGGGTGGGGCTGTGTTCCTCAGTCAGTGCAACAGCCCAACCCACCCTTACAGGGTTCACCTTTTTATACCCAAGCCTTTGAGGTACTGAGGTGGTGGCCACCTTTTGGGACTCCCAGTCCCCCCAGGAGCAGGTGCTCAGATGTGGGCTTAGCCAGAGCCTCTTGAACTGTCCTAATGAATGGGCACTGACTATCTCAGCAGGACCCATAGCCCTAGTCCAGTAGGACCAGCTTCTACCAGGGTCTAGTCCATCCCCCCAAATCCCAACAGTGGGCAAAGCACAGGCTGAGAAGGCTGCTTGGTCAATAAATCATTATTCTGTAGCCGAGAGCTGTGAACTTGTATCTGTACATGAAGTCAGCTCTGGGCAGCAGAGGGACTGGCCTGGATGGAGGACTATTACCTGCAGGCTCTGGAGGCCATCCCACTCCAGGCATGGGGGCAACACCTCTGCCTGATTGTATTGACACCCGGCTACCTACCTTTCCACAGCTCAGGCACCAGAGTCTTGATGAGTACAGACAGTGTGCAGATGCTGAGGCTCAGTTCCCTGCCAACCCTTCCTTCCATTCTGCCCTTTACTCCAGCAGCCCCAGGGACCTAACAAGTTCCAGCCTCTCTAATAGACCACTGACCAAGTCTGTGCAAGGGACTCCCCTGCCACTGCCTAAGCTCTTACCCAGAGTAGTTTGGAGGTGGGTCTTTGTGCCTTGGTTGGGGGACCTATATAGACAATGACAGTGCCAGGCATGAGGGCTAGGACTGGGACTGTGTACTCCGGAAGGTCCCTGTTTCATAGTGGCTGTAATTCAGCTGGCTTCAACATGGCCAGAGCTACTAGAAAAGGATCCTGCATGGACTTGGGCTGTGGTAGAAATATAGACACAAAACATCTGCAGGGGTCTTTATTTCTCTAGGCCATATAGGGCTTAGGCTTTGAGGCCTCTTTCACTTGGGGGCTGTGGCTATTAAGGGAGGGGCCATGACCAGAATAAGGCAAAGTCTGAGGCTAGAGGGTGGCATGTGCCCAGAGGGGAAGGCACCAGAACCAAAAGCCCCACTCAACAGCTAGTCCTGGGACTATCAGCTGGCAAGTTGGACCTCTTCCTCCTCAAGATACCATCCTAGTGTTTGGACAAAAAAGTTCAAAAGGTGGATGGCAGGTGCAGCCAGGGTCCAACCAGCCTCGTCTCAGAAAGATGAGAGCTGCTAGCAGCTCCTCAGTGGCTCTTGCAGCTTTCTGGCAACAGTGGACAAGGCTGCATTTCTAACCATCCTGGGCAATGGGGGCCAGTAGGGACCCCTACATGGTCACAGGCATGCCTTCCCTGCTTGGCAGCCCCTCTGTTGCAGTTTCCGGATGAGTTCCAACAGATTCATCTGCAGTGTCAGCTCCTGGAATGTAGAGGAGACCCTGTGAAGGCCATCATGACACCTGGTGCCCTGACAGATACAAGGGCCTAGAGGATACCAGGCAGTGAGGCTAAGGGGCTGACTTCCCTGTACGGGCTGGTCACAGCCAGGCAGAAAGGGGGAGAATCTGGGCTTTGGGGCCTAGCAAGGCCAGCAGTCTCTGACTGACACACTTAGAGGAGCATATAGGAGGCTGGCAAGTAGGAGGTGGGTAGATGGCCCAGCAAGATGGGAACAGGTGGGCAGTACCCCAGTGCCAGCTTGCTTACTTTCCTGTGAGCAAGGGTATTAGCCTCTGTGCCCTCCCATCTCACCCCTGTCCACTACTGGCCTTGGGTTTCACTAAAGACCAACAGGCTGACTCCAGACGGATTAGATGTGGTGGCATATGCTTATAATCTCTGCACTTAGAGCCAGTATGGCTGCATAGCAAGACCCTGCCTCAAAAAAACAAAACATTTTAAAAAACCCAAAGCAGCCGGGCATGGAGGTGCACACCTTTAATCCCAGCACTCAGGAGGCAGAGGCAGGAGGATCTCTGTGAGTTCAAGGGCAGCCTGGTCTACATAGTGAGTTCTAGGACAGCTACAGGGAGACCCTGTCTCAAAAAGACCAAAAGAAAAACCCTAAAGCAACACCCCCCGACCCAAAAAAAAACACCCTTCCAGACAAAAAAGCTCCAGATGGAATTGGACCTCCAGGGGTCAGGGAGGCCTAGACACTGACCTGTGGGTTGGTAGTCACGTAGAAACCAGCCACTCCTGCCTTCTCGAGTGTGCTCTGTTGGTCAGCCACCTTCCGGTCCAGCTCCAGGACAATCTTGCGGTCCATCGCCTGCTGTTCCTCTCGAATTCGATGCTCCACTGCCTGCCAATGGCTTGAATGAGGGTGGTTCCAGCTCGGCCTTCTGCCCAGCAATGCCTTCCACTTCCTCCTGGCTCCTATGCTAATCCCCAGGGAAGCCCCAGCTCCAGGGCTACAGTATTCTTACCACAATCAGGCCTCGCCTTTCTTGCCCTCACCAAACCCTGCAGAGGTGCTCTAAGAGCTAGAGCTGCCTTTGCAACTTCACCCTCCTGAAGTCACCTCCCTCACCCTCCACCCCATGGCTTGTTGATTTCTTGTGGGTCTGAAGCTGACCCTGAGCTCCGAGAAGGCGGGGCCTCTTCCTTGACTGACCCTGTGATCCCACCATTGCACTTTATTACCTCAGACTACTGGGACAGTGTCCCTGACTCAGCACCTGCTCTGTGCAGGCTTTAGTCCATAAGAGCTGCTGGGGGCTGGGGAGGGGGGGCAGAAGAGTGACAGATGGGCTCTGACTGCTAGTCAGGGCATACCCCAATCCCCATGGGGAGAAGCCATGTGCTGAGACTCACCAAGCCTCTAGCAGCCCATAGCTTCTGAGCCACCCTGAGACTTTGGTGAGGCAGATGGTACCTACAAGGAGCTAGGTCCAGCCATTTCATCCCACTTCCTACCTCCAGCTCGCGCTGATGAGCTGCCTGGAGCACTGGCAGGTTGTGGGGCCGGCAGGTCTGCTGGGCTTCCTGATGCTTCTGCCTCAGAGCCTGCCTGAGCACTGGGAAGGGATGAGAGCTGTCAGCAATAGCAGGTGTTGGGAAGAGGGGGGCTACCCAAGTCAGGGTGAGGAAGGGGCCCACTCTAAGGCTCTCCCCTGCTGGAAGCCCTGTACTAGGCACCTAGGAGAGCTTTGGTCCCTGTAGGACCACTCTCATCCAGGATACCTTCCTTCATCTCCAGGGTACTTCAGAAGGTACAGAGCACTAAAAGGGGATGGTGTAGGTAAGGTGGGTATGGCAATATGCCCAAAACTGTAGACTTGGGATAGGGAGAGGAGACAGGCAGGTGGTTGCTAGGCTCAGATAGAGTTCTGGCCATCACCTATGGGACACGTACTGAAGTAGTTAAGAGCCAAAGGCCTGTGAAAGAAGGGGTTGCTGTGTGCCAGCAGTGTGGCGGTGTTCAACTTTGGTGCTGGGAGCACAGGATGAAAGGAAACTGCAATTTTAAGACACCATGCAGCCAGTATGAGCATCAGATGGCTACTTGGCCCAGGCTGGGAGTATGGCTGGCAGCCCATAAGAAAACTCAAAACCCAATACCCTCTTAGTCTTCGACAGCTGTATTGGGGGGGGGGGTCCGTGATAACTACCCTGGCCCCTGCTGTGCCCACAGCTTCCCCTATATCTCATCATTTTGTATATACCTCAATGATCACATCTGTTGTTTTAAACCAAGGGCTACTCTCAAGATATGTCTACAAATACAAAGCAAGAAAAGAGATTGCTTTGTTATCTGGTCACAGTGCACACGAGGTAGAAGCAGGGCTTGAGGCAAAAGGTCATCTCATTCACTTCATTTAGCAAATGTTGCTTCAAGTCCTAGATCAATTCCCAGATTCCACATTGGCTGCCTGCTCAGGAGGAGCCCCACTATGGTAATGACCAAGGAAAGCAAAGGTGGCCAGTTCTGAACACCACCTGCTGGATCTGCTGAAGGCAAGGCTGCACTGACAGGTACACCAAGCCTTCCAACAGTCAATGACAAAGATACCAAGAACTGCCCCACTCAAAGGGCCCTAAGAAAAGGCCAGTTCAAGGCAGGGAGAAAACAAGAAAAAATAAGAAGGGACTTCCTCCCTTTCTGGGAGGGAAGAAGTGCAGGAAAAAAGATGGGGATGCACCGGAAGGAACCAGGGTGAGCTGAGCACTGACAAGAATGAGCAAAGCTGGGCCTGGCAGCACAGGTTCAAGATCCCTGCAGGTGCACTGCCAGTTCTAGGCCAACCTAGACTCCACAGACTGATCAAAAACCAGAAAGGAAGAAAATGAATTGAGTCATGTACTTTAGATTTGTGAATTATATGCATCTTATACCTCTATCAAAACCTTTTTTTTTAAGAAAAAAAAGCATAACCAAGAAAAAATATAAATCCTATATAAATTCTTTGGAAACTAGAGACTTCATGTCCTACCTACTACACTGGCAAAATAAGAAAACTGCAGACTGATGTCTATCATGAATAAAGGGGAGAAAAAACAAATATTTTCATGAATCAACTCCAACATACAGGGAGATGACTCAGTAAAATGCTTGTGCAAGCATGAGGTTCTGAGGGTGGATCCCTATCACCCTTGTAGAAAACTGGGTGCAGCCTCAGTGCTGGGGAGCAGAGTCAGGCTGATTCCTACAGCTCACTGGCCAGCCAGTCTGGCCAAATCAGTGATCTCCAGGGTCAGCGACAGACCCTGTATCAAAAAGATGGAGAAAAATTGAGAGATACCCCAGATCTATCTCTGGTCTCCACATTTGGGCACACAAGTACATATGCATTTGTATACACATGTGCACACAACCACATGAACAGGTCCACACATGCACACAAAAAGTTTAAACAAATCCGACACACATAAAAAGACAAATGTATCATTACTGCACTGGATCCATTCCCAGGATGCAGCTCATTTTAGTAATTTAGAAATCAATGTCATTCATCGTAGTAACAGAAAAACTGATTGTCTCCATAAGTACAGGGATAGGTTTTAACAAAATCTAGTATCCACCCTAATCTGGTGGCACACAGGTACTGCCTGCCCTCACAGTGAGGTGATCTTGCGTCATTACCAGAAATGCCACATTTACTTAGCACTTAAGCTTCCACCTGCTGTCCAGTGTACAGGAAACCACAGTGCAGAGAGGTTAAATGATAGCATGAGGAAACAATCTGGTAAATCCACAGCAAGGGCATCACACAGATAAAATGCACTGGAACTTTAAAAGCCAGTGCCACTATAAATACTGGGGACTATTCCAGAAGCAAAGACCCAAGTAACCAATTAGAATGCACACCCCTGGCCTGGATTCTTAATTATAAATGGCAATTTGAAACACATTAAGTAATATAGCCATGAACTGAATGTCTGGAGACACTGAAATGGTTCACTATGGCAGTGTAGGAGGGTGTTTTTTTATTTTTTAAAAAAATATTAGCTGGGTGTGGTAGCCCATGCCTTTAATCCCAGCACTTGGGAGGCAGGCGGATCTTTATGAGTTCGAGGCCAGCCTGGTCTACATAGCGAGTTCCACGGCAGCTGGGGCTACAGCAAGACCCTGTCTCAAAAAGACCAAAAAAAAAATATTTTTGTTTTATACATATGAGTTATTTTGCCTGCATGTTTGTAAGGGCACTCATGTTGTGCAATGCCTGCAGAGGAGGGTGTCAGATCCCCTGGAAATGGAGTTATGAATGCTTGTTAGCTGCCATGTAGGTGCTGGAAATCGAACCCAGATCCTCTGGAAGAACAGCAAGTGTTCCTACTCACTGAACCATCTCTCCAGCCCTAAGGGTGTTTTATCTAAAGCACTGGCCCATAATCCATGCACATTTGGTGCCCTCCGCCCGGCAAAAGGGGGCAAAAGGGAACGGATTCTAAAGGGGACCGCACAGCTGGCACCAGACATACTTCCAGACATGATAGACATCTGTGGTCAACAACTACAGGGCAGGTCTGCCGCGGAGTAGGCCAAACACAAAGCCCTTGGGCCACCCTGCCTCGGAGGCTGTGGGGACACAATGAAGCACAAGCAGGGAGTTGGGGGGCAGGATAAAGGGCTGTGCAGCTAAACCTTTCAAAAGCGCTAGCGCTGGCTCTGCACCCCTGACGGGTCCACCCGAAGCTCCTGCGGCCAGAGATGCCTGGGGAAGGCCTGCCGCCCCCGCGCACCTCGGTGCTCGTTCTGCAGCCGCAGTCGCTGGTTGTACAGGCTCTTTTCGGTGAGGTGCTGGATTTCCAGCAGCCCCTGCACGATCTCGAACACGGTGCCGTCGAGCAGCGCCAGGGCGAGGTCGCTGAGCGTGGTGTAGGACAGGCGTTGCTGGAAGGAGCTGCGGGCAGAGGGGCGCTGAGCGCAGCCGCGGCCCCGGGCAACCCGGCCCCTGACAACCGGACTCCAGACAGCCCGACCCCCGGCTCCAGACAACCCGACCCCCGGCCCCAGGCTCGCACCTCGGGAGCTCCTTGACCAGACTCTGCAGTGCGGACAGCAGCTGGTAGTGCCGCTCCTG
This sequence comes from Nannospalax galili, assembly GCF_000622305.1. Taxonomy (NCBI): domain Eukaryota; kingdom Metazoa; phylum Chordata; class Mammalia; order Rodentia; family Spalacidae; genus Nannospalax; species Nannospalax galili. The sequence continues at coordinate 412,814 of NW_008346549.1, read as the reverse complement.
CTGCCGGGCCCTGTCGGCGACCTCGTCCCCAGCGCCCGCGTAGTGCTCCATAATGCCGGCCGCCGCCACGCCCCTCGCGTCAGCCTCTGGAGCAGGTCACGCACAAGCCCCGCCTCTCACGTCCGTCCTGGGCGCGCTCGCCGCCGTGCGTCCTCCAGAACGACGCTCGCCCCGCCCCTCCGCGGAGGTTCCTCCCAGTCACGATGTATTGGGGTTATGTGTTGGGGGCTAACTAGGCCTCCCGCCCGGTTGGGTTGACCTTAAAGCTCAGGATCGCTGCGCCTTCACATCCTGGTATTTCGGAGGCAGGTTCCGCCCGCACTGAGTGTGCGCAGACGGAAGCTCGGCCCCCTCGCCACTGGAGGCGGGGAGCCCCAGCACAGCCTGAGCCCCTGGAAGAGGGTCAGGCAGTGGCATCCGTGGGCACCTGGGAACCCCTCTCGTCCTCTAAGCCATGTGGTGCCTGTGTGTTCGCTCTCTTCGCCCGCTGTGTTTCAGACCATGGCAAAGGACCATGCTGGAGTTAACTGGCCAATACAGAAGCAAAATACAAGGTCTTGCCCCAAAATTTATTATACCAAGCCTGAGAACACAGATTCAGGGTGCCCGGAATGACATTCCATCGAGATTACGTGAAGAAAGCATGAAGTCATGAATTGTGGTGGTTACTGTGCTCCATGAGGCCGCATTATGGCTATGCCTGAATAAAGACAGCCTGACTCTTAGCATCCATTATAGCCAAGCACAGACCAAATCCCTAGAACCGCCTTCAGAGGCTGTGCAACAAGGCCTTGCTGTTTCTTTTACAGCATGCGATGGGGAAGTAAAAGTGGGCTCTTATTAAGGGATTATGTTCCTTCTGTCCCTGTACTGACATAGAATAGCATACACAACTAAAAACAGATGTCATTGATTTAACCTTTTGTTTGCAGCGTAAGTGGGATAAATTTATTCCAGCAAACATCTGCTGTTTGCAGAAGTGGCTAGATTGATATACAAAACATACATACATACATACATTATTCTGGGTTAAGGGCAAGGAAAGGTCAGGAAGGATTAAGGGTGTATTTCCAGGTCCTCAGTGAGTTTGTCTACATTATAAGATTAATTTTTTGGTTGCAAGTGACTTTTAGTCACTTGTCCAGAGTATGTCCATATTGTAAAGTTATTACCACACTGAATCAGTGCATTTACTTAAAACACTGATGGGGGCATTAGGTAGGCAGGTTACAGCAGAGAGAGAAAATTTCCATAGGGTTCAGGTGTCACAATATTTGTGCTTTCAGGTTGATGGAAATGGTCTGATAAATTAGAATTTGAGGGCAGAACCTCCCTCTAGCCTAGAACTCATGCCAATCCTCCCCTGTCTCAGCTTCCAGAGTGCTGGGGACACAGGCATGAATCACCACACCCAGCTTTCTGCTATCTTTAGTAATATATTCTAAAAGTTTTAACTAATAGTGGTAAAAGGATGTGGCCACTGGGGTTTTGGATGTGACTCTGACTTGATATCACCACACCTCAGAGATCATTACTGGTCTGTGGATGTAGAGAACACAGCAGCAAAGGGCCAAGGGTGGAAAAATACTGGGTAGGTTTCCTCTGTTCCCCATTCCTTGTTAAGGAGATCAGTGGAGGTGTCTGTGAGAGGCCCCAATAAAGAGGACTCAGACCAAAGGTACCTGGGCTGCAGTGTAGGTGTTGGTGGTATCTCAGCTAGCTAGGGGCCTCCTGTCTTCAACAACAGCTTCCCTGACATGCATAGTCTGTGCACCCGAGGGGAAGGTAAATTTCTCCCAGGAGGCTTACGTGGCAAAGCCTTATCATTGCTTATGGTGAGGACTGAAAACATGCCACACAAGAGCTGAAATCCATATGACACTTTGTAACAAGTGATATGTGCAATCATAAGGGCCTGAGTTGGGATCTCCAGCACACACTAAAGAAGCTGAGTGTGGCAGTACATGCCTATAAATCCCAAAACTGGGAGATGGAGACAGGAGGATCCTGGGGGCTCACTGGCAGCCAGTTTAGCCCATCTTGAAAAACAAGATGAAGAATAATAAAGGAAGAATGAATGCACTGGTACATATGCCCTCCCCACCCACACATGTACATCACACATACAAAAAGAAGCTCTCCTAAGTCAAGTTTTTGGGGCATATGCCTATAGTTTCAGTAAGAAGGAGGCTGATATAATAGGATCATGAGTTCAAGAAACATGTAAAGGCCAGAGGTTGTAAAGTTACATAGTGAGTTTAAGATCAGCCTGAGCTGCATAGTCAACTCTGTCACAAAAACCAAACCCATAAAATAGAAGAAAGCTAATTGAGCCAAACCTTGGATTAATTTAAGCTGTGTGCACAGACAAGCTTAGGCTGAAATGCTAAGAATCTATATTGACTTGAGTAGATTGCCCTTCCCTGCTAAAATTTGGGATTAAAATTTGTATATATGACACTCAGAAAAAGCAACTTCATTTGTAGAGAGATTTTGGCTATGTGGTTTTTTTGTGTGAAGTGGGCTCATTGTGACACCTGTATCCTGTTCCCTTGACTATTTTTAATGCTTTGTGTGTGTGTTGTACATGTGTACATGTTTATGTGGATGTATACCCATGTGTGTGCCTGTGAGCATGCACATGTGAGCATGTAAGGACCAGAGGTTGACATGGAGCATCTTCCTCAGTTGTTGTCCACTTTATTTCTTTGCGACAGAGTCTCTCACTGAACTTGAAGCATATTTTTGGCTAGGCTGACTGCTATTGAGCTCTGCCTATCTCACCCTCTGAGCCCTGGCATTACAGATGCACACTACAGTGCAAGGTTTTTTATGTAGGTGTTGGGAATCTGAATGTAGGTCCTCAGGTTTGCTCAGCAGGCACTTTACTGAGGCATCTTCTAAGCCCCAGAGGTGGTATAATTCTTAATTTACTTTGGAGTATGAATAAGAGAAATGATACTTTCTTAAAGAAAGGGTTCTCATAACACTGCCTCTTAAGGGCTTTGCACTTTCAGAATCACATTCCCCATGGTGTCATCTAGTTTTTAACAATTATGTAACCATGTTGTGCAGTCCTGGTTACATTTCCCTTCTTTTAGGCCATGATGAGCTCTTGAGTAGTGAATTCAGATCTAGATAATTTAGAAATTACAGTGAAGAGACCTATATTTGGAGGAGTAATTTACATGTATAAATATGCTCCAAAGTGACTGCAATTTAATGTTGACAGTATACCAGATTATGATGAATAGCTTTAATTACATGTTTAAAAGTCATGATACAGGGCTTGGATGTAGCTCAGCTGCTTTCTATCAGGCATGATACCCTGGGTTCTACATAAACTGGGGGGGGGGGTGCATGCCCATAATCCCAGCACTCAGGAGTTAATGGGAGGAAGATCAAAAGTTCAGGGTCATCTTCAGCTACATAGTGAGTTACAGGCCAACCTGAGATACATGAGACCATGTCTGGAAAAAAGGTCATTAAATGTTCACATACATAAATCTGGGTATCAGAATGTAAGCAATTCTTGTAGTGTCGGAATGTGTCTTTAATATATTAAGAAATAAAAAATGTACCCAAAACAGGGGACATAGACATGAGTCATAGAATGTCATTGTGTACTGTATAATATCCTCTGATTGCTGAGACCCAAGTCACATTACTTCCCCAGGTAACATATCACAGCTTATGACAGCAAAGAAGAATGAAGCCCAGGGTTCACTATGGTACCATGATACCTGTGATACCACATGACAGCTAATGGAGGACACAGACTTCTATCATATATGTCACTAAGTCGTGTAATTTAAGTCAGCTGGGAGAAGGGATAGAAACCATCATACTATGTCATGATGTCACATATGATACCATACAGTGATCCACAGGAGAGCAAACCAATGAATTGTATCATATCATGTGACTGTGTCATACCTTAAGCTAGCAAGTAAAGCAGGCTGGAGTTACAGTTTTTCCACTCTGTTGTGTACTATGTCATATGACAGTGAGCCACAGTCTGTCAAAGGGATGGTGTGACATAGTCTGTGCATTGTAATGTAACATGCCAGGACTGCAATCCGTCCTCAGGTGACGCGGGCTGGGTCTGTTACACTGACGTCAGGGGGATGAGGATGTTTCCATTTTCAGTTGTTATAATACCCTAGAGGCCTCAGGATCTCATGTATGCTAGGCAAGAGTTCTATAACTGTGCCATACCTCCAGCCCAAATGCTGAGTATTATTAACATCTAATGTTCTCAGGTATTTTTATTGATGCCCTCTCATTTTCCTATATAAAAGAAGTATACCCCAATACCTAAATGTTCTTTTCCAATTTATAAATTTCAGCCTTATGATAACTTTGGTTTTTCTCAAAACTAAATATATGTAAATACCAATAAGAAAATTATCATCTACTACAGTTAATAAAGGATTAAAATAGAAAAAAACACCATAGAGGCCTGGTGACTTAAGCAAGTCTGGTCTGGTTCCTCACCCTACAGAAGATAAGATGGGATGCACACCTAAGAAACATTATGTTACCAAGAAATATAAAATGCATTATGTCAGTTGAGAGGAGGGAGGTATCAGTCTCTTATGTCATTTGTAACATGTGGTAACAAATGACAACTGAGGGAGAGGCCCAGTTTGGCTTATATTATCACATAAGATATACGACAGTTGAGGGACACACACTTTCACTACTTTGTGTCATTATGTAACTCATCTGATATCTAATATTTATCTAAGAATATGACAGAGGGGAAGGCAGCCCTGATTCATATTACATCACAGTGTTACTGAGGATATCAGGTAACATCAAAGACCACACGCCTCAGCCACATACTGTCACTATGGCATATATTAAATCCTATAATGACTAAAGGCGAAGACATGTCTCTGTGACTCATGACATCACATACATTTCACACAGCAAATGGGAGAGGATACAGTCACTACTCACCTCAAGTCGGGTTACCATAGGATACCAACATAACAGCAGAGAAAGTCATTATGACACTATGTAAAAGTGACACAAGTGCTGGTGGGAATGTGAGGACTAAAGTCACATTCCATCACCATATTGCATGAAATATCACATAACGGCCAAGAGAAGGATGCACACACAGGCACATTGTGTTGCTAGGTTCGGTGCTTACTACTAGCCTCTGTGTTGAAGAGATTATGAATGAATGAAGGTTCATGAACGAATGTCAGGTAAAATCTATGCACCATTGTCTCTAGCAGTATATAGCATATAGTGCATGTGGTACATTGTTCACACACACACACACACACACACACACACACACATTCTGTGGTTAAGAGGGACAGATGCATGAGTAACTGAGAACAATGCTTCCTCTATGAAGTATTATGCTTAGAAGTATGAGGGTCATGTACTACATTCTTCTGTGATTTTAATGCTATGTTTAACAGCATAAGTACATTAATGAGCAGACATCACATCTCTGGGAATCAATATGCTTAGCGTTGTTCATCTAGTACAGTGTTCTATTGAATACACAGTTAATCTGTGTTTATTAGGGGGCAGATCCCTGAATGGCTTAGCATAGTGCTTTTTTCTATGAAATTAACTTCACATGGAGAGTGGTGCAGGTACTGCATCTTTTTGTTCCATGTTTAAACCCCATGTTTAACAGATGAGGTACAAGATTGCCCGAGTGTAATACTGACTTTGGGAAATACTATGTTTAGCATTATGTGTTTCCTGTAGTGTATTTTTCAGTGATAGCCGTTAGACGACTTCTCAGGTGCAGGTGCTAGTGTTAGCTTAGAGAAACACTGTATTTAGCTGTGTGTGGTGTGTGTAATACATACTTTTGGGATATGTTTTAAGTCTGTGTTTAACAGAGCTTGGTGCATGAACAACAAAGCACGTTATTATCTCTGATAAAGACTTTCTTGAACATTATATATTGCATGTAATATTTTGTTCAATGATGCTTGTGCAAATGCTATTTACCAAAAGTAGGTATATAAATTGCAAAATAGCATACTCTCTGAGTGGTGTATGACAATCAACATGACTTATTATGTAATAAAATGTATACAACAATGTCACCACTTTTCAGTGTATGTCAGTAGCCTTAAGTACAGAAGTTTGAAACAGCAGGAGTAAAGGGAGCTTCTACAGCTTATGATGGATCTCCTGTGGTCTGGAGGTATGGGTTGATGTATTTCAGGTAGTGTAAGACAGGAAAAACCCTGCCAGCCAAGAATACTATATGCAGCACAATTGTTCTTCAAAATGAAGGTAAAATTAACACAATTTCAGTTGGGGATACAGCTCAGTGGTAAAGCACTTGTCTAGCATGTATGAGGCCTAAGGTTCAGCCCCCAGATTCACAGAAAAACTAAACTAGAACAAAAAGAAATTAAGATAGTCCCAGGCAAGCAAAAGCTGGAGTTTATTACTATTAGATTTTCTGAACAAGAAATGCTCATGGGCGCAACAACAAAACACACCATAGATAAATGAAAGGAAAAACAACAACACAGAACTGTTGGCAAGTCCTTCCAGTTGATAGTAAGGATGGTCAGATGAAATGTAAAGGTAAACAGACACACAGACACACACACAAAGGGAAGCCCTGTATTGTAATTTGCATTCATAAATCAGCTTTTCATTATTTTATAGGATTTAAAAGACAAAAACAAGTACTAGATAAATGGCTCAGTGGTTAAGAGTGCTGGCTGCTCTAGTAAAGGACCTGGGTTTGGTTAGCACCCACTTGGCAGCTAACTGTTCATAACTCTGGGTCTGGAAGATCTGACGCCATCTTCTGTTCACCATGGGCAATGCATGCATGTGGTACACTTACATACATGCAGGCAAAACACACACAAAAAAATTAAAATAAATAAAAATAAAAGACAAAAACAACAAAAATAAGCTTATGTAAATTGTAATATAATGTAAATTATGGGGATGGAGTAGAGATTTTAAAGATTTATTTTCTATTTCTATGTATGTGTATGTATGTGTCTGCCACATATGTGTGGGTACCCCAGGAGGCCAGAAGAGGGCATCAGATCCCTTAGAGTTGGAGTTACAAGGGTTGTGGATCACCCAATGTGAATGCCAGGAACTGAACTCAGGTCCTCTGGAGGAGGACCAAGTGCTCTTAAACACCGAACCATCCCACAAGGCCCTAAGGAGTAGAGTTTTTAATGTCTATAGTTAAGTTCTACATGCTCTTCCTCATATGCAAATCCTAGCTTATAATGTGACCTGCATACATGTAAATAGCTGTAAGTTAGGGGATAGTTTAACATTTAGAGACCAAGGATGGGTAATATTAGGTGACGAAGAAGGACAGAATGCAAAAGAACACACAAGTTGTGAAAGAGGATATAAAGCTGCTTGTTTTCCCAGTTTCAACTCCGCCAT
>NW_008346549.1:390323-405379 GCF_000622305.1 Nannospalax galili | reverse complement strand
GTGTGTGTGTGTGTGTGTGTGTGTGTGTGTGTGTGTGTTGGATAGGTGCATAATAATGTAATGGATAGTGTAAAACCCTAAGCAAAGCTCCACAGCTTCAGAATGGTTACTCTGTGTAGAAGTTTATTAACTCTCACTGTGTAGGGAGTTTGGTTTGGGCAAGTGTTTGAGTGTCCACCTTAAATCTGTCAGTCTGATGTTTTTATTTGTGAGTCCATTACAATAAAGTGGTTGTGATTTATTAAATATAAAAGTTTTCATCTGTTTAAAATCAACTAACATAACTTTAAGATGTCTTACACAATCCTCATGGTGATCACAAAGGAAATATCTATGGGGGGTGATCTGGGAGGAGTTAGGCGGAGAAATGGAGGGTGAATATGATCAAAATACATTGTATTAAATTCTCAAAGAATTAATAAAAATATTATACTTGAAAGAAAACACAGAACATAAAAAACAGGAAATGAAAAGGAAATTAAAGCATGGCCCTACAAAAACAAACAATAGCAACAAAAAAGGAAAGCAATAAAAGAGGAAAGAGGAACAAAAACTCTAAGACCAGATAATGATTATAGAAGTGACAGCAAGCCCTTATCAGAAACTCCATTTAAAATATTGGTTAAACTCTCTGATCTTCTTTAAGGGAGTGATGCTAGATAGGTTGGACAGGCTCCAGTGGATGGACTCACATGGAGGGACATCTGAGTATGCAACCTTGACACGATGGGCCTTAACTTATATGACAGAATGCATGAAATCCTGTGGGAAGGCTAAGAGGAGGGGGTACAGATAGGGGAGGGGGTCTAAATATGATTCAGATGTATTGTATGAAATGCACAAAATACAATGAAAATATCATTGAGAAAATATATAGACTAAACTCTTCTGTAAAAAGACATAGGTTGGTTTAATAATTTTTCTTTTTGGTCTTTTTGAGACAGGGTCTCTCTGTATCCTCAGCTGTCCTGGAACTCATTATGTAGACCAGGCTGGCCTTGAACTCACAGAGATCCACCTGCCTCCGCCTCCTGAGTGCTGGGATTAAAGGCATGCACCACCATGTCCAGTTGTTTAATAATTTTTTAAAGGAGCCAAATATGTACTTTCTGTAAGAAACTCATTTTAGGGGCTAAGTTGTTAAAAGCACTGGCTGCTCTTCTAGAAGATCCAGGTTTGGTTCCCAGCACCCATATGGTGACTAACAACTGTCTGTAACTGCAGCTTCAGGTGATCTAATGCCTTCTTCTGGCCTCTATGGGCATTGTACACATGGGCGCACTTACATACATATAAGCAAAACACTCATGCACATAATTTTTTTAGTTTTATTTGTTTTAAATATATTTTCATTTTCTAAATTTTTAAATTTATTTTATGCATATGAATGTTATACCTGAATGTATATAAGTACACCTGTGTCATACAATGCCCACAGAAGCCAGAAGAGGGGGTTGGATCCCCAGAACTGGAGTTCTGGATGGTTATTAGCTGCCATGTGGTACTGGATTTGAACCCGGATCTTCTACAAGAGCAACTAGTGCTCTTAACCATGGAGCCATCTCTCCAGCCCCAAAAAATATTAAAAAAATTTTTTTAAGAGAGCTGGAGAGATGGTTCCATGATTGAGAGAACTGGATGCTCTTGCAGAAGACCTGGGTTCAGTTCCCAGAACCTGTATGGCAGCTCACAACTATCTGTAACTGCAGTTCCAGGGAATCTGACTCCATTTTCTGACCTCTGTGGGCACTGTACGACATGGGTGTACTTACATACATGCAGGTAATACACTAGAGATGTAAAATAGAAATAATAAATAAAATATATATTTTAAAAAACTTTATAAAGAAACCAATTTTAAGTCTTAGACAGGTTGGAAAGTAAAGGGTGGAGAAGTGCATTCCACTCAACCAAAAGAGCATATGTGTGGTGGTTCTGCTAATATCAAGCAAAATAGACTTTAAATACCCGCCCTCCGCCCCCGAAATCTCTGGAGAGATAGCTCATCGGGTAAGAGTGCCTGCTGCTTTTGCAGAGGACTAGAGTTCAGTTCCCAGCATCCATGGCAGCTCATAACCACCTGTAACTTAAGCAGCTCACAACCACCTGTAACTCCAGCTTCAAGGGATCTGATGCCATCTTCTGGCCTCTGTGGGCATTGCATGCATGTGGTATACTTACATGCAGGCAAAATACATAAAATAATAATAAACAAAAATATTTAAAAAATCTTTTTTAAAAAGGTTGTAAACGGGCTGGAGAAAGAACACTGGTTGTTCTTGCAGAAGAAGCGGGTTTGAATCCCAGCACCCACATGGCAGCTAACAACTGTCTGTAACTCCAGTCCCAGAGAATATGACAGCCTCTTCTGACCTCCACCGGCATTGCACGATACAGGTGCACTTACTTACACACAGGCAATACACGCATACACATAAAATAAAAAGAATTTTTAAAAGGTTGCAAACAAGATTCTGAGAACAAGTAAAAAGTATCAAGAATCCATCTCACCATCTGGACAGCAAACACACTAGCAGAATCTGTCTGAAGTCTACTAAAGCCTTGCAACTTCCAAGGGAAGGATTGGATGACAATTTGTGGTTAATTTTGGTCAATTTCAGCTCTTACATCAGCTCCCATGTGTGTATTCCTGGGGTGGCTTATGTACAAGTTCTGAGAAGTGGGGGATGGGTGGGCAAAAAAGAATTGTTTTCTAAATGGACTTGTGTACTGACTGATTATGGCTGCTTTAAAAATATGTGTGGTGTGCATGCGTGTGTGTAGACAAGTTCAGTGTATGGGTGCATGTGTATGTGTGAGTATGCATGTAGCACACATGTGCATCTGTGTGTAGGCCCAAAGTTGATGTTGGGGTCTTCCTCGATTGCTCTAAATTTTATTTTCTGAGGCAAGGTCTCTTCCTGAACCCAAAGTTCAAAGATTCCAGCTAATCTAGATAGCCAGCTTGTTCTGTGGGGAAACCCTGTCTCTGCATCTTGAGTGTTAGGATGGGTTACAGGTGGCCGCCCGCCTGGTTTTTATATGGGTTCTTGGGATTTAAACTCATGTCCTCAGGCTTGTACTTGCATGGTAAATGCTTTACCTGCTGAGTTATCTTCCCAGCCCTCATCACTGTCATGGAGGTACAGACAGAGGCAGGCAACCTGTGCTCTTGCACCAACTGTTGAAAACTCTTGTCTTCAGATTGAAGCAACTTCTGGGAAATTTAAAGGGCCAGTATCCTACTTCCTCTCCTCATTTTCTCTTTTTCCCTTTATGGGAGCCAGAAATTAAAGAACAGAACATTCCAGAACTACCATAGGGCTGGGCATGTAGCTAGTGGTAGAATGCTTACCTAGCATATGTGTGGCTCTGGCTTCAACCCCGAGTACCACCAGAAAGAAGAGGAAGAAGAATAGCTCTTACAAAGTTACTGGATACATAGAGGAGATTCAAAAGTCACTGTGCATGCCCAGGAAAGGTACGGATTCAGACACCAAAACCTTATGTCTACAGATCCTTAGTGTGGCAACAACCTAAAGCAATAATAAACAAACCAAACTAAACCAAACCAAACCAAAGTTACCCCATTATTAGATCCAAATATTTAGTTTTCAGTAAGGTACAAGGTATGCAAAGAAATGTGGGACTAGAATGAAAAGCATGGCCCACTCAAAGAAAGAAAACAAACCAAGAGGAACTCTCCTTGAGTACCATAAGGCAGAAAAATCACACACTTTAAAACAGCTGTCACAAAGATGCCCCAAGACTGAAGGCAGATATGGAGACTGTCAAGAAAACAATTTACAAATAAAACGCAAATATCAGGAAAGAGGCTAAGCACATAAAAAGAAAAAAATAGAGCTGAAAACTGTAATAATTGAAAGTAAAAATTGGCTAGAAGGATTCAAAGGCAGATTTGAGTAGACAATTGAAATGACTGAGGTTTTTTTGTTTTTGTTTTTTTTTTTGAAACAAGGTCTCATATGACCCAAGCTGGTTTTGGATTCACTGTGTAGCTGAGCTAGCCTTCTTGAACTCTGATTCCCCTGCTTCCACTTTGCAAGTGGATTACAAACATGCATCATCACACCAAGCCAAAACGATCAAGTTTGAGACATAGATTAAGAATAGTGAGCAGAGCCTCCAGGTCTCATGGTCCACCAGCAAATGGACCCATATGGGCACTCTACAAGTCTCTGGATGAGAGGAGGGAAGCTTATTTGGATAAATAACAGCTTCAAACCTTCCCAAAGATGACCAAAGACTGAATAATGAGCTAAATAGCTTAGCCAACTCTAATCAGGATGAACTACAGAAGCTCCATACTAAAACACTGCAATCAAACTGATGGATGACAGTGACAAAGATTCTTTTTGTTTGCTTGGTTGAGACATGGTCTCATGTAGCTCAGGCTGGCCTTGCACTCCATATGTAGCTGAGGATGGCCTGGAATTCCTGATCCTTCTGTCTCTACCTCCCAAGTGCTGGGATGATAAGTGTGTATCACCATGCCTAACTTTAATGTTCTTTGAGGACTTGCTTTGTCCTCACATGTAAGGAAGCAACCTTTAGTCTTTATGAACTTTATTTAGTCTTTATGCTTTCACCCACTGCTGAGCCCTGCTTAGATTCTGGGAGTCTCGTAGACCTTTTCTATAGATGCACACACTCCACTACTCTCATGTCCTTTGGGGAGATAATCTCTGGATTCTGCATCTCCTTTCTATCCTGCAAAGCCAGGCCTGCTGCTAAGAGCAAACCTCTCATTTATTTTTATGATTGTACCTTCAAGTGTTCATGATCAAGCTGACCCAGCTGCTGAGCTCTGTACATGCCATGGTGTCTGTTGCTGGTATGGGAGCTCATATTAACTGTGTAAAATATACGCAAAGTGCCAGATAGGGGTGGCAGCAACCTAGTCATCGTGCAGGGCTCATAGGCAGGCTTCTTGGTGACATGAGCCAGTTAGTAGACTCTATGGCTGGCTATTGAGAACTGAATGCTGCCTGCCTTACTCCCCAGCCCCTTCGACTTCTCCAGACTGTCCTGGACAATTCACTCTCGGGGATAAGACAGAAATGGCTCTTGTACTTAGCAGCCTGCAAGGCTGGGAAAACTGAGTGATTGCTTCTCTCACTTTCCCAGTGGGAGAAATCTTGGGTTGAGGGCGTTGGCACCAAGCTCTGCTGCACTGCTGGGAACAGCACAAATAAGAAACTGTTCATCTTACCCCTTCAGTGCACCCCACTCTCAAGGTTTTGTCTATTTAGGGTACTGGCACCTCTCAGCTAGGTCACTGGGCACCCTTCTACAAAGATATTATGATTCATGGGCGGATATGGAAATAAGTACTTCGGGAGGATGAGACTGGAAATATTGATTCTGACACCTTGTTCATCAGCAATTACTTTAAAGGCAAATGGATTAAAATCTCTAGTCAAAAGACAGAGATTCAAATCAGGCATGGTGGTGAACACCTCCTGTACTACTAGTGCTTGGGAGGCAGAGGCAGGAGGATCATGAGCTCAGGATCATCGTTGGCTAGTGAGTTGAGGCCAGACATGAGACCCTGTATTGAAAGAGAGACGAGAGAGAGAGAGAGAGAGAGAGAGAGAGGAGAGAGAAGAGAGAGAGAGAGACACCTAACCACATGTGGTCTACATGTATTCAGATCCAAAGACATCAACAATTTGAAGGTAAAAAGGATGAAAAAATATTCCATGGAAACTGTAACTAGAACAAGGACGTAATCACAATACTAATATCTGAGAAATAGGCTTTAAAATGTAAAACGTTTACATAAGAAAAAGACAGATATATATTAATAAAAAATTCCATGTTAGCCGGGCATGGTGGCTCACGCCTTTAATCCCAGCACTCAGGAGGCAGAGGCAGGCGGATCTCTGTGAGTTCAAGGCCAGCTTGGTCTACATAGTGAGTTCTAGGACAGCTGGGGCTACAGGGGAGACCCTGTCTCAAAAAGACCAAAAGAAAAAAAAAAAATTCCATGTTGAAGCAAAAATAGTTAGACTTGAAGAAACAATTCTACAGTAATAGTTGAAAGGCCTCAATACCCGCACACAGACTACTGGATGAAGAAGAGGTCGTAAGAGACACCACATGTTAAAAACCATTCAACCCCCAAACTTGGCCGTCTTATTCAACTCGCCATTTAAATCATCTGAATTAACTACAGGCTCCTCACCTAGTGGCTCCGCCCAGCCTCCCAAGTTTCCTCTTCCCCTATTTGCTTGTTACAACCCACCAGTGACTACGTCCTGCCCATTCTCCCACCTGTATGAAGCCTCACACCTACTCAATACCTGCGTAGTCTGCGAGTCTTGTGGGGCGTGTCACATATGGAGTGTGGCACAGACAGCCCTACCTTCTGTCAGGCTATGCTTCTGGAAGATGGCAGCAGCCTGGGAAGATGGCCTGTCCCACCCAGGCCAAGAAATTCTGTGCACGTGGACCAAGGCCTTGCCTCCCTGTATCTAGCCGGGCGATCTGGATCCATCCGGGAAGACATTCTCATGGGTGTTGCGCGCCCCCTGGCGGCCATTTCTCAATACTTCCCACTCCAGATTTCTGCCTGGATTTTTCCCAGAGCACCGACACTCACAGATGCAGAAATCCTCCTGTACTTGGTTCAGGCTTCCGGACAGTGTCATTTCGCAAACCCCAGTTCTCTGGCACGTGCTTTCACTGTCCCCACAAAACGCGTCTCCCTCCCCATTCCTCATCCCAGTAAACCTCAGCTTCACTCCTCTGGTCTTTCATTTAGTGCTGTTCCCTCTGGCCATTTGGTCCACCTTCTGGGACACCCTCAAAGAAGTCACTAGGAAACCCTTAAACAACCTTTTGCGAACATGCTCTTCACATCAGGATCACCTGGCCAGAAGGTACCCACTTCCTGCTTAAGATACCTAGCCTCCACTAAGTTCCCTCTAGTCATATATCTTAGGAAGAGCGTCCTCTCAGGGCTGGAGAGATGGCTGAGTGGTTAAGAGCACTGGCTGCTTTTGCAGAGTACCCAGGCTCAATTCCCAGCACCCACATGGCAGCTAACAACCATCTTTAACTCCAGTTCCAGGGGATCTGACGCCCTCTTTTGACTTCCTCAGGCATTGCACGACATGGGTGCACTTACATACATGCAGACAATACACTCATACACATAAAATAAAATAAAAAACACAAAAGTTTACCCTAGTGCCAGACTGAAGATACTAAAGGTCTGATTTCAGCCCTTGGAATTTGCTAAAGCAACATGCAAATCTCAGTGATGCCCTAAGATGCCCAGTCACCCAGAGATTCCCCAGTTGGAGGGGGGCAACTGTCTTACAGTAAGATGTGTGTGCACACTCCATAGCAAATGGCAGGTGCTGTGAAGCTGGGCTTCACCCCAAAACCTTGAGAGGTCCATTCTTTAATGTGGCACTGAAAAATGCCATATTCTAGGGGATGTGACTCCCTCTTCTGTCCTCTGTGGATCATTGCACGACATGGGTGCACTTACATACATACAGGCAATACACTCATACACACACACACACATATATATATATTAAGGAGTGTCCTCTCTGGCCACCTAGGTCTGGTCTGTGGCCCCAAAGTGAGACTCAGGAAAATTCCTCAGAGGTATCTCCAATGATAGGACCTCACAAAGGATAGCAGCTAGATAGGTCTTGCAGCTACGGGTTGGAGGGAACCTGTGGGCTGGTCCACCGGAAGCACCAAGCAAGCCTGTGGTGCCTGGGAGAGTGGTAGATGTCCCATCTCCCAGCTTCTGCACCACGGGTTGCCATCTGGGCATCTCACCCATGCTGACGGTCTCCAAGAACTTTCCTCATAAACATGGCAGGATAGAATCCCATCTGTACTTTGGCTACAGCGCTGGGAGAAAACTACAGGCAGTCACCAGGTAATTTAGGGAGTGGCACTGGCCAGTCTGCGTCCTGCGGACCTGTCTTTTTTGTAAAGGTAAGGAAGAGGAAATTCCATGGTAGAAGCCTCTACAAGGTCTCAAGGCTCTTGCTAATCCTGCGTGCCGAAGTTCCGCACGGGTAGCGGGCTCGGACAACAGCGCATCTACTTGAGCCCTGTGCTGCGTCACCTAGGCTGCACTCCTCCCTGGAGGAGAACTCTGAGCATTCTCTGAGATACCACATTGGTCTGGACCAGAAGAGACAGTGGTCGGGCTCTGGGGCCCCTGGCCTTCACAGGATAGCTAAGCAGGTCTCTCATTCCAAGGGGAACCTGGAAAAAAAATTCCCGAAAGCGTCTTCGGCTTCTGGAACTCACATGGGCGTGGATCTGTTCCCGTGGTACCTTCCTGGTGTCTGGGGCCAGGTCCCACCTCTGCTTGCTACACCGTGGCCACCTTGCAGACTCCCAGGACAAGAGAACTGTATGAAAGTCGCGGCCAGATGGAGCCGGACCACAGCCGGAAGGAAGGTCTGCAGAATGTAGATGGTCCAGGCTGCCCTCATGAGTTGGTAATTACAACAAATAAGAGTTGGGCCTGGTAATCTCAGCTCTTGGGAAGAGGCAGGAGGGTCAGGAGTTTAGGCCACCCTTGCTACATAGTGAGTTCAAGGCCAGCCTGGAATATAGCTATATCTAACTATTCTCTGTCTCTGTCTCTGTCTCTGTCTCTGATCTATGGCCAACCAACCAGCCAACCTGGGTTGGAGGGATGCTTCTGTGGTTAAGAACACTTGCTAGTCTTGAGGAGGATAGGGATTTAATTTGCAGTGCCTACATGGCAGCTCACAGCCACCTGTAATTCTAGTTACAGGAGATGGAAAGCCCTTTTCTGGTCTTCACAGGCATACAGTGGTACATAGACATACATTCAGGCAAACACTAATAGACATAAACAAAACAAAACAAAAAACCTGCCAACCAACCAACCAACCAACCAAATAAAAACCAGCCAACCAAACAAAAAAATCCTAACTGACCAACCTCAAAAATGTAGAATACGAAAAATCCTTCATGAACCTTCCGACCCACCCACCTTCTGAGTCAACCACTGTCTGCTCCTCTCCTATGACTTAAGTTGGTCTATAAACTGGGCCATGTGTTAATAGTTCTGTCTTTAGAAAACACCACCCTGTACTGTAGTTTCAAGTCCCACATTGGAAAGTGGGACTCTGGTTGGATGTTTTGAAAATCTGTTCCTCCTTTTCCAGACTGCTTGGGGAAAGAGTTCTTTTGCATTTTCATACACATTTTAGATTCAGTTTGTCAGTTTCTTTCTAAAAAAATTCAGCTGAGGGGGAGCCAGTGAGTGCTCAGCAGGGGAGGGGGCGGGTTTAGAAAGGTGGCTGATGAGGAAGAAGACACCACCACCTTTGAGGAGGAAAATGAAGAAATTAGAGGAGGCGCAGAAGGTGGACAGGGTAAAAGAAAGAGACTTTTCTAAAGAACTGTGGTGTATGATGTATGGGTTTGGGGATGACCAGAATCCTTACACTGAGTCCGTAGATATTCTTGAAGATCTTGTCATAGAGTTCATCACTGAGATGACTCACAAGGCAATGTCAATTGGAAGACAAGGTCCAGTGCAAGTTGAAGATATTGTATTCTTGATCTGAAAAGACCCAAGGAAGTTTGCCAGAGTTAAAGACTTACTTGCTTTGAATGAAGAATTGAAACAGGCTAGGAAAGCTTTTGATGAAGCCAACTATGGATCTTGACACTTTTTGTACTTTCTGAAATTTTGTTACCTTCTGTGGAAACCACATATTAGAACCGTCTTCTCCAGTAATGTTCTGATATCTAGGCATGTAATGAAAGATGTCTTCAACTTCAGATTGATATTTGAGCCTTTAATCTCCTGCCTTTATGTGACCATATTTGAATTACTTACTGAGTTCTAATGATTACACATAAGTATGTAGACCATGTAGTTCCATCTGCTTCTGACCATCTAAAGGATAAAGTTCTGTTTAGGTTTTAGGTAGATTTGTGCCGTTATAAGCTATAAACCGTAGGTGGTTAATGTGTCAAATGTAAGTATACTTTTGAGTTTACGAAAGTACAGATATGTGCTTTATTATATTTCTAAGTTTTTAAACAACAGTAGTCTGGTAGGTTATTAAAGATAATGAACTGATTTTTATTTCTTTTAAGGTGATGGCATAAAAAACTAAGTTTTTGTAAGGAATGTTTAATGGTCTTAAAAGATAGTTTGTTTTAGTATTCTTTTCTAAGGGTTTTTGTTTTTGTTTTAATATAACCTAAAAGTTTCCTGTCAGTACATCTGATTTAAAACCTTTTTAGGCTTATAACATATTTGTTAAGTTTTAGAAGACCTCATTTTCCTAGATGACATTAAAATTTCTAAAAATAAATGCTTTCAGTAGCTGGAATGGCAGTATTTATAAAAAGCTGATGTCAGTGTTAAGTATTTTGGGTACTGTTTTATTAACAGATTTGTAAGTGCTTTCATTGTGGAAATATATGCTTGATTAAAACCATATGTGACTATACAAACCACTTTTGTAATTCAGAATATGCAGGCCTTGTGTGTATTTAGCCCATTGCATTAAATTATTATTGTACATAGCTTAACAATAAAAATTAAAATTGCAAAAAATATTTCAGCTGAGATTTCAGTGAGAATGACATTGAATCTCTAGGTCAGTTTGGGATTTTAGTTCTTTACTAGTTATTGATTTGAAAATATTCCTTTTGGGCTGGAGAGATGGCTTAGCAGTTAAGAGTACTGGCTGTTTTTGCAGAACACAGGTTCGATTCCCAGCACCCACATGGCAGCTAACAACTCCAGTTACAGGGGAATCTGATGCCCACTCTTCCCTCTGAGGGCTTTGCAAGACACAGGTACACTCACATAAATGCAGGTAATACACTCATACACATGAAAATAATAAATAAAAAGGAAAAAATCCTTTAAAAAACCATTTTCTTATTGCATTTGAAAATTTATTTATTTGGATTATGCATGCGTATGCATGTGGGAGCAAATGCCACAGGTGCCTGTGGAGGTCAGAGGACAATGGAGTCAGTTCTCTTCTTTCTTCTTGTAGGTTCTGAGGATGGAACTCAGCTTGTCAGGCTTCACAGCAAGTCCCTTTACCTACTGAGCAATCTCGCCACCCCAAATATTCCTTTTTAAAAGATGAGTCTCGCCAGGTATAGTGGCACATGCCTTTAATCCCAGCATTTGGGAGGCAGAGGCAGGCAGATCTCTATGAGTTCAAGACCAGCCTGGTCTACATAGTGAGTTCCAAGCCATCTGGGGTTACAGGGAGACCCTGTCTCAAAAAACAAAAACAAACAAAAACAAAAACAAAAGACAAGTCTCATCATGTAGCCCAGGCTGGCTTTGAACATGAGATCTCCCTGTCCCAGCTTCCTGGGTGCTGATATTCCAGGTATGCACTACCACACCCAACTTGAAAATATTCTTTTGCTATTTTGTCTTGGCTTTAATTCTTCAGCATTGTGAGCTAAACAGCAGAAGCCACTTTAAAATTATTTTATTTATTATTTTATGTGTATGAGTGTATCATTTGCGTGTATGTAAGTGCATCTGTGTCATGCAAGACCACGGAGGTCAGAAGAGGGCGTTGAATTCCCTGGAACTAGGATTACAGATGGTTGTTAGCAGCCATGTGGGTGCTGGGAACTGAACCCAGGTCCTCTGGAAGAGCAGCCAGTGCTCTTAACTGTTGAGTCATCTCTCCAGCCCCCCAGAAGTCACTTTTGATTTTAGGTCACATTGAGAAATCTAGGTGTGGAGTTTCCTAGCTTGTGGACTGTTCAGATTGGAGTCTTGCATGTGTCTTGTTTTCTTTGTTGTTGTTTTATTTTTGGCATGAGGATCTTGCTATGTAGATCAGGCTGACCTTGAATTTAGTATGCAGCCCTGGCTGGCTTGGAATTCAGGATCCCCCTGCCTCAGCCTCTTGAGTGCTGAGACTACAGGTGTGGTTCATCATGTAGGGATGAAGTACTATATTCTTACCTCCCACTGTTTCTTCTCAGTCGGATGTTAGGCTCTCACTCTATAGCGGCACATTGCCAATATCATCCTCTGTCTGTTCTTACAGGATTTTGTAGTATGCTTGTCCTTTGATATGTGTGGGAGATTGAGTCCAGGAATCCCTGCAAATACAAAAATTCAAGGGTACTCAAGTCCCTATGTAAACCTACCTAGCATTTGCATAGAACCTCTACACATCCTACTGTGTACTTTAAATCATCTCCAGATGAGTTATGACTCTTTATACAATGCCGGCACTGTAAATAGTGATGCTCTGACTCAACAGAACAAAACAGAGTGAGCAATCATTTGAATGTGTGCAATTTCTCTTTATTTTGGAAAATTCTAGAGCTGTGTATTGTGCTCACCTTGCATATCTCAATGTAACAAAATAATTGGTTCAATGAGTATGGTGTCAGTGGGGTAGGAACTCAACCATATCATACCTGCCTGCACATTTGAGGTTGTTTTACTCATATGCAAAATACAATACATTTTCCACCTGTGTGTTACTGAGCTTTGAGGGGCAGCTAAATAGATACATCTCAGTGAAAAGAAAAGACTGTAAAGGGGCCTCATAGAAGATGGAGAAGACAGCCTGTGGACTTCAAAGATTAAATAGCTTGTACCAGACTATCATTTTAGAATTACACAGAAGATCATTGGAGCACTAGGTGGGATATTTACTGTGTGTCAGGAACAAAAACAGGAGGAACAGTGTCCTGCCAAGAATGATGAGCCAAAGTTTCAGGGATCAAAGTACTTACCCAGCCAGAAATAATATAAAAGTTTAAATGAAGGATATACATTGCAGAAGAGATAGAAACACGGATGAATTCTCGTAGAGGGGAAACCAAACCAAGGAAACCTGCATTTCTCCCCTCCCCAAAAAGCCACACCCATATTAATGATTTTATAAAACTGATTCGTGGATTAGAACTCTGTGATTGTAAAGAGTTGAAAATTGCAGAGTCTAAGCCAAAATATCTTGAGCCATCTTTAACTCCCTTACTAGCCACTGATTGTCACTTACGTCTGATGGAACATCCTTGTGACTATTAAGTGAAATATTTTGGGCTGTGTTCAAATCCAAAGGCTAAGAATGTCCTCAGACAGCATCTGAAACCTCTAGCAGAGATTTTCCTGCTTTGCTGTATACTCTTACTTAGCGTTTCCACTGACATTTGGGAAATGCCTTGATTTAGGACTTTCTTTTGTTTTAAAACTATAAAAACTCATGAAATAATTTTCACCCTGGAGTAACCTGAATCTGTACTCCCAGGCCATGGTCACTCATATTTGGCTCCAGAATAAATGATCTGTTATTCTCCTGAGGTGAGTGCTGTATTTTGTGTTGATAAAATGTAACACAACCCTTGTCCCCCGGCAGAGTGGATGGGGCTGTGACCGTGGTATCTGAAGGACTCTGTCTCCAGAACACACCAGGCTCCTTCTGTAACCATTCTGGCAGAAGAAAAGATAATTTAAAGATAGAAACTGGTGTCCCTCCCTTTGGTCATCAAATTATTGAGGCAATGGACCCTAAGGAATTGTAATCTTCCCAGATTTTCATGATGGGGAACAGGAAGGGTTGGGGCCCTAGTGACAACCAGAGGGGAAGTTTGTCTTGAGAAAGAGATTTTACATAATTCTGACAGCTTGTCAGAATATCTTGTAGGACAGACCCAGAGCTTGAGTGGACCAGGACCCCCACATGACCAGGACTTAGTTATGTATCCCTCTTGCCTTCTATTTAAACCCAAACCTCATGTCAGAGCCATAGAAGGTGGACTGAGTTGGGCAAAGTCACTGGGCATCTTTATTTGTTCCCTTTTACAAATTTGTAATTCTTTTTTTTTTTCTTTTTCTTTTCAGTATTGCTTACTATTCTAGCTTGATTTCTATTGCTGTGATGGAACACCAAGAAAAACCAGCTTGGGGAAGAAAGGGTTTATTTGACTTACAGCTCACAGCCCATCATTAAGGGAAGCCAGGGCAGAAACTTGAGGCAGGAACTGAAGCAGAGACCATGGAGGACCACTATTTACTGGGTTGTTTACTTTGGACAGTGCTCAGACTGCTTTCTTATATAACTCAGTGTGAAGATGACCGGCTGGAAACTTCTGAAAACAGATGGGGTGCCTGTGCCTTGCAGTGGTCCAGACCATCCTGCTAGGTAGTGGGTCCCTGTGAACTCTGCTTCAGGCACTGGGTGGGCCTCCATCCTTTGCTGGTTTGGCTGAGCCTCTGGGAAAAAACAGTATAAAAGAGGCCGATAGGTGGCACCCCAAAACCAGAGAGAAAGGATCCGGATCTCAGGCTTGTGGCCCAGCCACCCCGCTCACTACACTACATGGGCCTGGGTGTGGACGCTATGATAGAGCTAAACAAACTTACTAAAATCACCCTTAGCTTTCAGGAGCCTTACATACCTCCATATTCTTTTTCCTGACTGTCCTTGATTTTCTGCACCATTTATCTACTTTTGTGTAAAAGTTTTATCCTTCAGTAATTTCTTCAGTTTTCACTTGCTCTTGAGGGTCACCATGTACATGTAAATATAAAACTTGTAGGGGCTGGGGATGTAGCTCAGTTGGGAGCGTGATTGGCTAGCACGCATGAGGCCCTGGGTTCCACATTTAGCACCACAGAAAACTAGTGTAGTGGCACATGCCTGCAATTTCAGCATACTGGAGGAAGAGGTTAAGAGAATCAGAAGTTCAAGGACATCCTCAGTTACATATGGAGTTTGAGACCAGCGTGGGCCACGTGAAACCTCTTTCAAAATAAAAATACATAAGGCTGGAGAGATGACTCAGCAGTTAAGAGCACATACTGCTCTTATGGAAGAAGTTCCATTTCCAACACTCATGCTAGGCAGTCAATACCTGTAATTCCAATTCCAGGGGCATCTGACACCCTTTTCTGACCTCCTGGAGCACTGCACTCACATGTACAAACACGCACAGATATTATTTTTAAAATGAAAATGAATCTTTAAAAAATAAAAAATAAAAAAATTAAAGGCTGGGCGTGA
>NW_008346549.1:382473-390235 GCF_000622305.1 Nannospalax galili | reverse complement strand
ATATAATATAATAAATAAAAACCAAAAATAACCAATTAAAATGTAAAAACATGTTTCTTTTGTTAATCAGCCATGTTCCAGATTGCTTTGTAGACCCAGTCAAGGGTCCCTAATAACAGCTAAGATGGGTAGTGTTAGGTAAAAAGGTGGCAGGGGTTGGTATTGTTGTGAAATATAAACAAAGAGGACTCTGGCAAAGTGAGGGTTTAATTGGGTTTGGCGGGGCTGGTCCTCAACTCCAGTGTGAGGAAGAACCAGCTGCCTAATGGTTGCAGGGGTAGCTCATAAAGGGACAGAATGCAGAAACAGAGAATATTTTTCTGCTGTTTGGGACTGTTTCGGGGGCTGCTTGCTCACGGAGGGTGTGGGGGTCTGTACCTGGTGAAGTTTATTGAGGAAAATATCTACTGTAAAACATGTTTCCTACAATTACCAGGTTCCAAGAACTAACTGCAGCTAAGGGCTTGGGAAACCTGTTTGTCAGCTTGTGGATGTGGTGATCACAATGCATTGGTCATTAATTTCTCAGAGCTGCTTTTGTTAACTTGCAGGTGGCTGGGAGTTGGCTGACACTCAGTTCCTTTTAGGGGCCTTATGGTTTCTGGGTCTGGGGTCACCTGGATTTGAATCTTATCAGGTAGAGATTGGAATCTTTGGTTACCCTAGACAAAGAAAAGGATGGAAGGGATGAAAGTGTAGGAAAAACTTGGGATCCTGGGCTAGGCAAAGACATTTTAGGCTTGATATAAAAACTATGATATATTTTTTAGAAATGGATAACAAGCAAATATGTTGGCACACCTTTAATCCCAGCATTCAGGAGACAGAGGCAGGTGGATCTCTATGAGTTCAAGGCCAGGGCTACATACCAAGTTCTAGGCCAGCTAGGGCTACACAGTAAGACCCTGTTTCAAAAAATCCTCAAACCACAACAAAGCCCCCCAAATAGATAAAAATCCAAACAAATAAAAGAGATCATACACCAAGTGAAAACACATCAGCCATTTCCTGGGAATGTGAATTAAAATCACCATGACTTACTGAACCCTCTGAAATCAGGATAAATCTTTTCTCCCTCAGGCTGTCTCTCTCAGATATTTGTCACAGTGATGAGAAAAGTAAGTACATAGTTACATAAAGCCTACAATTCTGTTTGCCCTGGCGACAAAGCCACCTCTACCCAGACAAAACCCTTATGAATCATGAAACAAAGCCACAAGAATAGCGTAAACTCCCTACATGACAGAAGTACCCTGAAACCAATCCAAGTTATGCACAAGTACAGTTAAGAAGGAGTCCTCCAAACTCAGAGGAGGGTGATGTTTTATTATAAAGTAAAGGAAAACCAGAGTTCTTGTCTAGCATGCATGAAGCCCTGGGTTTGGTTCCCAGCCACACATAAACTGGGAGATATGGTGGTGCATAACTTTAGTCCCAGCATTTGAGAATTGGAGCAGGAAGATCATAAATTCAAGGTCATCCTCAGCTATATAGTTATTTTGAGGCCAATCTGGGATAGATAATACCCTGTCTCAACAAACAAACAAACAAACAAACAAACAAACAAAGAATGAATGGGTACATGACGATATCAAAAAGTTTCCGGCATTTAGTGTTAGGGTTTCAATCTACAGCAGCACCCCCCTCCCCAACAGGGCTTAGGGATTCGCAAGCCCCTGAGAATGCAGGGACCGAGTTGATAAGCACCCTGGTCTTTGACGTCAAGAGAAGCAGACTTTTCTGCACCTTTTGGCCAAAGGCAGCTTGCTTTCCCTTTGATGACCTTGGAAAACAAGATAAACAGATTCCCCCTTTTTTTTTTTTTTTTTTTGCATTTTTGAGATAGGGTCTCCCTGTAGCCCCAGCTGGCCTGGAACTCACTATGTAGACCAGGCTGGCCTTGAACTCACAGAGATCTGCCTGCCTCTGCCTCTCGAGTGCTGGGATTAAAGGTGTGTGCCACCATGCCTGGCTCATCTAATTTTTTTAAAAAAATGTCTTCCCTCCTTCTGCACCCCACCCCCAGAAGCCCTCCTATAAAGACCCCAGCTCGCAACCTGTGGGCTGACATATTCCTTCCCCTGAAAGGAATCTGTCCCGGGCGAAATAAACTCTATCCCGCTGGAGTTTTTATCTGTGTCCTGGTGTTTCCTCCCCATTGACCCAGTTCATGTACTGCCTTCATCTATCACTTAGAGAAACCCACAGGCTGAGCACTAATCTTTTTTCTTTTTAAAGCATTTTTATTTTTTTTATTTTATGTGTATGAGTGTTTTGCTTACATATACGTAAGTGCACCACATACATATAATGCCCATGGAAGCCTGAGATTGTTGGAGCCCCTGGAATTGTAGTTATAGACAGTTGTTAGCAGCCATGTGGGTGCTGGGAACTGAACTTAGGTCCTCTGCAAGGGCAGCCAGTTCTCTTAACCACTGAGGCTTCTCTCCAGGCCCTCTTTCTTTTTAAAAAAAAATATTTTTATTTTATGTGTATGCGTGTATTGCCTGCATGTAGGGTAAGTGCACCCAAGTTGTTCAATGCCTGTGGAGGTCAGAAGAGGCTGTCAGATCCCCTGGGACTGGAGTTATGGACAGTTGTTAGCTGCCATGTGGGTGCTGGGATTAGAACCTGGGTCTGCTGCAAGAACAGCCAGTGTTCTTAACTGCTGAGCCATCTTTCCAGCCCCTCTTTAAAAAAAATTTTTATTAATTTTATTTTATGTGTATGAATGTATTGCCTGCATATATGTAAGGGCACCCATGTCATGCTATTTATCTTTAAGACAGAGTCTCATGAAGCCCAGGCTAACCTCAAACTCTATATAGCTGAGGCTGGCTTTGAATTCTCAGACCCCTGCTTTTACCTCCGAACTTTGGGGATTTCTAGCATGTACCACCATGCACAGTGGTTGAATACCTCTAGTTTCTTTGAGACACAATCATGATCTAATTTCAAGGAGATAATGTTGTGATATTAGCAATATTTATTTATGGAAGGATAGCGATTGTCCTAGGAAGGCAACAATCCATAAAATGTGTGTGTGTCTCCTGGGATTGGGATGTTGATCAGCAGATGTAACAAAAGGTCAGAAGGTAATGAGAATTATTGGTCTTTATATGTTGAAGTTACTTACTTTGACTAAATTTAGCATCAAAGTGAAGATGAGTGGGCAAAGGTGTTTGGCAATAAGTTCAGGACAGAGTTTTCCCTGTGATTGGAGAGCCTGTGCATGAAATGTCATCATCTATACATTTGAAGGGGAGAGGTTTTGATAGTAGGATAGTATTCTAGTTTGTTTCTCCATTGCTGTGAAAATACTCTGACCAATATCAACTTGGGGAGGAAAGGGTTTATTTCACTTATATCTCTTAGGTCACAATTCATCAGGGAGCCCACGGTAGGAACTCAAGGCAGGAGTGGATCACAGGCCATGAAGGAACTCTGCTTACTGACTTGCTCCCCTGGCTGGTGCTCAACCTGCTTTCTTATACAATACAGAACAACCTGCCCAGGGGTAACACTGCCCGCAGTGGGCTGGGCTCTGCTACATCACTCAAAAATCAAGAAAATACCCCCACAGACATGGCTATGGGCCAATCCAATGGAGGAAATTCCCCAGTTGAGGCTCCCTCTACCAGGTTGTGTCAAGTTGACAACACAACAAAAGCTATCTAGCACAGACAATGACTCTGGTTGTTAATCTCAGGTGCAGTATCCAGGAAAAGCCTAGATCTGCTGCAAACTTGTTAAGATTATGTTTACAATTTTGAGTCTGAGAGACTAAGTTATTTAAGCTCATCTTCTGTCATTTCCTACTCATGTAATTCTATCCTATAATTAAGCTTTCTCTAACTTCAGGCACTTAAAATTTTCATTTGTTATTTTTATTTTATGTATATGAGTGTTTTGCCTGCATGTATGTAAGTACACCATATGTATGCAGTGCCCATGAAGGTCAGAAGAGGGCATTGGATCCCCTGGAACTGGAGTTACAGATGGTTGTTAGCTGCTTTGTAGGTGCTGGGAACGAAACCTGGGTCCTCTGCAAGAGTATCCAGTGCTTGTAATTGCCAAGTCATATCTCTAGCCCCCAAGCCTTGAAATTTCTATAGGTGAAGATGACCTTGAACTTCTGATGCCCTTGCTTCCAACTACCAAGAGCTGGGATTTCAGGCACATATCACCACACCAATTTATGCTGTGCTGGGGATTAAATCCAGGATAAACACTCTTCCAACTGAGCTGTGTCCTCGGCCCTACCTTGAAGAATTTTGATGAATACATGAATAATCCACATATCAGAGAATTTCGTATGAATAAGATAAATATGAATTTCCAAACACAGCTAATTCTCCTGTTTAAGAGTAGGTTTATTGGGGCCGAAGAAATAGCTCAGTGGATAAGAGCACACATACTGCTCTTGCAATGGATCAACATTTGGTTCTCAGCACCCACATGGGGGCTCACAACTGTAACTAAAGTTTCGGGGGGGTCTGATACCCTCTTCTAGCCTCCGTGAGCTCCTGCCTGCACATAGTGCACACAAACTCATACAAGCACACACAAATACACATAAAATAATAAATTTTAAAAGGAGTAGGCTTATCACCATTTATCATGCAGCCCATTTAATTACAGACATTAATTTTTTTACATTTTTGTTTATTTTGTATGTATGGGGGTCATATGTGTGCCATAGTATAAGTATGGAGGTCAGAGAACAATCTGTGGAAGCCAGTTCTTTCCTTCCACCATGTGGGTTCTGGAGATGGACCCTAGGCTATCAGTCTTGGTGGCAAGCACCTCCATCCACTGAGCCATCTCGTGAGTCCAATTTACAGACATTTTAGATAGAATGTTATCATTGATTAGTGCTTCCACACATTGTCTTAGTTTCTTTTCCTGTTGCTGTGATAAAAATACCCTGACAAGGGCCAGAGAAATGGCTTAGTGATTAAGAACACTTGCTGTTCTTTCAGAGGACCAGGGTTTGATCCAGCACTCACTTGGCAGCTAACAACCATCTGAAACTCCAGTTCCAGAGGATATAACATACTCTTCTGGCCTCTGTGGGCATTGCACACATGCAGGAAAAATACTCATACACATAAAAAAATTAAAAAAATAATGATTAAAAAACGATAATTAGTAGATGTGAAAAACATTACCATTGAAATCTACCTGATGACTTTATATCCATGCTCAGATGCCTAGAAGCTCAGAAAGTAACCAACTGTGACTAGTAATAATCAGATATTTAGAGATTAGAAATGCATGTGATGTAGGAAATAGCAGATCTTAAAGTGAAATGGAAACCTTCTTTTAAGGGTAAAAACTCATTCAATTTTATGTCTTACAGGGTTTATACTCAATTCAATATTGTATAACTGTATTAATTCAACTATGAACCTAAAAATTTATAGCCACTTTTGAAAGAGATGTATCTTTGCTCTGGAAATTGTTATTGAGTATGTCAATTGTGTTGTAATGATATGCTTCTTCTAAGTATGTTGTTATTAAATAAATCATTTTTAAAAATTAAAAAAAAATAAAAATAAATAAATAAAAAAATATTTTAAA
Source organism: Nannospalax galili (assembly GCF_000622305.1). Classification (NCBI taxonomy): domain Eukaryota; kingdom Metazoa; phylum Chordata; class Mammalia; order Rodentia; family Spalacidae; genus Nannospalax; species Nannospalax galili. The sequence continues at coordinate 384,652 of NW_008346549.1, read as the reverse complement.
AATACCCTGGCAAAAGCATCTGAGGGGAGAAGGGCTTATCTTGGCACACAGTTCCAGAGCGTACAGTCTGTCATGGAGGGGAAGACATGAAGTGTGCAAATATGTGAGCCTTTGGGAGACATTTCTCATTCAACCACCACAGGTTCCAGACTTCTTGATTCCAGGATGGACTTAGTAACAGAGATCTATTTTTTATCTTTTTTTCTTCAGCAATCCAGCACCTTCATCTCATCCTCTTTTTTATTCAGTTTACCCACCAAAACCAGAGACTAATGTGGAGGATGCTAGTCATACCTCCCTTTTCCTTTGAAATTCTTCCTTTCCATGATCAAGTTCCTACTGGGCAACCATCTCGGCCTTGGCTGAAGGTCTTATCACACACACACACCAGTGGCCATACAACTGCAGCAATGGCTTCCCAGCAGTCTCTTCCCATTTGTGCTGCTCAAGGACTGTGGTGTCTCCTGTGGTCCTTCATTATTTTCAGAGTGTCCTCATACTCATTTGGTGGAATGCACTCATCCAGCAAGCAGACCATTCCGTACCACACAGAAGAAAATGGACACTCCATGGTGTTCTCCTCATGGACAGTCCACCTCCACATGACTCAGCCTTAGTTACATGTCTTACTATCCAGGCAATCTACACCACAGCAAGAAGGTATAGCACTGCATACCACAAGGGGGGAAGAATGGTCATGGTGGGCTCCCCACCATGCTCAGAGGGTTCAGCCTCAGTTGCATACTTTGTTATCCAGAACAAGGGCCAAGCAGTTGCTCTTCCCAAACTCATCTTTGGTTCTGTCATGCCCCATGTTGGGTGTCAATTCGTTGGAGTTAACTTTTTCTGAGGAGATATGAACAAATGTCTATTCACTCCAGATAGGACACCAATGACAGGCCAAAGTATGATTCCATCAAAGGCCAACTTGGTGAACTAATGAGTTTATTGTGCTTCCTTACAGAACATAGGTGAAGGGTTACTTACAGAAGAATGGATTACCCCACACACAGCAGCATCACCATAACATCCCACTTCATCATGGATGATGAATTCCTGGGAGCTGAGTCATGGAGTATCCCTTTTAGTTAACCCTCTATTTTTCATACATTCTAACATCTTCAAAGATTGCTTGTTGCTGGAAGGGGTCTAGGATGGAATAATAGCTGGAATCCCAGGTGAGGGTCTTGTGACTTTCCCTTCCTTCATCTTCTAGGAAATGTCAGTAACTCCATAACCATTACCATCGATCCAGCTATCACTATATTGTTTTGCTCATAAGTAACCATGGCTGCCAGGCCAAGTTAATTTCTATTCCAAGATCCCATATGTTATCCCTGCAGGAAAAAATACCATGTAAGAGATGAGGTAGAAAATAAGTAGATGGATGGATGAATGACTGGATAGGTGTAAAAATAGGTGGATGAATGGGTGGGTGGAGGAATATAGCAATAAACAGATGGATGAACAAATTGTGTATGGTTATATGGCTGGATGCTACGGCATTTCCTTCAGTAAGAGGTCCTGGGAGAGAGGAGTGGGACCTGATATGCTGGACAAATAATGGAGCCACCCGTTTTTGTAACAGTGTGGAAATTTTAATTAGTAGAGGTGAGATGGGGTTGCCATCTATTTTAATAAAGGAACGACCTAAACAATAAACAGATGGATGAACAAATTGTGTATGGTTATATGGCTGGATGCTACGGCATTTCCTTCAGTAAGAGGTCCTGGGAGAGAGGAGTGGGACCTGATATGCTGGACAAATAATGGAGCCACCCGTTTTTGTAACAGTGTGGAAATTTTAATTAGCAGAGGTGAGATGGGGTTACCATCAAGTTTAATAAAGGAACGACCTAGCCATGGAAGTAAATTAACAGCATAGATGCTATCAGAATAAAGGTTGAAGGGCTTATCAATCTTATCAAGAGCCATATAGATAGCAAAGAGCTCTTTAAATTGTGGAGATTTATCAGATAGAGGTTGAAAATATATCATAGGTGGGTCAATAGGGGAGTCATATATGACCAATGCCGCCCCCTTTTTTCCTCCATCTGTAAAGGCTGTAATAGTTTTTTTTTTAATTGGTTTATTGTAAAAAATTCTATGCGGTAGCCAGCGAAATGTTGGAATAACTGACATCCATTTATCTTTGGGATAGTGAATATCAATTTGTCCT
>NW_008346549.1:376834-381382 GCF_000622305.1 Nannospalax galili | reverse complement strand
GCAAGAACTACATTGAGGTCTTCCAGGATATCTCGTCCTATGAGATTTGTGGCTATATCTGCAATCGGGGGTCTTATTGTGCCAACCTCTCCATCAGGATCCTCCCATTTATAGAAGTTTTTAGTGATGAATGCTTGGGAGGCTCCCTCTACTCCCATTAGTTGGGGTCCTGGTATTAATTCCCAGTGTGGGGGAACTTTAGATCGCCTTAAGATGGTTTTATCAGCCCCAGTGTCAAGGAGGCATTTGAAAGGTTTATTGTCTATTTTTATGGTTAATTTTGGATGGGCATTTTCTGTAATACTGGTTACCCATAATGTTTGTGGCTTCTCTCTTGTTAGCGGGGCTGAGGGCTGCCCCGGAAGGAGCTTAAAGGTGGCAGAGCTGTAATACTGGTTACCCATAATGTTTGTGGCTTCCCTCTTGTTAGCGGGGCTGAGGGCTGCCCCGGAAGGAGTTTAAAGGTGGCAGAGGTTTGCCGTCTCTGTCATTTTTAGATTTACAATCCTTTTTCCAGTGAAAGCCCTTTTTACAGCGAGGACAGAGGGTTTTAGGGGGTCGAGTGGCAGCTGAGTCATTTTGGGGGCAATTTTTTTTCCAGTGTCCAGTTTTTCCACATTTAAAGCATTTTGAGTTGGATTGGGTTGTGGCTACAAGGGCTTGGGCAAGGGAGGAGGCCTGGTACATGGAAGTCCCAATGTCATGGGTGGCCACAATCCATTTGTCATAATGTTCATTTTTTAGTCCCTGGCATGCTTGTCTGTGTTCAGGGGTCATCCCTTCCCAGACAAGGCTGTTTAAAAGCATTGCTTTGGCTGCAGGATCTGTTATTTTTCTATCTAAACTGGGTCCAGCTTAAAGGTGGCAGATCCCTGGGAACCCCCCTTGGTCATAGGCATGGCTGCTTTAGAAAGGGCAAGTTCAGGGTAAGGGGGGGATCTGCACCAGGAGGAGGCAAGTGGGAAGGTGTGGGTGCAGGTGCAAGCTGACTCAGTGGCTCAGCCTCAGGGCCTGCTCCTGCTGGGCTGGAATGAGACCCCACCCACCTGCCTGGAGGCCCCACCTCCTGATGCCCTAAGAAGCCCAGGAGAGGAGGAGAGGAAGGAGGGACTTGGGGAGGGTGTCCTGAGCTTTATTGGTATTGCCCAGTCATAGAAAGGACAACTAATGTCCCAGATTTCTTTTTCCTTTTGAGATAGTCTCTTATAGCCCAGGCTGGCCTCTAAATCCTATGTTGCTGAGGACGATCTTGAACTTCGGATCCTCCTGGTCTACCTCCTGAGTGCCTGCAGGATATGCTACCACACCAGTTTTATGCAGTGCTGCTTTGAGCATGCTAGGCCATATCCCAGTGCTGGTGATTTTAATGACGGGTGTTCAACTGTTTGTTAAGTATTCTCCTAAGGGACACTCTCTGGTTTTTCTGTTTTCTCAGTTCTGTAAAATAACTAAGGCTTCTGGCAGTAAAGGAGTCTGGCTGAGGTCACAAGCTAACAATGCATTGAGACAAGACTTCAGCCAAGTCTCTCAGGGTTTTATAGTTCAAATATATTTCTGCCTCCAAGAAACCTACACATATGCCCATCTTGGGGCAGCATCCCACATCCCTCTGACCCGCAGTTGCTCTCACACCGCAGTTGCTCTCACACAGGACGAAGTAGGAAACCACCTAGCTTCACCTACCTGCTTGGAGCTTTCTGGCAGCTCCAGGGAAGAACAGGGGCTTCTTAGGGTTTGTATGGATTGTATGGTTCCTGGGAGTGTATTCCTGGGCAGGCCATGGGGCAGGGACAGGGTGTGACTTGCTTAAGGTCACATATGCCATTCAGATTAAAACTGTGAAGCCACTGAAGGCCCCAGAGCTGGGATGCCACTCTGTCATTATCTCTGCTCAGCACAGAGTAGCGAGCCAAACTTCCCTCTTTCCACAAATTACAGCATTTGAGTCAAGCCATACCACTCTCCCGACCATCATCTCCTCCTCAAAAAACATTTACTGAGGTCTTACCAAACACCTCACTGCTAACCAGAAGACTCGACAGAGACTCTGCCAGCCCCTCCCTTAGAAAGCTTTCTGAGGTCTCATGTGGAATTTTGAATTTGTGATTGTGTGTTATATGTACGTGTCCATGTTTGTGTGGACACAGGTGTGCAGGCATGTGTACATACAGAGGTCAGAAGTGATGTGGGGTCTTCCTCAGTTGTTCACCTTGTTTTTTGTTTTTTGAGACAGAGTCTCTCCCTGAATCTAGAGCTCACCGAATCTGCCCAGCAGCTCCAGGTGCCACCTGTCTCTGTATTCTAAGCATGGTCATTTTAAGTACCTATGCAGCTGTCCCCAGCTTGTTACGTGTGTTCTAGGGATCAACCCAGGCTCTCATGCTTACCCAGCAAGTACTTTACCAATGGAGTCATTGCCTCTAAAGGAGTCCTCTCTCCAGCTTCTGGGTTTTGTTTTCTCCCAAATTCCCCTAAAGAGCCCTACCATGAATTGATAGGACGGAATGGTTCAGTGGGTGAGAACTCCTGCTTCCAAGCCTGACAACCTAAGTTTGATCTTTGGGACCCACATCGTGGAAGGAAAGAACTGAGTCCTACAAGTTGTCTTCTGACTTCCACATGCTCCACCCTACACATAAATAAATAAATAAATAAATAAATAAATAAATTAATTAATTAATTTAAAATAATTTAAAACAACTCCACCTTTAGGCAAAGGCAGGCAGATCTCTGTGATATTGAGGCCAGCCTGGTGTACATTGTGAGTTCCAGGCAGGCCAGCTGGGGCTTCAGGGAGATCCTGTCTCAAAAAGACTATATCTGAGAGGCTCCCCCCCCTTACTGCTTCTCCCTTTCTCCCCCGTCTACTTCTCTGGGGAGCTTCTTACTCCGCTTTTACAGATATGGGAACTGGAAGACAAAGAACAGTTTGCCAAAGGTCATAACCCACTGTACCAGCCAGTCTCATGCCTGTCTGCTGCCTGCAGCTTTGATCACCACGAAGCCCCTGGGTTTAAACGCTGGGACGGCTCTGCCCTTCCGGTTCTTGTCCCGAGTCCACTGTGACACTGGCTGTGGTTTCTTCCCTTGTCTGGCACTGTGACACAGGGCTATTCCTGGCCTGTGGAGTAGCAGGCTGTCTTCTGAGACCTGCAATTGAAATTCTAGGGTTTGAGTCTAATCTTAGATTTCATCTCACTGATAGAACTGGGTGCCCTCCAGGCAGTGAGATCCCTAAAGTCAGGAGCTTAAGAGGTTTGGAGAGGAAATCAATCATTTTTTATTCCTCTCCAGGTTGATAGAGAAGAACCTAGAGTCAATCTTCAAACTTTTGGACAGGGGTGACCACAATCTGTGTTTGGCTGGGGCCCTTTCTGGGCAAGAGTAGCCTTGTTGGGAGGGGTGGAGCTACAGACTGCCAACCTGAGGTACCACTAGCCATGCCAGGAGGTTTCTCCCAAAGAGTGGGGATGCCAATGGAAGCCACCTGGAGTCGGGTACCTGGAGAGCTGGGTTCCACTGGCTCCACGGCCCTCCCTCTCTGAGCCTCGTTTTCTCTTTCTGTAGTGGATTAGACTGCAAGGCCTGAGGGACCTGCGGGGAAGAAGGGGGTGCTCTGTGAAGCTGGGCTGTAGGCCTAGTTCTTTGTGGAGCACGTGCACCCTGTATGAGAATAGTGTGCTCACCCTCTGTAGAGGGTGCTGGGGGACAAACAGAACTTGGTCACATTAAAAAAAAAAGTGTATGTATCCAGGAATGTGCCATGGCACACATGTGTAGGTCAGAGGACAACTTGTGTGAGTCAGTTCCTTCCTTCCACCATGGAAGTTCTGGGGAGCAAACTCACATCTTCAGGCTTGCTGGCAGGGCCTTTACCCTCTGAGCCATCATCTTGCTGGCCCCAAATGCAACTTAAATAATGGTATTTGAAGGTTAGAGAGCCCTGGTCCTTTCGTTCTTGTGTGGGTGTTTAAAACTTGGGGTGTGGGATGTACTGAATATTCAGGTGAGCTATTAAGGAACTCAGGGATAGAGGCCTGAAGGGGCTTGGGATCTGGGCTGTGTCTATCAGTTCATCAGGAAGTTCTAAACATGGCCACATGTGAGTTCCACTGTTCTGCAGGCAAGAGGCATCACTTTCCCTTTTAAAACTGACAGGCTTGTACATCTTCACGTGCGAAGTGTGGGGCGTTGGGACGTTGGTAAAGTGCGTATTGATTAACTCAGGGTATTTAGATTATTCCTCATTTCAAACGTGTTATTTCTTTGTGACAAGACATTGCTGTTTCAACATGACTGAGCACAAACCACCTTCTGTGTAACAGATCCAGAGTGTGTTCTGTCTGACTGGAGGAACTTTGACACCTGTCAAGCACTCTCTCCTTGTCCCCTCTCCCCTCACTTCCATCAACTTCTATTCTGATCTCTATGAGCTCAGCTTTTTAAAGATCCCACAGATGTGTGAAACTGTGCGGTATTTATCTTTCTGCGTCTGACTTCTTTTACTTAGACTTAGATCTTGTTACAAATCAAAAGATTTTATCCCTT
>NW_008346549.1:373965-376006 GCF_000622305.1 Nannospalax galili | reverse complement strand
TATCTTGCCTATTGTGAATGGTGCTGCAATAAATAACTTTTTAACGAATCAGAAGACAGCAGTGAAAAGTTGGAAAGTGACTTACCTGGGGCCATAATGTGGTCCAAATGAATGTCAGTACTCCTTTGGGCTGGAAGTTGGTGAATCCTATCTCCTCTACTTTCCTCTAGGCATGTCCTCATCCCCTGTGGCTGACTGGCTGAGCATCTGCTTCTCTGTCAGTGCACCTGAATAACAGCAATAATCCCTCGGATTAGCCTTTACCCTCTGCCCCAAGTGCTAGACAAGTACAGGAGACAGGTACTATCATTACCCATTTGACAGATGAGGAAACTGAGTCTCAGAGGAGTCATTTTATGGATAAAAGTGGGTTGTTTTTTAAAGAGTGATTCTATAGTAGTATCAATGGGGCAGAGACAATTCCACACCCTGCTGCTGCCAGGAGTAGCTTGAGGAGTTCTTTACAGAGACTCCTGCCTACCTTCCCACCCCGCCCCTAGCCCAGGCAAAGCCAAGATCCAGTGCCTTTGAAGATGAAGCAGAGTTTGTTAAGAACAGAGAGAAAGGCTGGCATGGTGGCAGCAGTTGGAGGCAGAGGCAGGCAGATCTCTGTGAGTTCCAGGCCAGCCTGGTCTACATAGTGAGTTCCAGGACAGCTGGAACTTTTCTCAAAAAAAAGCCCCCCCACAAAAGAAAGAAATTTGGTCTGAAGGTTAAAGAAAGAATAGAGAGAAAGGAGCCCAGGAAAGAAAAAAGCACCAGAGGTAGGATTTTGGAGGCGCTCAAGTTATATCTCCAAAGGTTGCTAAACACCCCCTCCCCATGCTTTTTAAATATCAAAAGCATTTTTTGTTTGTTTGTTTTGAGACAGGGTCTCCCTGTAGCCCCAGCTGGCCTAGAACTTATGTAGACCAGGCTGGCCTTGAACTCACAGAGATCCAACTGCTTCTGCCTCCTGTGTGCTGGGACTAGTGTGTATTTTCTTTTTTATACAAGGTTTTGAGGAAAACTTAAGAGTGGTATTGTTTAGACTTAGGAAAAGGCTAGAAACCCAAGGTTACATGCCATTTAGGCCCTAAGTAAGCATAGTGTGCTTACTGTCTTTGACAAGATGTCTTTTGGAAAACAATATATTGTCTACATGGGCAGTTTGGGCTTTGGTGGTGGTGTCTGACGTTCCCTGCCTTCGGAGGGCTCTTTCCTTTCTTAGGCTTCCCTTCCCAGCACATGACTTCTGCTGGCTTTCAAGCCTGCTTATGTGGGGCTGGAGTTGTGACCCAGCTCCACTCCCTTGAATTTCAAGCTTTATTGGTGCCCCCCACCCCAGGAGTCTTGAAATGCAGCAGAAGGGAAAGACAGACTCATTCCTTCAGTTAATATCAACCACATCTCCACCTGCCAAATCTTAACCTGGGACTGTCATCCTCTGGAACTGCAAGAAAATAAAAGCCTGTCATGCAATCCATCCAGCCTATAGCATTTTGTCACCCGGCTGCAGCAGACCAAGCCCTGGGTACCTGGTTTTGTTTACCACCTTCTTTCCAGTTCTTGCTAGTTTCTGAGGAGAGCTCTCTTCCTGGCTTGAAGATGCAGCCTTACCCCGTCCTTACTCAGCCTTTCCTGGGTGGGTGTGGAACACACACACACACACACACACACACACACACACACACACACTTCTTATAAGATATATCTTCTAAGGATAGTAATTCTATTGGAATTCATGGTCTCATCCTTATGACATCATAACTCTAATTACTTTCTTAGAAGCCCTATCTCAAATATATCTACTTGAGGAGTTAGATCAAGGCAGAGATGTTGGGACCTGATTGCTAAGGTGCTGGTGGGATGGGTGGAAGTGTGTGTGTGTGTGGGGGGACACGGGGAGAGAGAAGCAGTATTATAATTAATATAGAGAGAGAGAGAGAGAGAGAGAGAGAGAGAGAGAGAGACGGGGAGAGAGAAGCAGTATTATAATTAATATTGATTATAAACGTAACAGGATCTAGAATCACCTAGGAAACAAACCAGTTCCCAGCAT
>NW_008346549.1:372117-373271 GCF_000622305.1 Nannospalax galili | reverse complement strand
CCACAGTCCTAATCTCCAGATTCATTCAAGGATCACATAAAATTAGAGCTTCGATTTACTGACCATTTCCTATGAGCTGGGGGCTTAATATACAACATGAGGCTTAGTATTGCCACGAGTGACTATTAACCCTCTTCTCTCCTCCAAGCCAGTGTCTTTCTCTGTTCCGGGGCAGCAACAGCCTCCGAGTTTCCCAGCCTCCTCGTTACCCTGCTTACACTGTCTTTTCGATGAGTCACCAGGGAGGTGTCCTGGTTTCTGTGGCTGTGATAAAATACCTTTTTCTTCAGGGAAGAAGAGTTTATTTTAGCTCAGATCACAGCAACAGGAGCTTAAAACAGCTGATCACATTCACAGTCAAAGAGATATGAATGCATGCATGCTCACTTGCGTGTGCACAGCTCGCAGTTCCTCCCTTCCTACATAGTTCAGGACTCCCTGCCTAAGGAATGCTGCCACCCAGGGTGAGCTGGGCTTTTTCACACCAGTTAAGATAATCCTCAATAGACATGCCCATGGGCCAACCCAGTGTAGATAGTCCATCATTAAGACTGTCTTCCCAGGTGATTCTAGGTCATGTCAATTGAAAATTAAAACTGACCATCTGGGACTGGAGTGACTGCTTTGCAGTTAAGAGTGAGTACTGCTCTTGCAGGACTGGAGTTTAGTTCTAGCACTCATGTCAGGTGCCTCAAAAACTGCCTGTAACTCCAGCTCCAGGGCATCCAGTGTTCTGTCCTTCACAGGCATCTGCACACATGTGGCATACTCACAGAAATACATACATACACATGAATAAAAGAAAAACTTGAAATAAAAATAAGACTAACCATCACACAAGGCTGATCTGTTTAAAGTCTCTCCCTTTTCCAAATTGCCCTGAAAACATGACTAAGACTCCTGATCATAACCCACAACATCCTGAGTGGTCTGAGCCCTGATACCCTTCCAGCCTGGCCTTGCTTAGCTCTGTCTCTAGAGACAAGAGTTCCTTCTCCTCCACACTGACCAGATTTTTGTTCTCTAATAAACCTTGCTTTGTTCCTACTTTATAGTTGTGTCTGGTACATTGGACTGTTTCAGATGGCTGTGCTGTGACATGGTGTTGATGGCTCTAGCTTTCCCCTCACATTGTAGGCTTTGGTGTTCTGCCT
>NW_008346549.1:368107-372096 GCF_000622305.1 Nannospalax galili | reverse complement strand
TTTTTTTTGTCATTTTGAGACAGGGTCTCCCTGTAGCCCCAGCTGGCCTGAAACTCACTAGTAGACCAGGCTGGCCTTGAACTCACAGAGATCTGCCTGTCCTTGCCTCCCAAGTGCTGGGACCAACAGCATGCACCACCACACCCGGACCATTTCTTCCTTAATCTATTGATTGGTCAGAAGTGTGTTTAAAATTTCTATGTATTTGGATATTTTCCAAAGTTTTTGTCGTTATGGATTACTAGTGTTATTACAGTGTGGTCAGAAAACATACTTGTTACAGATTCATTTTTAAAAACTTGCCGAGAGATTTCTGTGGCTTACCCTACAGGTACCCCCAGAGAGATTTTTTGTATTGTGAAGAACTTATGTCCCGTAGCTGTCGGAGGGTATGTTTGCCTGGCTGCTTGTCAGCTCCCCTTGGTCTAGGGCATGGTTTAACTATGCTATTGTTGATTTTCTTCTTTGTGCGTGTGTGTCCAAGTGCACAGGTGTGTGCACGTGAAGGCCGGAGGGTGACCTCATCTGTTGTCCCTCACCCACCTTTTTGCTTTCATCTTTTTCTTTTTTCTCACTGGCCTGGAACTTGCAAGTAAGCGAGGCTGGCACGGAGCGCCAGTGCCAGGGATGCACCTGACTCCACCTCGCTGGGTACGCTCCAAGAGCAGTAAGCACACTAACTACTGAACCACCTCTCTAGCCCCCAAGCCCCCCTGAGCATTTCTTGTAGGGTGGTCATGGTGGTGATAAACTCTCTTAGATTGGTTTGCTGGGAATGATTTTGTTGTTTTTTCTTTCTTTTTTGCTGTTTTGGTCTCCCTGTAGCCCCAGCTGGCCTGGAACTCCCTACACAGACCAGGCTGGCCTTGAACTCACAGAGATCTGTCTGCTTCTGTCTTCCAAGTGCCAGGACTGAAGGTGTGGACTACCATGCCTGGCTTTTGTCTGGGAACGTTTGAGCTCTCTCTTTTATTTCTGAAGGATAGCTTTGCTGGCCAGGCACAGTAGGATTTTTTCCACTCTTACAACTGTGAACATCTCACCCCAAACTCTCCTGGCCTGTAATCTTTTTGTGGCGAGGTCTTATTTCTGGTGAATTGAAACATGCTTACATGTAATTTGATTGTTTATCTTTCTACTTTGAGAATTTTGTTCTTATCCTTCAAGATCCTTGTTTTATGTCTTGGGAATAGTCTTGAGTTGAACTTGACTAGGCACTTGATCTTCCTCTACCTAAATATTTGAATGCTTTTCGAGGTTTGGAAAGTTTTCTCTTATTATCTCTCATCAGTCGCACTCAAACCCCATTAATATGAACACTTTACATGCTAAATATTGAAAATTCTATTCCCTTCCCAGAACTTTCATTTCTTAATCCTTTGAATCTGTATTTTTTTCAAATCACTTGCCTTAGACTTTATTGATTTTTTTTTTGTCTTTTTGAGACAGGGTCTCCTTGTAGCCCCAGCGGGCCTAGAACTCATTATGTAGATCAGGCTGGCCTTGAACTCAGAGAGATCTGTCTGCCTCAGCCTCCCAAATGCTGGGATTAAAGGCATGTGCCACCATTTCATGCTTGGCTGAAAATTGTTTTGGAACAGAGTCTCATATAGCTCAGGGTGGCCTCAAACTCTGACGACCAGGTCTGCTGGGAGCAAGAATCCACCAGGAGTGGACGAACCTGAGGGCCTGGACAACCTTTTCGGGGCCTGATTACAGTGAGGTCAGAGTTCTGTGACTTCACACAAGGGTAACTGCTATGGTAATGAAAGGCCTTGGACAGAGGGCTTCAGAGGGACCCCTGGGCTGGGCAGGGACATTTGGGTGGTGGTGAGGATTGGCTCTACCCCATATTCTTGGATTAAGGCCTGATTTACCACTAGTGTGATGTAGTTGGAGATTAGGACCTCAATGGAGATGACCGAGGAGGATACAATGTGGTCCATGAGGTGTCCCTCATCTAATTACATGGCAGATGTCACTGTAAGAGGTGGAAAGGGTGGGGACCAGAGGGATGGCTGCACCAGGGACAGTCATGCAAGACACAGTCATGCAAGGACACAGGAGGATGCCAGATTGCAGGAAGAGAGGCCTTAGGAGCACCTGTGTGGCCGTGGATGAAGATCTGCTGTTAACTCGATCTGTCCATGATATTCTGTCATGGAAACTTTATTCTCTCAGTCACCTACCTACCTTTTAATGTACCAAATATTTGTCTATCATCTGTCATCTGTCTACTTAGTATCTTTGTGTCTACAATCCATCAACTACCTACCTACATACCTATTATACCTATCTCTCTCTCTCTCTCTCTCTGTCTCTCTAATCCATCTAAATCTATCTGTCTATCATCTATGGATATCTTTTTCTTTGTGGTCCTTTTGAAGCAGTGTCTCCCTGTAAGCCCCAGCTGTCCTGGAACTCACTATGCTGACCAGGCTGGCCTTGAACTCACAGAGATCTGCCTGCCTCTGCCTCCCAAGTCCTGGGACTACAGCTGTGCGCCACAACGCCCGGCTCATCTACATCTATTGATCTATCATCTCTCTACCTAACCAGCATCATTATCTATCATCTCTCTACCTAACCAGCATCAATGTGTGTCATCCAGTATCTATCCATCTACAATTGATCTTTGTATCTATCTATCTATCTATCTATCTATCTATCCATCCATCCATCGATCTATCCATCTATCTAATCTGTCCATCATCTACATTTATGTACCTAATATATCTCTATGAAACCATCATCAATCTATATTATCCACTAGCTACTCATTATCTATCTTTCTATCTACCTATTTATTTATCCATCTAACCATCTTTCACTCTGTCTCCATTAACGATATCTTGGTGATGAAGCGCAACATTCTACAATGGTAGCCAATCACAGTTCTACAGAGCTACATCACACTCACGTATGGGATTTAATGGTGGTGTGGGGACATGCAGGAAGTCAGTCTTCAATCTCTTTCATGCTTAAATCTCTTTCCTGCAGGACGTGGGCCCCTATAAGCATAGTGACGAGAAATCCCTGATGGAAGAACAAGCAGAGGAAGTATTATGCAGTGTTTGAGCCTCGGACACTTCAGATAAGGTAGGAGCATCACCTTCTATGCTCCTATTCCCAGCGATGAAGTTCCCTCCCAGGAGAAAGAGGACTGGACATGACGTGGTTCCCAGGTGAGTGTCTCTGAAACAAACCTCTGCCCACTCCCCTAAAACAGCTCTCACAGGTCTGCTGGGAGCAAGAATCCACCAGGAGTGGATTCTTACAGTATGGCTAGCAAGAGGGCAGACCCTGCAGGACTAGACAATGACCAGAAGAGGGTGCACAATGGGCAGACTTAGGTCAATACTCACATATCACCCAATTATCACTCAGTGCCTTAGCAGCTCCATTTCTAAAATGGGGGCAACAATAATGTATCATGCAGGGATGTTGGAAGGACTTCTGTGTGAAACAATAGCTAAAAGGCATCTGACATGGTGCAGAGTGCATGCCTACTTAACACATTGCCATGAGACAACCTTTATGAGAGTGATAGGAAAAATAATCAGAAGACTTGGCTGACTCTTTCTGCTTCCACCACATCTCCCACTGGAGACAGGAAGCCACTGGGAGATTCAAACGTCTGCCTTTTTATTACTGGACAGCAAGATGATGCTTAACTGTGGTATGTGCTCAAAGGCTGTGCTAAATACTCGTCTGATCATCATTTACCAAAAGAGATATTCCAGTTTGGATCTGGAATGTACCCAGAAAACACTATGTTTGTCTTAGTTTGCTCTTCATTGCTGTGCCAAAATACTCTGACCAATACCAACTTGGGGAGGAAAGGGTTTATTCAGCTTACATCTCCCAGGTTGCAGTTCATCAGGGAGCCCAAGGTAGGAACTCAGGGCAGGAACCTGGAGGCAGGAGCTAGAGCACAGACCATGGAGGAACGCTGCTTACTGGCTTGATCCCCTGGCCCCTGCACAGCG
>NW_008346549.1:358551-367234 GCF_000622305.1 Nannospalax galili | reverse complement strand
GCCCAGGGGTGGCACCACCCACAGTGGGCTGGGGCCTCCAACATCACTCATCAAGAAGATGCCCCTCAGACATGGCCACAGGCCAGTCCAATAGAGGAAATTCCCCAATTGAGGCTCCCTCAACCCAGGTGTGTCAAGTTGACACTAAAGCTATCTAGCACAATATCCTATAAAAGTACCTGCCCAGAAGTCACTTGGTCTAGCTCTGGAGACCCCACCCTTCCTGACAGGCACTTCGAACTCTTTGCTTTTTACTTACTCTTTACTTTCTGCTTCAATGAATGTTTGTTTTCACTGTTTTCTGAGTCTTTCCTTCATTCATCCCCGAGCCTTCCATTTTATCTGCCTCTGGAAAGAACCCACACTTCAGGGCAACTGGTCCTTGGCTCTCTCACCCCTGCCACATCTGTGGTGGCCTGTTTGGAGAACAATAAAGGAGAGTCTCACTCAACATCGGTGTAACTGGCTGAAAATTTAAGTCAGAAATCTGGAATGATCATTGAAATGACCAGGGCCCTGACACTTCTAGCCAACTGAGGGTTCCCTGATGATGCTTAGTCTAATCAAATCCCCAGCCAACTCCCTTCTCTACTGGGAGTTAGGAAGTGTAGAGGACCAGGTATGAGAGACAAAACAACTCAACCTCATATGACTAAATAGAGCTTTCTCCCCTGTAATAGGGGAGAACCGGGGAGGGGTATCCTACCACCATGCCAAGAGATGGGACCCTGAGATCTGAAGAGGTAGCTAAGTCTTAAAGACAGTTCACAACCCTGGGTGGTGGGACAAATTCCTTAGTTTGTCATGTCTAGGTGTCCTCTCTGTCCCAGAACAGAATGGGAACATTTCTTCACCCATGAGTGGACTGCACTATGAGGCAGTTCTCCCATCCTCTGCACACCATTTTGATTGCACTATTCCCCAGTGCCAATCTCCACTTTTCCCAGCTCATACTTACCACTTAGGACATCATCCACAGACATGGTCCCATTTTTGGCAGGCCTGACCATGGGAACTGAGATGTAAGGAGGACTTAGCTACCACAGTGGCTAATGTGCTTCTGGCAGACATCCACCATGTCCATTTTGGCTCCACTTCCCTCCAAAATGGGCTCTAGGCCATTTCTTGTTTGAACACAGCTTGACTGGTGGGTTGTTAACTCTGTCAAGATCTTCCACTTGCCTCCTAGAACCCTGGTTATCGGAAATCAAATGACTGATTGTTTTGAAGAGTGGCAATGTCACAGATATCTAGAATGTAAAAGGGAGTGCAGGGTACTTTTCCTCCTACAGGAAGGAAAGAAAAAAATGTCCTTTAAACTGACCCAGAAGCAGGAGGAAATGAAAAATAGGGGGACCCTGTGCCAGGACGTGGGTGAATGCAAATTTCCAATACTTGGGTCAGACCCCTTTGGGACATCTGGATCACACTAGCTGCTCCCATAACAGACTGGAGATACCCTTCTAGGTAAAATAGGGAATGGGTGTAGCGGAAACGCCAAGTCCAGTCCAAGACTTTTCTTTTTCCTCTTCCGTCTTGTTATAGATGGGGCAAACTACCTCTAAGATTGCTTTAAAAATCATCACTTGGATGCCTACTTACACACTGGATAAAATTAGACCCCAAAAGTCTTAAGAAAAAGAGTCTAATCTTTTTCTGCCAGGAGGCTGTGGGGAATTCAGAAAAATGGCCATCCGAAGGGAGCCTTAATTACAATACCATTCTCTAACTAGATTTATTTTGCAGAGAAAGGGGAATGGTTTGAGGTTCCTTGTGTACAGCTTTTTTTTCTATCTCCAGGACCACCAACTGGGGATCCAACATCCAAGTGCATGACTATGGTACCCCCACCAAACACTCAGTCTCCAGAATTGGCACTTATGGAGCCTTTGTATTCCAACTTGGTAAGGTTACCAGCCCCAGGAACTTGTCCACCTTATCTTGAAGGGCTGGAAAGACTTCCGCCCAGGGCTCCCAGGAGGCTCCCTTACCTCTCTGTGGGGTATTTCCTCCTCAAGAGGTGTTAGGGGAATTTGAGGCTGCCTATGTTCATCAGCCCTTTCCCCATGTTGAGCTCAAGGACGTTAGAAAGGAACTAGGCAACTTTACTGAAGACCATATATACAAGTCTTCCACCAACTGAACATTTTTTATGACATGGTTTGGAGGGATGCTCTGCTCATTCTGGGTCAGATCTCTATAGAAAGACAAAGAGTAATTGAACAGGCAGTCAACCCTGACAATGATGCTTTTGAATACATTCACTGTGATAGAATGTGTGAATTGCAGGAGAGCCATAAACCTCATTAGGGAAGCCATAAAACTATAAATCCCTTAGAGTGACCAACTGGCCCTAAATTGGCAGACTGGTTTTACTCAAGCCTTATCAACTGGTCACTCCCGAGGACTGAAGGAGATGTGGAGCCAACCTGTCTCCTTTAGTGCCCTAGATAGCTTTCCTGCCCTGCCTGAAAAAATAATCCTGGGAGGAAGACCTTTAATCACAAAAGGACACCAGGCCCTGGCACCAAGTAAACTCCTGCAGCTGTGTTCAGTAGAATTCCCATACAAACCCACCCTACCCCTTTATTGGATACAGATTTTTTTTCCCCTCAGAAAAGCTTCTGCCCTTTGCTATGATACCTGAATAAAGGACACATTCCTTGCCTGTTGCAGGTCTGGCCCTGGTTCTTTGTTCTAAACTCTAAACTCCTTCCTTTTCTGCTCTTCTAACACACTGAGCTCCCCTAGACATTTTATATGTTACGTTGAGGAAGGCCTTCAGAAGGCCAAAGTAAGCCTCTCAGTTATGCCAAATAGCTATTGTACTCCAGGGGGATTGTGACCCTCCTGTTACTTTTGTTCAGAGACCAGGGAAGCAATTCAGAAATGTATCAGTGTGACTCTGGGGTCCAAGGAGAAGGAAGTCCTTCTAAAGGACAAATTTCTCACCCAGTCAGAACCAGATATCTGGAGAAAATTGTAAAAACTGGTGACTAAACCAGGCAAGAATTTGGACCAATTGGTCCAGATTGCTACATCAGTCAACTATAATTGGGGACTAGAAAAAACATAATGCATCCTAGAGGAGAAAAAAAGCATTAAGAGACACCATAAAATGATAAAGTAGCCTATGGATGAATTCGGTTGATCAGGAGAAAGCACCAGGACACAGATAAAACTCCATTGGAATAGAGTTTATTAGCAAAGGAACACATGGGAGATTCCCTTCTGGGCAGGGAAAATGTCTGTCCCGGGTTGTGAGCTGGGGTCTTCTTATACGGGGAGGCTTCTGGGGGGTGTAGAAGGTGGGAAGATAATTTTTTTATATATATATTTAGAGTTGGGTGGGGGGAAGTGGGAGAATGGGACTGTTAAAACCTGTTCTCTTTAGAGATCAAAGGGGAAGCCTGCTGTGTTGGCCAAACAGTGGAGAAAAGTCTACGTCTCTTGACTTCAAAGACCAGGGTGCTTATCAACTCTTTTCCCTTTACTCAGGGGCTTGTGAGGTCCTTGAGGCCCTGTTGGTGAGGGGGCGGGACTATGTGAACCTTACAATTCCAGCCTTTTGTGTTATAGGATAGGGGGCGCCGTTGTCATCTTGCTACTTCTTGCTGGACAGGGTTGATGTGGTGGGGCTGGATTAGGGGTTGATCAGACAGTGGGGGTTCTCTCTTCATGCATCTCAACAGGGTCCTCGATGGTTGACAGGCGCTTGTATACATGTGGAGGGAAGGAAAGTAGCAACTGATTAAAATTAGTATGAGAGTAAGAGTTTTCGGGTTTTGGTCCTGAGAATATCTGAAGAGGCAAGGAGCAATGGTTAGCACCAAGGTAATAAATCCTTTTTTTTTTTTTCCTTCTGACAGGGCTGAACTCGAGAGTGACGGACTCAGGATTTGTTTTCAGGCATTTTGATAGCTGTTGGAGTGGCTAGAATCAGTGTCAGTTACCTCTCAAAGGCTTCTAGATAAGGAAAGAAAACAAATTTAGCCATCATTTAATTTTTTTAGGCTAGAACAATAGTGGGTTGCTTCCCTTAGCTGTAAGTGGGCACTACAGTATTTCAAACCAAGATTTGAAGTCTTACATCTGAGGAGTGTTGTCTTATTCGGAACAAAATCATCAATGAGAGATAATTGTCTAGATAACATAAGAACTTAAGTCTAATGTGTGGGTTGTGTAATCCCTTGAACACTTAAAATATACTGATGGCTTTAATTTTTGGTTATACTTTCCTTTTGGGTGTTTAAGAGCATACTGTTAGCCCAAATAAACCAATTTATTTTTACTATTAAGGTCATATGAGGATTTGGACCTCAGGGGTCACATGGGCTTGGGGGGATCTCCTGGGTCCTCAGGCTTTTCTTTTACCAGTTCCATCTATGTGAAGATAAGTCAAGAGGTTCTGCTTGACCGGGGCTTCGTTTGGAAGCATGGAGAAAATGTTCCCTCTGTGTTGACCCTCCTCTTTGCAGACTGGACACTGGTTCAAGTCCATCTTCTGGGGTCTCCATGGCCTCCCTGAACAAGAGGACAGGTGACTCACCAAGGTTACAGGACATTTCGATCCATAGCCCATAGCCCCTGGAACTTGTTTGACCTTGGAGGGCAAGGAACAAAAATTTGTCCCTTTAAGTCCCTCTGACCAGATTAATATAGGCCTGAGAGTCTGGCTATTAAAAATCCAACAAGGTTAGTTACACCAGTCTGGTACTTTTAATTACCATGTGCTATGTAGATAGAGCTTGGGCAACATCCTTAAATAAACCTTGACTAGACATCCTTAGACTAGTTGATTAAGCTATGACCTTAGAAATTTTAAGATTATCCATATATTATATTTATCTCAGTTTAAATTTATAGAAACACGGTGAGTAGGTGTAGTGGCAAATGGCTGAGAGGGGGATGGTTCAAGATTTTTAATTTATGAGACACGATTCTGGTAGCCTGGTACTTTCTGTGTTCCTTGGCCAATTTTAATTTGGAGAGGTGAATCCAACCAGGTTGTCCCAAGAGCTTGGCTGAAGTCAGGGTAGACAGGATCACCAGGTGAGGACCAATGCATCTGGAGGGTTTCCTTCACTCCTTTCTGTTGGGTGTGAACCTGTAGGTAGGCGTGATCTCCAGGTTGAAGTGGGTGGTCAATTTGGCCTTTAGAAGCCTGGGGAATAATCTGGTCAGCATGTTTCCTGAGTATTTTCCTTAGAAGGGTGAAGGCAGGTAAACAATTGTGTAGAGGGGAGGGATGTTGGAGGAAGAGGTCGTGCTTGGCTAAAATTAGGGCCCTGGTGAGTGTCACAAGTTTTGCTTTTTATG
The DNA here is from genome assembly GCF_000622305.1 of Nannospalax galili. Classification (NCBI taxonomy): domain Eukaryota; kingdom Metazoa; phylum Chordata; class Mammalia; order Rodentia; family Spalacidae; genus Nannospalax; species Nannospalax galili. The sequence continues at coordinate 361,915 of NW_008346549.1, read as the reverse complement.
ATGTGGTTCCAAGTGGTAGGAGTCCTGACTCAATGACATCTGTGAGAGATACTATGGCCTGTAGGACCCCCATTGGGGTGAGAGTTAAACTTATATCCATAACCAAGTTCAGGTTGAGTTTGGTAGGGGATCTGGGAAATTAGGGGATCCCAGTAGGAGAGTTCCTGAAGAGTTTGCAGGTATGAGTGAGTGAATGAGCAGTTCACTGGAAGGGAGGTGGGAAACTGGATTGAGAGGAGGGCAGGAATCAAGGGTGAGTGAGGGGTTTTCAAGAAATGTGACATGGAAGAGTTTTAGTTTAGAGGGAGCTAGATTGGCAAGAGACTTGTGGGTTACTTAAGCTGGTGAGGGGAAAGGACAGAGATAGGCTGACCCAAAGTGAACTTAATTCCCTCTGGAGCCAGGAGACTGGTAGTGGCCAGAGCATGGAGGTAAGATTGCTAGTCCAGAATGGTCATATTAAGCTGTTTAGAGATAACCTACTGGGGCAAAAGTGGGACCCCTCATCTGTCCCCAAACCCCTAATGCCTGGTCCTTATTTTCACTGTATAGAAGAGGAATGGACATCTGTGGTTGGGGAGAGGTAGAGCCGGTGCCTTTAAGAGCACTTCCTGGATAGTGTGGAATGCTGTTGTAACAGGTCCTAAGGGGCCAACTGGCTCAGGGGAGTTTCTTTTAGAAGCTTCTAGAGCGGCTTTGCCAAGAGGGCAAAATTAGGAATCCAGATGTGCAGGTACCCTGCAATGTCTAGAAAAGACAGAATTTTCTCCTTGGTTGTGGGAGGGCTTTAAAGGACTTAGGAAATTTGTCCTATCTATAGTTAAATGGTGGAATGTAGGTGTGAGAAGGAACCCCAAGTACTTGATGTGAGGGAGAGAAAGGTGAGTCTTAGCTGAAGATATCCTATAGCCCTTGTACCCCAGAAAATTAAGGAGTTTGATTGTGTGGGCCTTGGAGACTGAGAGAGATGGAAATCAAAGAAGTAGGTTATCTACATATTGTAGGATGGTGGAGGGGTTAAGGTCTAGGGAGGTTAAATCCTGGTTTGGGCTTATCCAAAATGGTGAGGGCTATCTCAAAACACATGGGGCAGGAAAGTCCAGGTTAGATCATAGGTGTGAGTGATGTATTTAAAATCTTATATGAAGTGTGTAGGATTAGTAGAAAAGAACCTATTTTGCATCTGAGGTGAGCTAGATCTCCAAGAGAGAAAGGGACATGGACTTGACCATCCCATCCATGCTTGCCACCTCCCAGAGGGGGAAAGATACCATGGGCAGGGGGTTGAGACTGGGTGTGGGAATGAGTATGGCTTGACATAGAAGAGGGGATGGGAGAAGGGGAGTCCCAGGAAGAGGCCAGAGTGGGAGAGATGGAAGGGGTGTCCTGTCCATGAGGGGATGCAGGGGCAGAGGTATTGGAGGCAGGGTCTGGAACTGAAGTAGAAGTAGATATAGGATGGATAAATGGGTTATTTGAGCTAGAAGCCAGAATAGGGGAGACCATGGAATATTTGGCAAGGAGGTGTTTAAGGTTTTGGATTTTCTCGAGTAGAGGAGAGTCAGTGGAAGGAGAGCAGGTGATGGATTTAGAGTGGCACTGGAGAGGGGAGGGGGAAGATTGTGGTGTGGAGAGGCAGTTCCAGTTGGAGAAAGGAGGGGAGCCGGGTTGGGCCCTGGAATGGAAGGCAAGGAAGAGTATAGCAAGGGGAGAGCAGAGGGAAGACTTGGCTGTGCCTCAGGCTGGGGAGCAGGAGGAGGTTGGGGATGGGTCCTAATCGGAGGCAGTTCATCAGCTATGGTAGGATCAAAAGCTGAGGTAGAGGGGTAGGGAGGGGGGCAGAGGCCCCTGGCGGGTTGGGATCCCGTGAAACTGTCTTAGCCAGAAGAACCTGATGGGAAGAACATGGGACACAGGGAGGGATTAACACAGAGATCAAAGAAAGCTTGGATGTATGGTAATTTGGACCATTTGTCTTTATGATGGCAGAGATTTTCTAAATCTCTCAAAATATTGAAGTTTAAGGTTCTGGTGTCTGGCCAAACAGATACTAACTCATACTGAGGCCAGGCAGTGGTGCACAGGAACTTGAGGCATTTTGGCCTGATTGTATCCGAAAGTCCTAGCTGTTTTAAGGACTTAAGAAGACAAGCAAGAGGTGTGAGACCCCAAGACTTTGAGTGGGTGGTTCCCATAGTGACAGATTAAGTACAGAGTAAAGAGGAGATAGAGAAAGAACTGAGCAAGAGGGTAGGAGATAGAGACAGAACCAAGCAGATGAGAGACAAAGAAAATCCTCTCTCCATAGGGAGTGGAGGCAGGATCATGAGTCTGGGCAGGAAAGTGCAGTGGATGAGGAAGAGAGAGACAGGGAGGGAGTAGGAGGAAAAGGGGTTTGGCATTAGTCATGCAAAACGAGAGTGAGGAGAACCAGGCACCAAAAGAAAGCATTCTTTTTTTGTTGCACTGGTTTGAATTATTATTTTTGAGTTATTTCCAAGTCCCAGAAGGCAGCGTCCTGCAATTAGATCATCAGGGAGAGGAAAGGAGAGATCCTGTCCTGGATAGGAAGTAGTGCATGTTCCTATCTCTGGAAATGGGTATCTCTGGAAATAGCATCCTATATCTAGAGAAAGGAAGGGGTTTTCCGACATGTGTGATTTCGAGGCAAGTGAGAGGGGCAGAAAACCCTGCAATTAGAGCATGGCGTGACCAGCCAGAATGAGACAAAGTACAAGGAATGGGATGGGAGAAAAGCAGAAAAAAATGCAGTGAGCCAGAAGGGAGGGAAGATTGTGGGACAAGTTGATCTTGTCATCATAAACATCCATGGGATAATATTTCAATAGAGTAATTCATGATTGTCACATAAATTAATAGGGTTTGATTATTTGAATTTCCTACTTAGAGAGAGAGAGAGAGAGAGAGAGAGAGAGAGAAAGAGAGAGAGATAGAGAAAGAGAGAGAGAGAGAGAGAAAGAGAGGAGAGATGGAGAGAGAGGGAGAGATGTGCTTAAAATAATTTATATATTTTACTATCAGGAACCATGTTGTCTATTAAAGAATATTTTGGCTGAAAAAATATTTTGGTGTTAACATTTTTAGTTTGCATGAGATTTTACTTAAAAATTAATATGATACCAAGTAAATTAATTTTAAGAAGCATAAATTTATGTTGATTGTGTATACATATTTATATAGTCGTTGTTGAGAATGTGGTTGGTTTATCATTTTTAAACTAAAACACCTTTGAAGTAGACAAAATGAATACACCTTAAAACACCATGAAAGTAAACTAAAAACAAAAGTGGTATTTAATAAATAGGATTTTACCCAACCAGCTTAGATTTCATTTTGTGTAGGT
>NW_008346549.1:308011-358321 GCF_000622305.1 Nannospalax galili | reverse complement strand
GCTATAGGGAGACCCTGTCTCAAAAAAACTAAAAAAAAAAAAAAGAGTTAAGTTTGCCATATAGATTTGAGGTAGCATCTTTTCCCTTTTTAAGAGCTAAATAACTGAAGGGAGTTAATAAAACCCTGTCAATCTAAGAACATAAATCCGAGGAGACAGAAAAGACAAAAGGAAACATTAAGAGATTAGGTTAAAATAAATAAAGTCTAAATAATACTGAAAATAATCCCATTAGTTTCATTATAGACAGTAATACCCTCTGTTGAAATTAATTTACACCTTAGCTGTTTCCAACTGCACAGTGCCTTTACTCTCAGGCTGTTTTGTTGTTATCCTTCTCCTTGTCACAGGGTCGGGGGCCAGCCTGAACCTGGAGAAGTCTTGGAGAACACATCTTGAGATAATAGGCTTGAGTCTGAAGTGGGAGGGCCAATCCCATCTCCAGAGTTAGCATCTCAGTGAGCTCAAACAGCATGTGACAATTTACCAATATAATTAATATTACCCTGAAATTATAACTAGAAAGCACTTAGGGAATGATGGGGCAGGAGCATAAGCAAGCATAGAGCATCTGAGCATCAGAGAGGGAAATAGCTCTAGTCCAGAGAAAAACAGGCTTAGAGTCATAATGTAGAAAAGGGAGGACCAGTAGAGAGTAGAGATGGCATCTCAAGCCTCTCACTCAAGTAGACTATTACTTTACCTCTCATTGTTGTAACTATGTGTTGGTAGTAGCTTGTCTCTTGTAAGGTTTTGGCCCTGGAGTACAGCAAATTTCCATGTGGTTCACAGGTCTAGTCATCACAAAGTGTCAGCTCCCTTTGCACCTTGAAGGCAAATGGCTAGAAAAACTTTAAGTTCCCTTTAGAAACTAACAAATATACTATGTAAAACAGTAGGAACTTAAAATAGTCTTTTTAGAAATTAGCAAATACCATATAAAAGATGTTAAAATCCAAAATAGGTTCTTTAATATTACCAAATAAAGATGTCATGCAAATGATGTCAAAACCTAAAAATAATTCATTTTAAAATATCCATAAATATGTCAAACAATGTAAAAAAATCATCTTTAAAAAATACTAAATATACCATAGAAGAAGTTAAAACTCAAAGTAATCTCCTTTTGAAACAAGCCCTAAACAATGTTAAAATTTAAACTCCCATTGTGTAGATCTGGTATTATTCCCTTACTCTGCCAGAAATGAAAACAAAAATAAATTACAAGAGAATCCTAGGCACCCCTGGTACTGGTAGATTAGGCTTGATATAAAAGAAGAAAATACCCTCAGATTTATGTGTGTGTGTGTGTGTGTGTGTGTGTGTGTGTGCGCGCGCTCCAAATAGAAAAGCAAATCAAAGGAATCCATGTTTCTCACCAACCACTGTAGCTGTGAATGCGAAGCCAAGTTCTCAGGATCTCTTAATTTCTAGACACAAGCTATGCTGGAAAAGAAACTCATGAGAGCAGCAGAAGGAACAGGACATAGAAATCAGTGTTCATTGGTCTGAAAGCATATGACTTGCCTGAGCAGTGCCTGTGACCCTTTATGTATAATGAAATTTAAAATGGTTAGGTCTAGTTAGAAAAGTAGGCACCTGAGCACCAGTTGCTTGATGCCCAAGAGGGCCTAAGATCAAAATTTCGAGCCCCTTTGCCTGAGAAAAAGTTTAGGAGGAAAAAAAAGGCTTTTAAAACATTTTTTGTTTGTCCATGGGGCGAGCTGCCAGAAATTCTTTAAATGCTCCAGTGAAGCCATCCAGCAGGTTTTGCCTATGTGGGTCAAAACGGGAGAGAGAAGGGTCCCCTAAAGAGTTCTTAGTCACATTCATAAGAGAATTTAAGAATGCGCCCAGCTGGAAACTTTTATCATTGCATTAGAATGTTAAAGAAAAAAATACCCAGGGCAGGCAAGCTGGCAATCTTGGCAGCTGCCCGGAGGGGGTGAATAGCCCGGAAGAGAAAAAAAAGCCTTGGGGTCATGCAGGTTTAGAGCCTGCATGGGAGGTCAGACACGTGGTGGGCTGGCAGGCTCATGGTGGGGAGTAGAAAGCTTTAGTATGGGAGGGGGAGAGAGAGGAGAAGGATCCGGAGCATTTGCATGTGTAGGGAATCCATAAGAAGTTAGAGGAAAGAGGAAAGATAGCCTAAAAGATGGAAGCAAAGGAGAGGAGACTTAAAATTGGATTGAACAGCAACAGAAATCATCCCAAGTAAAGTGAGGAAGAAAGGTGGTGGAAGAGGACAAAGACAGGGAAAAACGATGGAAGACAGCAGACCTTCCAGGCCCATGGCAAAGAGGGGAGGGGGGGAGAGGCCGGGGGCGAGGGAACTGAGGTAGCGAATGGATGAAGCAGCTCCACCCTGGAGACCACTGCTGTCCCTGAGTGACGGAATTAAATGGGAAAGGAGATCAAAAGAAGACGTAGGCAAGGTAGAGTGTGTTCCCCAGTGAGGAGAGCCAGAAAGAAGTGAAAGCTAAGCAGAGAGCTGGGGCGAGGAGGAGAGAGAAAAGAAGGGTGGGAGTGTACCTGAAAGCCAAATTAGTGGCGTTGGAGAAGTCCAGTCGGAGAGCTTGCACAGGTCCCTTGAAGTAAGAATCTGGTTTTGGTGCCATCTGATAGATAAAGTAGCCTATGGATGAATTTGGTTGATCAGGAGAAAGCACCAGGACACAGATAAAACTCCATTGGAATAGAGTTTATTAGCAAAGGAACACATGGGACAGATTCCCTTCTGGGCAGGGAAAATGTCTGCCCCTGGTCGTGAGCTGGGGTGTTTTTATAAGGGGAGGCTTCTGCTTCCTGCAGAAGGAGGGAAGATATATAGACCAGGGTGCTTATCAACTCGGTTCCCTTTTCTCAGGGGCTTGTGAGGTCCATGAGGCCCTGTTGGTGAGGGGGTGGGGCTATTTGAACTTTAACATAAAATCCTAGCCAGCTTGCAGGAGACCCATGGAGGGACCGTCCTGAACCACTGGGACCCCACTGGGGCATGCTTCCTCTGTAAACATTTAAGAAGGAATGTCCCAAATGGGAGGAGATCCGAGGGAAAAGCCCTGGCTCCTGCCTGGAACCGGTCCCAACTGCCAAGGCAACCATGAGAAGGCAAGATATTCTGTGAGCCCAAGAAGTCCCAGGCCATCATCTCCTACAGAGCACTGACAGATCTTAGGACCATCCCTGCAGGCTCCCATGATACCAGTCCACCTTGAGAAGCCCCAGGTAACGTTATAGATAGGCAGTACAGTACACAGTGGACTTCTTCATAGGCATGAACCTCGATTTTCAGTGCTACCCTTCTCTCTAGCTCCTTAATTGAACAATCTGGCTGTTTTAGGGGCATATCAGGCCAACCCCTAAAAATATTATTTCACTAAACCTCTTGCTTACTCATTGGGGGTGGGACCACCTCTTCCATAACTCCTTCTTTATAGTACCAGAAACACCAATGCCTCTACTAGACAGGGATATTCTTTCCTGTTGCCAAGTAGAACCCATCCTATTCTCTGGAGAAAATCCACGTTTATCTCTAACAGAGACTAATGTGGACCCCACCATATGGTCAGATGGAGAGCCTGGGTCATGCTGCAAATGAGGTACCTGCTTGAATACATTTAAAGGACCTCACCTATTTTCATCACCAGGAAAAATACCTACTCAAACCTGAAGTGATAGAGGGACTCAAGTCCATCATCCTAACTCTTAAAAAGCAAGTACTTTTTGAGAGAATGCTCCAGATCCTATAATTTCCCTATTTTAGGAATCCAGAGGGGCCTAAAAAATGGAGGCTGGTACAAGATTGAATATTATTATTAATGAGGCTGTAGTCCCTCTTTACCCTGTAGTGCCTAATCCTTATACCCGCCTTACTCAGACCCCACTAGGGACAATTTACTACTCTGTCTTAAAAACATCTGTTTTCCTCTGTATCCTGAGAGCCAGCTTCTCTTTGCATTTGAGGACACAACTTGCAAAGCTGTGTAAGTCACTTGAACTGTTTTGCCTCAAGGATTTAGAGACAGATGCTATTTATTTGGACGGGCTTTGGCTCAGGATCTTACGGACTAGACAAACCTCCATATAACCCTCCTCCAATATATGGATGACTTAATGTTTTTTGGGGCAATAGAAGAGGGACTGGATCCCTCCTTAACTTCTCATCCACAGGGACTGACTATAAGGTCTCTAGGTAAAAGGCTTAATTATGCCAAACCTGAGTTATGGATCTAGGGATGATACTAGAAGGGAAACACAGCCTAATCTCTAATGAGTCTAACCTACTACCCACTCCCTCAAACTATAAAGCAACTGAGGGTCTTGAAGTATTCAGTAGAATCTGGATTTCTGAGTTTGCAAAACTGGCTTGACCATGGTATCTTTATTTTTATGAATGTATTGCCTGCATAAATATAAGTGTATCCATGTTGTGCAATGACCAAAGAGGTCAGAAGATGGTGTCAGATCCCCTGGAACTGGAGTTATGGATGGTTGTTAGCTGCCATGTGGATGCTAGGAACAGAACCTGGGTCTTCTGCAAGAGCAGCTAGTGCTCTTAACCACGGAGCCATCTCCCCAGTCCCCATGTTATTATTTTTAAGAACATTTTTTATTATTTTTATTTTATATGTATGAGTGTATTCGGTGCATATATGTAAGTGCACCCATGTTGTGCATTGCCTGCAGAGGTCAGAAGAGGGCATTGGATTCTCTGGAACTGGAATTACTGATGGTTTTTAGCCATCATGTGGGTGCTGGGACTCAAACCCAGGTCCTCTTAACCACTAAGCTATCTCTCCAGTCCCCATGTCATTCTCTTCAACAACTTAGGGAAACCCTCACTTGGGCCCCTGCCTTGGGATTGTCTATTCAGCCCTGATTTTTCCTTGTATGTGACTGAAAGAAAGGGAAATGTTCTGTAAGTCCTAACACAGTTAATACAATAGTTCCTGACCACACCCAGTGGGATGTCTTAGTAAGGAGTTAGAGTCAGTGACTAAAGGATGGCCAGGATGACTGAGAGCAATAGAAACTGTGGAACTTCGGGTCTCTGAAGCATATAAGCTGACCTTGGGAAAGCCTCTCACACTATACACCTCCCTTCTATGACATAGGGGGAATACTTAATTCAAAAGGACACTTATGGTTGTGAGACAGCAGGTTGGTAAAATACCAGGCTCTTCTTATGGTTCTGAAATGACCTTTAAGATCTGTCCCTCCTTCAATCTTGTTACTGTCCTCCCTGAAGGGAAGAGCCTTGGATACTCCTGCTATGAGGAGTAGCCTCATATTAGAAATCTATCCTGTTAGGCTGGACCTTAAAAGCCAGCTTTTGGAAAATCCTGATCTCCAATTGTTTACTGATGGGAGCTCACTTGTTCAAGACAGAACTTGAGAGCAGAATATACTGTGATAAGAGTTTAAGACTCCTGGAGCTAACCCGTCTTGGCTAATACCAATGCCTAGTTGGCAGAACTCCTAACCCTCAGGGACTTGAATCTTAACAAAGGTAAAAGTCTATCTGTGTAAACTCTAGACATGCACATTTGGTACTGCATGCTCCTGAAGCCATCTGCAAAGAGAGGGGAGTGTTGACAAGTTCGGAGACCCCTATTAAACACTTGAAGGGTATTTTGGATTTACTAGATGTAGTCCTGCTCCCCCAGGATATTGCAGTCATGCACTGCCATGAGCACTGGAGAGGAGAAGATGCAGTATTTCTAGGGAAACCACTTGCCTTGGTTGCAGCACTTAAAATGGAAGGGATGCTTCCCTTCTTTTGGGAGAATCCCTCTTACCCCTAGAGAGGCCACATTATACATTTTCTGAGATAGAGGAGGCCCAAGGATATGGTTGTAGTCTGGATCATCATGGACAGTGGGTTGACCTTGATGAACACCCATGGCTGCCTCTATCTTTACAATAGAAGATTTTAAAGTCTCACCACCAACTGTACCAAATGGGGAGATAAAATTCTATTTAGCTAACGACAACAACAACAAAACTGTTCATGGGAAAGGAATATCAAATGTTGTAACTCAAATAGTTAAAGGGCTGGAATTTGCCAAAGACCAACCCCCATAATAATCATCTGTCCCTGGGGTACAGAGATAAGCCAACTGTCAGGGAGGACTGGCAAATAGATCTCACTCACTAGGGGGACCCAAGACCCATCTACTTTTGGTCTAGGTGGACACCTTTACTGGATGGGTTGAAGCCTTCCCCAGCTGAACAGAAAAAGCATGGGAAGTGATAAAGGTTCTTATATTATCCTGAGAGTTGGATTATCTAAAAGCATACAGAGTGATAATGGGCCAGGCTTTAAGGCTAAAATTACCCAGGGAGTTTCACAAGCCTTCAGGATGCAATTCAGTCTCCAATGTGCTTAGCATCCCCAGTCTTTGAGAAAGGTAGAAAGGATAAATGGTTTACTAGGAGACATCTCATCAAATTAGTGCAAGAGGCCTAGGCCCCTTGGATTAAATTATTATCTTTTGTCTTGATATGTTTGAGAAACAACCCCAGACCACTGGGACTAACTCCTTTTGAGGCTTTATATGGTAGGCCTTTCCTTTCAAAAGACCGGCTGCATGATGCTGAGACCAGCTGACTAATCTCTCATATCACTCACCTACTAGATTCCAACAGATCCTTCCAGAAATTAGACAGGGAACTCCCAAAGAAAGCAGAAAGCAACGTGTGACCTCCCCTGTACTGTCCTGAAACCGAGTTCTAATCAGATAGGTTAAAGAGACCCCTACCTTGATTCCCACCCAGGAGGGTCCTTATCCTATCATTTTGTCTACCCCGTTTGTCATGACTCTTACCCATGATTCACTAGCGGAGCTCAAGCTATTGTTCAAGAAACAGTCAATTGAAACCTACACGAACAACATCTCTATATCTCAATCTCATTCATTCATGTTTTCTCTTCCTTGTTACAGTCCTGTCAGTAGGACTTTGTACTGTTGTCCCCCATGACTGGACCCCATCTAATTGGTGTTGTTCTGTGGAACTTTTCTGGGAATAGTTGCTGTTCTCTGGACTATATACTTTTTTGCTATAATAGCCTTTAAATTAAAAAAAAATCTTCCTGGCCAGTGATACTATGCCCTCTGTAGAACCCAGATTCCTTTGAATCAGAATCTAGAGAATAGGTGGGTCAAAATAAAGTTAGGTTCAAACTAACCTCTAACAATATCATTATATGTTCCCTACTGCCAAGACCAGGTGTGGGACCCATACAGGTTCGCTGCTTCTTTCCTGTACCTATGAGAAAGTCTTTTACCTTACACTGGAATGAAATTACCTCAGATCTTTACAGAGGGGAGTACTTTTCAGGGAGACTCTTGTATCTTGACTAGGTCCTGATTAGGATCACCCCATTCAATCCCTTCCTGGCTGACATCTGTCTTAAAAATAGTTGTCAGGCCCTGGCCTGTATGACCATCAATACGGTAAGGATTCCCCCTTATGAACTGCTACCTGATTGTATTATGGGAGTTTGTTTTGTTGGTGTGTTAGGCCCAAGAAGCAAAGTGAAATTCACTGTAATATAAAACAAGACCCCCCTCCCACAATTCCTTACTCTGTACTTGTGGGCTGATTATGGAATTCCCCAATGGACGTTCCCAATTACTAGAAGTAACTCAGGCTCATGCACCCTCGAAGACTGCCCGTACTATATGGGCTGGATAGAATTGGGAACCTAGATCTTTGCTTATTTGGGGGCCATCCCTGCCTTCCTAACTTCAATGGGATATCTCTTGGTTTTGGATTCACCATTTCTATCCCAATTGTTCCCCAGCCATTCTCTTACAACAGAGTCAATTGACTGAGTGGCTGTTCCAAATCTGGCCTGAGAAGACTCAGGCCCAAGAGAGTCCCCTTGCTACCTTACACAAAAACCTAAAGGACAGTCTTCCCCAGAGGAACAAGAGAGACCTACTCAGAGCAATGGGCACAGGCCTAGAAGTCTTGGGACAACTAGAATGGGCCAATATAAAGGAGAGGTATTCCCAGGGAAAGGATTCCCTCTCAAAAACATGTCAGAAAGTTGACCTCTTGTTCCAAATGGAAGGAAAGGAGAGATAATCCAGGCTTAAAAGAATGGATCATATCTATCATGTCCATTCCTCAAATATTTGCTTCTACCACCTCATGGAAAAGAGCTTGTATTCATATCCAGATTTTTGGGGGACTCTTCAGTTTATTGCATGAAGGAATTACACTAGTCCAAGTTAAAAGCGGACCCCAAATGGTTACATTATACAAGATGTGAGGTTTTTAAACTTGTGACAAGGGACAGAAGGGAAATTCTTATTGCAAAGAAATCCTCACTTAAGCTTCAGAGAGCCACAGCATTTAAAACCCATGAGCCTTCAGCTGATCGTCCTTAGCCAGTCCACTCTCTATCTGGAACTGGCATATGTTCTTGCTCTGGTCACCCTGTAGCTGAATCACTTCTCTGTGTCTGGATGCTCAATTACAGTACTATTGCAGGCAAATTTCTTCTTAAACGCCTTCACTAGTTTCTTTTTATCGTAATCATCGGCGATCCCTTGGACAGTAGTAAGGGTTTTCCTGCCATTTCTCTGTTGAATTCTTATATGGATATAATCCTCAGTGCCAGCAGGAAGCAGGTCATCACCCTTACTTGCATCAGCAAAGGGGTCGAAAGAGCGGAGGTTCTGGATAGCGGACATACGATACGATTCCTTTTCTTCGGTGGAAACGGCCTGCGAAAGGTGGCTGCGGGAGAAGTTGGGGGGACGTGACACGGGGACAAGGATACGGAGCGGGCAGCGAGGGGGCTTGAGGGGGGAGGCAGCTGAGTCCTCAGCGGCGGCTCAGTGACTGGGGCCCATATCCAGATTTTTTTTAAGCTTGCTGAGATGGAATCCGAATTGGCTATGGGCCAATGGCCCACACTCTTAAATACTGAAGCTACTTCTAAAAATATCTTTTCTAATTATGGAACTTCCTCTCTGTGGAAGATAACCTCACACCATTCTAGTATGTCCTTTTGCCCTAAAGGCCCAGATTCCCCAACTAACTCGAGATACCAAATACATGGCATTAAACTCATAGGTCTGGGCAGAATCATTAATAACACTGGAGTAGTGCCTAGAGGACATCACTGGGCAATCTTGCACAGCCAGACTCAATAGGATGATATTCTCCTCTCAGAAAATGGACTTTGGCTGCGTCTACGGTAAAGGAACCCCAGCCTCCCTCAAACCTGGCCCTCAGTGTCTGTCCCAGTGAGAATTATATCTGATATATAGGCAGAGACATTTACTATTGTGGGGCGTACAGCCAAGTTACAGTTACTCTCATTGATCATGTATAGTTTTAACCATCAGCTTCCTCACATAGGCTTTGGTGCACCAGCCAGCCAATTGCACAGCTACACTTGCTTCCTTGAGTAAAATGTATATTGAGGATTGGAGAGACGGCTCAGCAGTTAAGAGCACTGGCTGCTCTTGCAGAGGACCCGGGTTTGATTCCCTAGCACCCACATGGTAGCTAACAACTGTTCATAACTCCAGTTTTAGGAGATCCAGCGCCCTCTTCTGTACTCTGCAGGCATTGCACTACATGAGTACATTCACACACATGCAGGCAAGATACTCATACACATAAAATAAAAATAATAAAATATTTTTTGAACTTACATTGATTATGATGTGGAACAGTTTTCCTCACTAACAGTCTCCCTAATGTTCTTCATGAGATTAATACAAAAGAAATCTAATGTCCTGAACTGATAAGAAACTTCTCAACCTCCCAGATCAAATTAATGGTGTTCTTAACCACATTCTCCTAATAGTAGATAAACATGACAAAAATGTCATCACTCATCAATATCTCTGATCAGGCATATCATGGCTTCTTTGGAGGGTTTTCTTGCCTATTTTCTTCTGCTAATAAAGGCAATGCTGCCCCAGCAGCCCAACTAGTCTATCAATAGGACTTCTAGTTGGTCTCATAATCTGGCTTCTCATATGCTGCAGATGTTATCATACTCACATAGAATATCCTGAGAACTCACTTTATCAGATGGATGTCCTCTCTTCTAAATCTACACCGCATCTGAATTTATCCAAGCCCACTAGATCAGTTTTGAACATTTGTCCACCCAGGATCTCCTCCTCTGCTTGAAATCAGCTGGAACAGTCATCATCTGAATCTTCTGACCTCTAGGAGAGCTTTCCTCTCAGAACCCCTAACTCAGACCCCTACCAGTCTGAAGAAGCCAGAGTGGGCATGACCTCTTTGACCCTCAGACAGAAGTCTGACCATGCCCTAAGAGGGGGAAATGTTAGGAGATAGCTAAGAGTAGGTAGTTACGGAAAAGGTCTGAAGAAGGGAAGGAAATAACATTCCCATTTAACTAATGGAATGTGTCAAAATGAGGCCATTTACCAAAAAATAAGACCACAACAAAGCTATCCCATCATACAAGGACACTTGCCTTAGTTCTCCTATCCTGGTCAGGGCCATCGGGGCTAAACGATAAAGTATGAGAAGAGGGTACCAAAAGGGAGAGAGACCTTGGAACAAGCCCAGAAAAAAAACCAGCCCAGAAGTCACTTGGTGGTCCATGAGTTCTGGAAACCCCACCCTTCTCAACAAAGGTCTCTATAGCTGCTTTTTACTTGCTCTTTAATTTCTGTTTCAGTAAATACTTGTTTTCACCCTCTACTGAGTCTTCATTCCTGAGTGTTCAGTTCTTTGTCGGCCTCTGGGAAGAACTGGTCTCCAGGGCAACCACAGCCCTCAGCTCTCTCATCCTTGTAACAGTGAGCTGAGCAGCTCTGTTCCACCACACCCTCTATGATGCTCTGCCTTAGCAGAGTCCAGAAACAGTGGAGTCTAGAGATTGTGGGCTAAATCCTCTGACATCATGGACACAAAGCTTTCCCCCTGCAACTTGATCTTCTCAGGTATTTTGTCCTAGTGATGAAAAGCTGGCTAACAGAGATGGCAGAAGCCCAGAGAGCATAAGGGATCTCCCAGAGCCACATAGTTATCAGCTCAAGCAATCCACAAGAAAAGGAAGACGCTCAAGATCCCTACACTCTGACCTAAATCCTAAGTGCCTACACTGCGAATATTTCCAAGTTTCCAAGTTGGCCTAATTCAGGAACAAACTTCTAGAAGGCTCTTATTTAATCATTTTCAAATCCAAGCGCACAAAGAAAGTTAGGCTGAGCAAGAGACTGCAATTCCAGAAGGGCCAGTGGGTGGAGCCAGAGCACACCTAGTTGTGCGCTGGAGCCTGCTGTCTTTCACATTTTGTGCAGGACTTTCTAGAACCAGGCAAAGTGGATCTATAGGCACCTGGTGGTCAGTGGGGACAGGGTGGGCCGCTTTGGAAACTTTGAGACATTATTCTGGTGGCTAGTTTCACCTTTAAGACAAATAGGGGAAGGAGAATAGATGCTTGGGGGGGGGGCGGATCCATAGAATATGCAAAATTTAAAAAATTCACTCTTTCTAGAAAATGAAGGATGAAAGGCCTTATTAGTCCCAGAACATTGGTCAAGAGTTGAAAAAATATCCACTGAGTATGAAGATGTGCTTAAACAGGCTTTTTGTGCTGTTGACAGACCAAGTTCTCATGGTGCTCTCTCTCCCTCCAGCTCCTCCTCTTCCTTCTCTTCTCTTCCTTTCTCCACCTTTACAAAATATTGGTGGCCAAGGAGAGTATCCTTCAGTGGCTCCTGACTGCAGGCTGCAAGTGAGCTCTGTACCCTGACCAGCAGCGTTCTCTGTGAGCTTGCGCCTCATTCTCTCAGCCTGCTCACTTTTCTGTCCTTCCCTCCACTCTGTGATCTTGAGAGCATGAACTAGGCAATTGACTTCAGAAAATAAAATACTTGCTGAGAGTCTACCATGTGACCAGCATGGCTCCCTCATGTCTGCATCTCCAGGCAGCACGGGTGTGGGCCACATAGGAAATGCTCAGTAGAGGTGTTCATGAGTGAGCAATGGCTAAATGAAGCAATGGGACTTCCTCACCATCTGGCCTGAGCATCCCTAATCCTTGCAACTGGACCAGGTTCTGGAAATCCATCCTTTGAGGGTGTTATCTAAAAACACCTGGGAATTTAGCATGTGGGAGGAAAGGTACCCCAGAGTACCCAGCAGGTGGCTGAGAAGTCATTCCAAATGGGAGCTGACAGAGCTAAGTCCAGAGCTCTGTCCACAGACAGCCTGAAGACAAGCACAAAGGGTGGGACTGTTTCTCAGTTGGTGGAGTGATCACTGGGGTAGAGATGGCAAACTGAGGCCATGTTGTAATGTGGATCTGGAATGGCTTCCAAAGGCCCAGATGTTAGCGGCTTCATCCTGTTTTGTGCTGTTGGTTAGGGCTGGAACCATTAAGGGCTGGGCTAGCAGGAGGTTTTAGGTTCCTGGAGGTGTGTTCTCGGGGGATATTATGGATACCAGTCTCTCCTTTACTTTTACATCTGGGGCATAAAGTGAACAGATTACTGCACCATGTGCTCCTACCATCCCATGCTGCCTCGCCACAGGCCTCAAAGTGACAGTGCCAGTTGATTACAGACCAATCGTCTCAAGTATTTTGTTAGTTACAAAAGTTGATGAACACAGAGCATGTCCTTCTCTTCCCTTCCCTTGCCTATGGCGACAGATATGGCCAGTGAATCTGTATGCTTTTTCCTCTTGGTACCCAGTCACAAGCATCATCCTTTGGGAACCTCAAGTACCAGCTGGTGCTGAAACCTTGCCATTTCTGACCATGCTCCAGGTTGGGGTTTGGCTGTGTATTTAGGAGCCCAGGAGGTGGCAATAGAGATACATTCATGAATTATACTCATGTACTACGTAATTACATACACAGTGCCCCAACATGTACAACCAGCCACCAAGAGCCCTGTTGCCTGCTCTTCGGTGGCTGCTGCAGTGAGTTATAACCAGAAGCCCCAGGATCTGGACCATGAGAATGTAACCATATTGGTTCTATGAAACCTTGGCCATGTTGCAGCTAGAATAGGGCATGGGTCCCTGTTGTTCATGAGAATGGACCAGGTAGATACTAGATCTGTCCCAGAGGCTGGGGACATAATGAGGACTGGCTCACAGGTAATTACCTATTCTTGCGGAGTTCAGAAAGACAACCATGCAAACAGTAAGTGAATGAATGATTACTTATGGATGGGATAAGAACTGAGAACAAGATACAAAACAGGGTGAGAATAGGAATTTATAGAGTTAAAAAAAAAAAAGCCTTCTGGCAAGCAACTAACCATGAGGGATCAGGTAGGTGAGCCTGGGGAAGGTACAGCATATGCAAAGGACTTGGGGTAGGAAAGAATCTGGAAACGCTGAGGAACAGAAAGGAAAGCACAGAGAATGCCAGGAGGCATGGCCAGTGGGGGAACGGGCTGCCCCACCAATCTGCACACTCCACACTCACGCTTTCTATCAGTTGCTCTAGACCTGGACCTTGCAGCGCAGCTTCTCAGCCAGTGAGCAGCTCTTCCCTACTTCGTGAAGATAGCTGCTATCCTGATGTGGAGTAAACCAGCTGCCTGCCATCACCCATGCAGTGAAAAGACCTCCTCACTGCTTCAGGAACGTGGTGGCCAGTAGGCCATCTGGTCCAGCATAGCTCAGAGCTCCAGTTTACACAGCTGGGGCCCTCAGAATCAACAAGTGCAGACTGCAGATGCCCCTCCACATGCCACACCCTCCAAAGGAGGCCAGATATCTTAGTTGTCAGCCCACAGCCAGAACCCAAGACTAGGTCATTTCTATTCACATCCTCTGCCAGCCACTAACTAGCTGTGTGACTGTGGGCAATGATGCCCTTTCTCTATGACTGTGTAAAGGCGAAGCGTATGAGCACAGCTCTTCTGAGCTGAGAAAAATGCATGAGAAATCCTTAGAAGAGCCCAGGACACTGTTTTTATAGCTGATAGCCCTGTGACAGAGGGAGAGAAGATAACTGCTGGACTGCTGAGCTTAATCAGAGTTAAAGCATCACGTTGTCATTGTTGCCGTCCTTGTGATGACAGAGTAGCTAACATGTATGGATCTCACTCAGTCTCTGTCATATCCAGGTGTGGACACTAAAGACTAGTGAAGTGAACTGAATTGTCCAAAGTCACCCAAGAAATGAGTGATGGACACAGGATTCAAACCCTGGTCCAAGTTCGAGGCACATCATATAAAACGTGTGCTTCCATAAAGGCCTTTGGAAAGAGGATTTCATAGACTAACAGGATTACCTATTACTAAAAGATTTTTCATAGTGAAGGAAACAACCAGCATAGTGAAGGGGATAGCACACAGAATGGCAGAGAATGTTCGCAAATGACACATCTTACAAGGCACTGATACTCAGGATATGGAAAGAACTCCATCCACTAGCAAACAATGATTAACCTGGTTTTAAAAATGGTCAGCAGAATGGTTTGGGATGTTCTGTCTGTCTGTCTGTCTGTCTGTCTGTCTGTCTGTCTCTCTCTCTCTCTCTCTCTCTCTCTCTCTCACACACACACACACATACACACACACACACAAATCAACAAATTTTTAAAAATGAATTATATTTGAGGAGGAAGCATAAAAATTTATGTCATGTTAATTAGTGCAGGTGATAAACAATACCATTGAAATCTACCGGATGGCTTTATAGACATACACAGGTGCCAAGGATCTGAGTGCAACCAACTATGACTAGTAATAATCAGATACATATGGATTAGAGACACATATGCCAACATCTCAGCATTATTAGTAAAACAATGAGTATTTCTGTAAGAAACAGTATATTTTAAAATGAAATGGAGATCTTTATTGAAGGTTAAAAACTCATTCAATTTTATGTCTTACAGGGTTTATACTGAGTTCAATATTGTATAACTATTAATTCAACAGTGAACCTAAAAATTTTATAGCCGCTTTTGAAAGAGATGTATCTTTGCTCTGGAAACTGTTATTGAGTATGTTAAAGCTGTAATGAAATGCTTCTTCTAAAAAATATATATATTAAAAAAAATGGTCAGCAGAGTTGGGCATGGTGGCACATGCCTTTAATCCCAGCACTCTAGAAGCAGAGAGGTGGATCTCTGTGAGTTCAAGCCCAGCCTCATTTACATAGCAAGTTCCAGGGCAGCACTGTATTCTGTAGTCTGCCACTTTTTTCGGGGGGGGGTGTCTTTTTGAGACAGGATCTCCCTGTAGCCCTAGCTGGCCTGGAACTTGCTATGTAGACCAGGCTGGCCTCGAACTGACAGAGATTTGCCTGCCTCTGCCTCCTCAGTGCTGGGACAAAAGGCATGTACTGCCATGCCTGACTTATTATGTCAGTTATATAAGGTATCTAGAGTAATCAGACTCACAGAAATGGAGACACAATGGAAGCTGTGGAAGGCTGAGGGGAGAGGAAAGGGAACTTGTCATTGTACCTGGCTGCCTGGCTCTATGTCCTTTTGTGTCAACAAATAGTCAACAGATAGTACTTGCCTTCTTCTATATAGTTCTTTTGACTAGATAGCTGGTACTCTATGGCTTCAGGGCTTTACAAGGCAGAAATTAAGGTACCAGCTGAGTCACAGTCTCATCTGGAGGCTTGATGGTCACTTCCCAGGCTCATGTGGGAGTGAAAGAATCTGTTTCAGAACTCAGGATAGCACAGAGGTTTCCAGTGCCTTGCTCACTCTCTGTCAGCAGTGGGCCAGTCTCGGCTCCTAGAGGTCACCCACCATTCTTCCCACTAGACTATCTTCCACTAAGTTTCAGGGAGTCCTTATTCTGTAGGGAAAGGCCATAAACTCTCAAAGCCCACCCCAGTGACATGCTTCCTGGAGAACACACCTCTTAAAAGTTCCCTTCCCAAACAGCGCTACCAACTGACCAAGTAGTCAAATACTTTGAACCTATGGGAGACACTTCTCATCCAAACCAACACAGTGACCCAGTCTCTGAAATATGGCACTGGGACTCCCACCCATTACCTGTGATGCAGATACAATGTGGTTGGACTCACGTAGTACAGAATTTAACTTACAAACTATGCCACACAATCGTAATGGTCAGTATTTTTGTTACATAATTCCCCTCAGATCTGTAAAGTGCATTGTTCAAATTTGAGCAGTTTTGAGTGAATTTGTATTTATGAAACCTTAAACTTACAAAAAAATGAGTAAGTTTAAGGAGATATAATGTAATTTTTTTCTTTCTATTGAAGGATGTTATTCAAATTCCTGATCCTTGCCATCATGCCCATAAACTAGCTCACTCTGTGGGGCAGAGCATCTACCCAGAGCCAGGAAAACCACCATCAAAATTGTCTCCATTACTTTTGAGCTAGAGAGACAGACCTGATTTTGGAAGCCACAACTTGAACATTTATTCTTTTTTTTCCTTTTGAAGCTGGATGTCTGGCCTACTTTTCCTTGATTCATAGCTAACTTCTAATGATTCTTGATTGACCATAGGAACATGTGAAATAGCATCAAAGAAATCAAAGCAGCGGAAACAATGTCAATATCTAGCAGAAGGAAATGCAGGAATCTGGTCTTGCTCATGTTTGCTTTTTATTCCACATTCCACAGCAGGTGATGGATGACTGAGAAATTGCATTTAGTTTGACAGATTTGTGAGACTCTGCCAGTAAGAACTGAATTCAGCCTGTTGCATACACCTTCAGACAACCACTGACTAGTGAACATGGCTCTGCGGGGGGTACACAGACTGGAGGCCTTTGTCTAATAATTTGGCTTCAGATTTTGCAAAGCTGGTGCAATTCCATGTTCCTGGGTATCTCATTCCGAGTAGTGCTCTCTGAAAACTGGAAAAGAGTGGGTGCTCACCACCCAGCGGGTGCATATCCTACTTGGAAAACATACCCACTTTATTTTTGAAATGTTTAGTTTTTCAAGAACCAGAAAGGAAGGCAAAGACAGAAACACACCACAGAAGCCACTCGCACCACTTACTGTTTCTCATGCGGACAGAAGTGCCTTGTTGCTGTAAGTCACACATGAAGAGGATTCTGTTCTTTGTGCTGGGGTGGAGCTGGGAATGTACTTTTGGAAAGGAACAAAGAAAGCTAGGTGATTTTAAAAGTTGGCAAGTTGGGAACATAGAAATAGTTTGCTACTTGTTCCACAAAGAAAATAAATTAAGAGTTTTCTTAGCTTTTCCACTCAATTCATGCTTCAAGTTGATGTTAACTGAATAATAATTGTGAATGGAGTAGGTTGTTATTAGTCAGGGCTCTGCAGAGGAACAGGACTGATAAAATGAACATATTAAAAGGGCCATGAGAACTTCGTTTGCATTTGCTTTTAAATGGAGTGATGTTTGGGGAGAGCAGCAACTAACTTCAAATATACCAGAGAAGCTGTATTTGAAGACAGTGTATTTGATTATATGTTAATGGGCTTAGGTCAGCAATTTGACTCTTAGAAGAAATGAGACAAATCATTTAAGAAGATACAATCCAGTAACATTTTACTTCCAACAGTGACAAAGAGAGGAGATGGGACCACCATTTAAAAAGTGCTAAGGTGGGACTGGAGAGATGGCTCAATGGTTAAGGCTGCCCCTTCAGAGGACCCAAGTTTGGTTTCCAGCACCCACGTGAAGGCAAACAACTGTCCCTGACTCAGGTTCCAGGGGCTCTGATGCCCTCTTCTGACCTTTATGGGCATTGCACACACGGTGCCCTTACATACATGCAGGCAAAACACCCACATCCATTAAAAAAGTGCTAAGGCAACACATTTCCTGAAGTTAGAATTTGATTTAGAATACATTCCAAAGATCTAAAAAATGCTCAGAAGCAAAAAAATTAAATCTTTCTGAATATTCACTATAAGTGTAATAGCATTTGCTCCTAATGCTATTAAGTTTGAAATGAACAATCTGGTAAAGATATTTAATGTTAAAATCATTGAATCAAGTTCTCATTTATCTTAAAAATATGGTTTTACCTTCTTAATCTGCTGCTTGAAATATTGTTGTAACTAGGAGACTATCATTTGTGTGTGTGTGTGAGAGAGAGAGGGAGGGGGGGGAGAGATTGGGTGTCATTCCTTGGGCCCCTTCCACTATTATTTATTTTATGAAATGAGTGCATGTCCTGCATGTATGTAAGTGCACCCACGTCATGCAGTGCCCACAGAGGTCAGAAGGCATGGTGTTGGATCCCCTGGAACTGGAGTTACAGATGGTTGTTAGCAACCATGTGGTGCTGGAAACTGAATCTGGGTCCTCTGCAAGAGCAGCCAGTGCTCTTAACCACTCAGTCATGTCTCCAGCCCCATACCTTCCACTTTTTTTTGGAGACAGGGTCTCTCACTGGCCTAGAGCTTGCCAAGTAGTTTAGGCTGGCTGCCAGTAAGCCCCAGGGCCATCCATCTCCACCTTCCCAGAACTGAGATTACAAACATGCATCACTGTGTCTGTTTTAATGTGGGTTCTGAGGCTTGAACTCATGACCTCATGCTTCCCAGCCCTGATTATCTGATTTCTTTAGCCCATTTAGCCTTTGTAAGTTAGCCGAAGGAAACTGGGTGTCCTAGTTTGTTCTTCATTGCTGTGACAAAATACTATGACCAATACCAACTTGGGGAGGAAAGGGTTTATTCAGCTTACATCTCCCAGGTCATAGTTCATCAGGGAGCCCAAGGTAGGAACTCAGGGCAGGAACCTGGAGGCAGGAGCTGGAGGACAGGCCATGGAGGAACTCCGCTTACTGGCTTGCTTCCTTGGCCCTTGCTCAGCCTACTTTCTTATACAACACAGGCCCACCTGCCCAGGGGTGGCACCACCCACAATGGGCTTGGCCCTCCCACATCACTTATCAAGAAGATGCCCCTCAGACATGGCCACAGGCCAGTCCAATAGAAGCAATTCCCCAATTGAGGCTCCCTCAACCCAGGTGTGTCAAGTTGACACTAAAGCTATCCAATACACTGGGTATTCAATAATTCCAAAGACTTGCAGATAAAGCGTTCTATAATGTATCACAGTGCTTCATTCTCACACTGGGGAACAGAAGCCAGAGAGTGTAAATTACAGGTCTTCTTGGGATGCATTTGTCCTGAGTAATAAAGACATGGAGTAACAGTAATAAAGACATGGAGTTCTTGACTCTGCCAGTAGTGAACAGTGTACACTTGGCTCTGAGGGGTCTGCATTTGTGGTTCAAATGATCTTAGACAGAAGCATCTGGGGGTAGGGGATGTGTCTTCACTCTTTTCTAAACTCACTCCCAGCTCTAAGCTCTACTCTCACTGCCCCCGACAATGCCACAGCAGGAGGTTTCTGGCACGGGCACCAAGGATCTTCTGTTTTCTAAGATCTGTAGACTTATGAATAAGGTCTCTAGGTCCAGCTGTTGTTGACAGCAAGCTTTCCTGGCCATCTCTGCAATGACAGACACTGGATGTTGGAGGAGAGAATCTTTTCAGGGTAAATGGTAGTGAGAGAGGATGTGGATTTAGTTTGTGCCCAAGTACAGAGATGATAACCTACAGAGCCTAGGAGTCTGGGACCCTTGGGGTGGCCCCATGTAGACAAGAGTCCAAGGTCCAACTCCTCTGTCTCTCTTGGGTATGACACTCTGTCCTGATCCTGGTGACCCCAAAGGATAATTTATCCCAAGTAAATTATTTTTTTTACTACAATCTCATTCATGAAAGAAAACACATCTTACTTATCGCATGCTGAAAACCAGATATGAAATGTTTATTTCTGATTTTTTTTTTGTGGTCTTTTTGAGACAGGGTCTCCCTATAGCCCCAGCTGACCTGGAACTTGATATGTAGACCAGGCTGGCCTCGAACTCACAGAGATCCACATGCCTCTGCCTCCCAAGTGCTGGAATTAAAGGCATGTGCCACCACGCCCAGCCTATTTCTGATTTTTTTAAAGTTAGTAAACAAGAATAAAAGATGGTCATATGCCACTTAACGTTTGTTCAGAAATAGACTGTGTGTGAGGATGATGCCATAAGAATCCTCTAGTTATGTGCTAGTACCTTAGCTTCTGTAGACACAAAACACAGCTCATACTCAAAAGGAATAGTCTATTATGAGATAGATATGTGTGACTATGGCCCAGCAGCATGGATTCAGGATGCCCATTGTTCTGGTTTGTTTCTTCATTGCTGTGACAAAACACTCTGACCACTACCAACTTGGGGAGGAAAGGATTTATTCAGCTTACATCTCCCAGGTCACAGTTCATCAGGGAGCCCAAGGTAGGAACTCAGGGCAGGAACCTGGAGGTAGGAGCTGGAACACAGGCCATGGAGGAACGCTGCTTACTGGGTTGCTCCCCTGGCCTCTGCTCAGCCTGTTTTCTTATGCTACATAGGCCCACCTGCCCAGGGGTAGCACCACCCACAGTGGGCTGGGCCCTCCCACATCACTCATCAAGAAGATGCCCCTCAGACATGGCCACAGGCCAGTCCAATAGAGGAAATTCCCCAATTGAGGCTCCCTCAACCCAGGTGTGTCAAGTTGACACTAAAAAGATGGTCATATACCACTTAACATTTGTTCAGAAATAGACTGTGTGTGAGGATGGTGCCATAAGAATCCTCTAGTTATGTGCTAGTACCTAGCTTCTGCAGACACAAAACACAGCTCATACTCAAATGGTATGTAGTCTATTATGAGATAGATATGTGTGACTATGGCCCAGCAGCATGGATTCAGGATGCCCATAATGACATGTTCTATCATGGAAGTAGTTACATGAACGTTTAGTCACAGAACAAGAGACAGTAATAAACCAATCCACTTACCAAATGTATTGATGAAGGAAGCAGGTCCACAATGTGAGGTGGGTTAGACAGTAGGGAAACTGCTGTCAGGCTCAAATGCTATCTGATGACATTAACTTTGGGGTTAGTGGAAGCTAGTGGTTTCCCAAGAATATATTCCAAAGGCTTTAATAGTCAGAAGGATGTTAGTCAGATAGATACACAGATGGATGATAAATGGCTATAGAGGAAATTGTAGACACTCCAAGATAATGTTGCCTTTGGATCTACAATAGTCTAATTCTCCACAATCAGTAAGTTCTAATCAGTCTACAGAAACTTCAACATCTAATTGGTCTGTGGGAGCCTTTGGGTGGCATGCAAGGTGTGGAGGAGACCCTCACTGTAGTTGAGTGCACAATGTGTGTGTGTGCACGCATGTGTGTGTGTGTGTGTGTGTGTGTGTGTGTGTGTATGCCTTGGTCCATGTGTGGAGGTCAGAGAATAGCTTTGTAGAATCAGTTCTCTTCTTCCACATTTACATGGACCACATTTACAGGGATCAATTATACAGAAAGGTAAGACTTAAACAAATGCATGGTCATAAATTTGAATACATTTTAAAGATGACCATTCTTGGTTGGTAACTTGATATACCAGGGATCGGGAAGCCTCAACTTGAGGAATTTCCTTCATCAGACTAGCCTGTGGAAATGGTTGTGGGGCATTTTCTTGATTGCTAAATTGATGTAGGAGGGTCCATCTGACTGTGAGCAGTATTAATCCTAGGCAGGTGGGTTTGGGCCCTATTTACAATAAGGCAGCTCAGATTTTTATAGGAATTTGTTAAAACTATAAATTTAGATATTATAGCATCCATCTGTTCTAGTTTGACTGTTTCTGTAACAAACAGCATGACCAAAAGCAACTTGGGAAGGAAAGGGTCTATTTTAATCTCTTACAGGTTGTGGTGGTTTGAATTAGTGTCCCCCCAAAAGGCTCCAAGTATTTGGATATTTTGTCCCCAGTTGGTGGCACTGTTTTGGGAGGTCTTAGAAGGTGTGGCTTTGCTGGCAGGAAGCATGTCACTGGGGGTGGACTTAGAGAGCGCTCTGCTTCCTGTACCTGCTCAAACATGTGAGCACTCCACTTTCTACTCCTGCCACCTCTTGCCACCATGCCTCCCCACCGTAATGGACTCTTCTCCAGAATTGTAAGCTCAAATAAACTCTCCCTTATATAAATTGCCTTGATCATGGTGTCCTATCACAGCAAAAGGAAAGGTAATTAAGACACAGGTTATAATCCATTATTGAGGGAAGCTAGGGGAAGAGCTCAAAGCAGGAACATTCAGCTATCTTTATTATACTGCTTTATCTCTACTGGATAACTTTTGTAGTGCTAGAAGGTGCTCTGCATGCCACTGGAGGAGAAAAGCAATCATCAGTCTTATTCAGCTGTAAACCTGCCAGCTACAATAACCAATGGTCTGCAAGCTAGGCCCACTGATGCAAGAGCGGCATGAATGGTATGGGAGTAACCAACCACTTTCTGATTGGCTATAAGGCCATATTCATTGTTGCTCTATTCACAATAGCCAGGAAATAGAAACTACCTAGATGCCTAATAACTGATGGATAGTGAAAATAACGGTATAGTTACACAATGGAGAGCACTGAATCCTAACCACTAGACTATCAGGGACACTAAGTCACACAATGGAATATTATTCTACTATTAAGAACAATGAAATTGGAGCTAGAGAGATGCCTTAGCAGTTAAGAGCACTGACTGCTCTTGCAGAGGACCCAGGTTTTGTTTCTAGCACCCATATGGTGGCTAACAATCATCTGTAACCCAAGTTCAGGGGACCTGATGCCCTCCTTCTAGCCTCTGTAGGCACTGAATGCACATGTTACATTTACATACATGCAAGCAAAACATGCTTTTGAAAAACTGTTGGGAGCTGCTAATCTATTATGTGCATTGAGCTGTGGCAGCCTTGTTTACTGAGTTTTTGTTATGCATACCAGTACTTAACCTGCCCATTCAGGAGGGATGTGTTTATGTGGAGAGCCTCACAATACCTGACCTGGAGGCAATAGTGGTAAACAAAAGGATCAAAGAAGCCTTTGATCTGACCGCTCCTTGACCCTCAGATACAGGTGGGGAAAACAGCTGTTGAAACTAATTGAGTTCTTCTGTATAAAAAGGTGGAGCTGAAATAAACCGGGGCTGCAGTATTCACTGTCAGTCCTCCCAAGCATCTTTTCTGTCTCCTTTTCTTTCTTTCAATCCTCACTCCCCGTTTCAGGTACTGTCCGTCTTGGCTGGCTGGCACCGGCAAAAAACAAAATTATAAAATTCACAAATGGATGGAACTAGAATCAGGCATCCTTAGCAAGATAACCCAGATCTTGAAAGATAAACATCACGTTTCTCTCATAACTGAATGCCAGCTTTGAATTATTAGATGTGTTTCAATTGGAAAATCTATAGGGGTCAGAAAACTAGTAGGGCCATGGTGGATGGCACGTGGGAGGGGAGGTGGAATGCAGTGATATAAAGGGGGGAAAGGGAATGATGGACTAGAAAGGGTTAAATGTGATGGGGAATGGGAGGGAAGGGTAGTAAAGGGAGCATGGGAAGGGATAACTAACACTAAAGGCTTTTATAATGTTATATGGAAATCTACCACTATAGAAGCTTCTTAAAACATACATATATATGGGCTAGAGAGATGGCTCAATGGTTAAAAGCACTACCTGCTCTTGCAGAAGACCCAGGTTCAAATCCAAGCATCCACATGGCAGCTAACAACCATCTGTGACTCCAGTTCCAGGGGCTCCAATGCTCTCTTCTGTCATCCACAGGCACAGCACAACACAGGTGCACTTACATAAATGCAGGCAATACACTCATACGCAAAAGAATTTTAAAAATATACATACAAAATATAAAAAGAGTTTAAATGGAGTTACCTTCTAATGGAGAGAGCTAGTAACTTAAGAAAGCCCAATGCCAGGAATGGATTCCCTCTTATGAAGTTGTTGGTCAGGAAGAGCCCATTGACCCTCAAACAATATGAGCTATTGTCATTGCTCTTGATTACCCTCAATGAACTTGGTGAGGCCCTGCTGCTGAAGACACTACATAAGTGAACTGTAAAATAAACATGGAGGAATCAAGCTGGTAGTGACCATAAAACTTCACCTCTATTGGCTAACTTTCATAGTGCTAGAAGGTTATGGATGCTACTGGTGGAAAAAAGGAACCAACAGCCTTACCCAGCTATGAGCCCTGAGGGATACAATAATGACTGGCTTGGCAAGTCACTGGTGCAATAGCACTTTCTGATTGGATTTAAGATCCACTTCACAAGATGGAGCCCATACCTGGCACTGTTATCAGAGCCAAGAACCTGTGGCTGGACAGGTCACAGGCTGTAAGGGAGAACTTACCACTATTATTCTGCTAAATGAACATAGTATTAAACTGACTCCTAATGACTTACTGCGATAACTATAGATTAATGCACCTCTCAGCTCTTACCAGAGAAGCTTATTGCAGCAAATGGTGATTAACACAAAGACCCACAAATGGTCAATGTGCAGAGAGTAAGACTTCAGAGTGCTTGGCCCTAAATGGGACACCTATATTGCATCCTCTCCTCCCAAGGCTAAGGGATCATTGCAGAAGAGAGAGCAGAAAGATTGCAAGAATGAATATAAGGAAACTGATTTCTGGACACAACAGGGCAGCTGCACGTGTGAACCCATAGTTCTTTTTATAACCTGTGCAAAACTTGCAAACACAAGTCAGACAAACACCCAGCATAAATGGGGAAAGTGGGTGGGAAGTCCCAGCCCTAGCTGAGAATCTATTGGCAACTGATACCTGCT
This sequence comes from Nannospalax galili, assembly GCF_000622305.1. NCBI lineage: Eukaryota > Metazoa > Chordata > Mammalia > Rodentia > Spalacidae > Nannospalax > Nannospalax galili. The sequence goes on along the minus strand of NW_008346549.1, from coordinate 333,661 downwards.
GGGAGAGGGAGAGTCAGTTTTGTTTAAGAGTATGATGACTGATAGGTTGATTGGGCTCTAGGGGATAGACTCACTCCCAAGAGCATTTTGGGAATACAAATTAGACTCAGATAGGCCCTAAAAATAATAAAGGATGCCACACCTCCCTCTGCTTCTTTGGGCCTGCACGACGGACGTGCAGGCCTCTCTCAGACCCACAGACCTCTCTCCAGGTAAGTCCATTGCAACCTTTGCACCTTGACTCCTCCAGCCTCACTCACCCTCCCATCTTCCCCACCCATCTCTCCTCCTAGCCTGGGTCCTGTCCCATTCCTTGTCTTGGCACCCCAGATGCCTGGGGAACCACCACTGCTTCCTGATCCTTTGCATTCAGACCAACTCAGTGCCTTCTCTGGTCCCCAGGAGCACTCTGGGCCCTGCCCTGCCCTGCCCTCACCTCATTCTGCTTTCCTGGGGCTGCAGGACCCACAGGCCTCTCTCCATCCTGCAGGCCTCTCTCTCCAGGGTAGGTCCATTGTGCCCTCCTCGCCTTGCCTCCTCCAGCCTCAAACACCCTCCTATCTCCCCCCACTGGTCTCTCCTCCTAGCCTGGGTCCTGTCCCATTCCTTGTCTTGGCCCCCAGACAACTGGGGAATCACCACTGCTTCCTGATTCTTTGTATCCAGACCAACTCAGTGCCTTCTGCTAAATGAACATAGTACTCTGGGCCTGGCCCCGCCCTCACCTCCCTCTACTTCCCTCGGCTGCACAACCCACCAACCTCTTTCCTGGACACTGGGACTGACTTTTCCTCTTCCTGATCCTTGGCATCCAGACCAAACCAGTTCCTCAGTGCAGTCCCCAGGAGCCCTTGGGGCCACTTCCTGCCCCCATCTGCCTTTGTGTCTCTGGGTGGCACAGCCACCAGCTGCCCTAGACCAGCATCTTTCTTGGGCCCTGCTCCCAGGCCAGTCCAACCCCTAAATTCCTGAGGCCAAAATCTTTCCTGGAGGGATCCAGACCTTAGAAGAAAGCCTGAGAGCATCTGATCCTCATCTGACTTGGGCCTCTGTGGGAACTCCTGAAGACAAAAGCAGTCTGGCCACTCCAATATAAAATCAAAAGAGAGAACCAGAAGCTTAGAGAAACCAGCTTTTCATGCCCAAAAAGTAAACCACAAAGACACATAAAGTTCACAAAAGGAAGCAGACTTAAACTGGAAGGCTTGAGTCTCACACAAGAATAAGAAACTACAAAAGAAATTCACATGTCAAAATCACAGAGAAAAAATAATAACATGAAAAAACAAAATAACATATCCCCACCAAATACCAATAGTCCTCTAGAGGAGTACAGTGAGAACCCCCTAGAGATAATGCAGGACATGGAACTCAAAAGAACAATTATAACCATGATAAAAGAATTCAGTGAATTCAAAGAACACAAAAAGAAAGAAATCAAAGAACTGAAGGAAGAAAGGGATAAACTTCTGAATGAATTCAGAAAAGAGTTAGAAATATTGAAGACTACTCAGGCTGAAACGAAGAAGGAAACCAATAGGATGACTGAAAAGGAAAACAGAGTATCAAGACTGGAAGATAAAGTGGACGAACTAGACCACTCAAGCAAAGGTTATGAAAAATATAAGAAATCACAAGAATGGAATATGCAGGAATTGTATGACACCATAAAAAGACCAAGGAAAGTGGATATTGCATTTTGGTGTATATTTAAAATGCTCCCAAAAGACCAGTCATGTAGAAATCCTTTACTTCTACTTTTAATTTTTTTGAGAATTTCATGCAAGAGTACACTGAATTTATATCATTTCTATGCCTGCCTCTCCTTCTCCAATTTCCATATGTCCCTCTACATCCCCTCTCAAATTCATGACCCCTTCTTCTATAATTATTTTATACACACATATGGATATATGTTGTAGTGAGTCCAATTAGTGTTGCCATATGTACATGTGTTTAGGGTTGAACACTTAGATTTGGGAAACTTTTCAGGGAACTTGTCCCTTAAGAAAACTGATTCTCCCTACCTTAGTAGCCATTGACCACCTGTAGCTCTTCATCTAGGGGTAGGGCCTTGTAAGCTTTTCCCCCATCCATGTTGGCATGTCAACTGGTGTGGTCTTGTGCAGGCAACCATATTGAGAATTCATCGGTATAGCATTTGTCATATCCAGAAGACATTATCTTTAATTTTATTTATTTATTTTTATTTTATGTGTACCAGTGTTTTGCCTGCATGTTTGTAAGTACACCTGTATTGTGCAATGCCCAAAGAGGTCAGAAGGGGACATCAGATTTCCTGGCACTGGAGTTGCAGTTTGTAGCTACCACCTGGGTGTTGGGAACTGAACCCAGTTCCTCTGCAAGAGGTGCCAGTGCTCTTAACTGTTGAGCCATCTCTCCATCTCCACAAAAGATACTATCTTGCCACAGTCCTCCAGCTCTTACAATCTTCTACAATCATGTACCCTCTTCCACAGTGTTCCCTGGGCCTTAGATGTAGGGGTTGTGGTATAGGATCCCATTTGAGGCTGAGTTCTCCACAGTCACTTATTCTCTGCATTTTGACTAATTGTAGTTCTCTGTAATAGCCTGATTTCTTCAAAAAGAAGCTTCTTTGGTGAAGGGTGAGAGCTGCACTTATCAAGAGTATGGCACGTGAAAAGTCAGAAATACTTTAAGATGAAGCACAACATCGTGACTGAGAGAGCATGACTGCTGGTTCCTGGTGCCCTTCTACCAAAGCCATGTGAGGCTGGGAGTGGTACTTAGCACCTTTGTGTCTCAGTTCCTTATTCTTTGATGAAGAAATGTTAGTAGGACCTGGTTATTAGTATTACATGATCTTGAGGATAAATTTGATTTTTAAAAACGGAAGGAAAATATCTAGCACTTCATGAACATTACCTAAAAGTGTTTATGTGCCTGAAAGAATTAGCAGGTCATGTTAGAATGGTGACCTCCAGAGAGGGTACACGCAGGGTCAGGGACAGTAGAGCCTTACTGGAACCCTGTCATAGGTCTGAGACATTATAGCTCATGAAAGCCTGCTACTTCATGAGAGGCAGGGTTGGGGCAGATTCCTACTTTATGTTCGAGAGGATTGAAATTTAGACTACGTGACTTGCCCTGGACCACATCACTGAGCAGTAATGACTCTAGGTCAGGGAACATAATTCCTTGAAGATAGAGATTTCTGATCCTTTGAGACCTCTAGATCATGCCCTGGGCAGTAAATCCAGTATATGTCTCATCCTCTTCCCAAATCCCCTTGCTTCAAGCTGGAGATAGGGAAATAGTTGATTTCCTGGAGGGACCCTGGCTCCAGAGAATGACTCAAATCCTGATTCAACTCGGTTATTTCCACCTCTGAGAAGCAATGCCTTTCCTCCCAAAAAATCCCTGCCAAACACTCAGGAGGCCCAAATCCCCCTTGTCCTTCAGTATTGACCACCCTGAAGGACCAGTAGTCTGTTGGACTTCCAACTGTCTTAGAACTCAGGGCATTCCAAACCAACTGCCCACATGACAGTTGCATAAATAATTAGCAACTGACCAAACCTGGAGACAAGCAGTAAAGATTGAAGAACTGAGAAGGTGGCTGCCAGGGCTCAGATGTCTTAGAAAAAGTCTATGGTTTTCCAGGGTCTTGTTGACTAAAGGTCTGACCTACCAGTGGAGCATGTGGACCAAGGCCAGTCTGAAAGTGGGCAATGTTTGCTCCTACTCTGGATGTAAACCTTCTTGCTTGTGTCCTTGCTCACAGAATTGTAGTCCCTGCTGTAAAAACTGTAGCTACTGCTAGGACATCTACTGAGGGGTCTGTCTGCAAAGCCTGTAGTGGAGTAGAGGCTGATATTTGAAGCACCCTTCCGCTGTTTATGAGATGAAATTACAATGCTGCAGAACCTCCGCCAGGCACAGGCAGTAGCTTCCCTTGACTGCACATCCATTTTCTGGTGTGTCTTATGTTTGAATGTTTTAGCATCTTTTCTTCTTGTGCCCTTGATTCAAGATCTTAGGAAATAGGTTCAAAACAGGGGTGACTGTTGACACAGGTGTGGCACAAAGCCTCCTGGTTCACTTGTTTCCCACCTGCCCAAGGACCAGCTGAGCCAAAGTGAGGCTTAGGAAGAGAGGTTTTGAGATATGGTATGAATTTAAAGCACCCATTGGGATGACTGGGGGACACAACTCTATTGAGAAGAGGCAATACAGTGACTAAAAGCCTGGGAATGATTGCCTGTAGTCAGGTCCCACTTAGGAGCCATGTGACACTTCACCCTCTGTCCTCAGTTCCCTGAAATATTAGGATGTTCCAAGGGACTTCTTATAAGTTTTACATTGTGAAGTGTAATGTAAAAATGCAATGATGCCCAAGGAAGACTGATTGCTGCATTTGCAGTGTGCCTAAGCATACAATATTACAGGTCTGGAGCATGAGCCAGACATGAGCGGTTGTATCTAGCAAAGAAACTTGGGTGCCTACAAGTCATGAAAGATAGATTACTATCCAGGCTTCCCATGGATTTGATTTTCTGAAGCTCATGCAGAGTGTTATCACCTCTGTGACCCCACTTCAGCCCTGTGGGGTGGGTGAAGCAGTGGCTGTGTCCATGATTTTAGAGTTGGAGTGATGACTTACCAAGAGTTACATGCTGAGATGGTGATGGGCTTAAGACATGAAATGTAGTTGGTTCCCTGGGGACAGAGTCCCACACCCAAGTCCTCATATCTTGTTCTGGATTCCTCATCCAAGGGCCTCCTTCACTTCATTTCCCCAATTTTTTCAGTGCTAGCAGCTTTGGGGAGACAGTGGATGTCCTGTAAGGGGCCTGAGCCAAGAGAAGGTATTGGCCGACCTAGACGTAGCTTCCTTGTTCTGATCCTGACCAAATAGCCTATAAATGGCTATGACATTTTCCCAAGAGGCAGCTCTTTGCAGATCCAGGACAGCCCACTTTGGTTCCCTCTTCCCCAGCATCTTTATATATCAGCTTCCTCCCAGGGATCAGCTGATCACCCAAGGAACCAGAGATTCCTTTGACTCCAAAGTGGCTGAGAGTCCTGGCTTTTCCAAACTAACCACTGACAGCACTATGATAATGAATTAGCTTGGATCTAACTGGCCAGGCTGAATGAACTGTTAATCCCAATTACTGGGAACAAAGTGGCCCAGTGGGCTCATGCTAGTGAGCTAGTAGAAGAATCTGGCATATGTCTTTATTTAATGACCACTGCTCATCTGAGCACCTAACAAAGCAGGTGGAGGAAGGCTTGACTGAGGACAGACAGCATCTACACCCACTCTGAGCATGCTTCTATCGTTCTCACCTCCTTCCCTCACTCCCACAGCCTCTCATCTGCCTAGACTCTGCAGCGACCAAGGCTGGAGTCCCTTCTGCTCTTTGAGGGTCACTGCACTGCTGGTGACTGTCCTACTCAACAGTCCTCCTTGAGGATTATATAAGCCCTTCTATCACCAAATGTCCCTCTGTCACCAAATGTCCACTGCAGTAGTGCAGTTCCCCCTCAAGCAGTGCCCAGAGGCCCTGTCCTCATCAACTCCATGGACATCCACCCTGAAATCCAAGTTTCTCCCCTTTCTGAAACACTCTGAGATTAGAATGCTAATGATTGGTATCAGATTTGACAAAAATGTTAGGCACATTTGGTCTGTGATTCACCTTTCTTGTAGTGTCTGTGGTCAATCCAAAGAGAGCAGTGTGGCACTCTTCTTCCCTCCAGATCTATGCTCTGTAAGAGAGGAGCATTTCTGCCTGAAATATTGGGTAGAATTCAGATGCAACTCCCTGGCATGGTTTGCTTTGTAGTAAAATTTACTTTCATAGTTCTGTTTTTTCAATTAATGTTTATATATTGTACAAATATGAATATATATGAAATATAGATCCCTATAATTATATACATGTCTGCTGACAACACTCAGGTCAGTGTATCGATCTAGTTCAATCACCACAGCAGTCTCCTGTGGATGGAAAGAATAATGTTTAACTTGTAAGGTTGGGAGAGAGAAATGAGTTAGGACATGAATAGTCTGAGCACAGGCAGCCTGAATGGGCACAGCAGTCCCTCAGGGGAAGGGGCAGAGTTTGAGGTTGTGCCAGGCTTTATGCTGTGGAAGGAAAGCCAGGGCAGAGTGAGATGTCAAGGGAAGCTTGACCGGCACTGTGCTCACAAAGTTCATTCACTAATGTCGACCTTGTCTAGGCTGCCTGTCTTTAGGTATTTTTTATTTATTTATAGTACATTTCATTTAAGGTTAAAACCGCCAACATTAACTATGCAGTGTATGTATTTCTGAAACTAGTTCTAAATCTATACAATTAAAAAATAAATGACCACAAGTTTAAACTGACAAGAGGCAAAGGTGGCTCCTGTCTCTGACCTCAAGCTTGGCGTCAGCTTCTCAGTTTGGAGAACTTAGGGTCACTGTTCTCCCACACGGGCATCTGCAGCACAGACATAGGATCTGGTCACTGGGGGACAGGGACCCAGAGATGAGAGAGGAGGGACACTGGAGGTGTGAGCAGGACCACAAAGCTCCTCAGTCCTGGAAGGTGACCTTGGGCACCAAGGCCAGTCTCCTTTCCTCTGCTAAGGACACTGTGGACAGAGTGTCTATAAACTGTTGAGGGCGAGACATGGTTCAAGAGAGGTGCAGAGTCAGACTGTCGTTCGGGTAAAAGTTTCATTAGAGCTGACAGTATGGCTGAGTCTAAAGTAAAGCTTCCACCACTGTGGTTAATTTCCATTGTCAATTTGACATACCTGGGAAGAGGGACCCTCAACAAAGGAATTTCCTTCATCCAATTGGCCTGTGGCCTTGTCTGTAGGGACATTTTCTTAATGCTAATTGATGTAGGAGGACCCAGTCTGCTATGGGCGATGCCATCCCTGGGCAGGTGGATCTAGAATATATAAGAGGGGTGTAGCTGAGCAAGCCAGTAAGTAGCATTCTTCACAGTCTGTGCTTCAGCTCCTGCCTTCAAATTCCTGCCTTGAGTTCCTGCCCAACTTCCCTCAAAGATGGGCTGTGCCTTAAAAGTGTAAGATGAAATGAACCCATTCCTTCCCATGTTGGTTTTGGTCAGTGTTTTATCACATCAACAACCACCTCAGGAGAGAACAAAGGGTGTTCTTTTAAGGTCTCATGAGGAAGGGTGTAGGATGTGCCAGGAGAAGTGGGTCCAAGGTCAAACTATCAAACTAGGCTAAGAGGCATTATGTTCTTTGAGGTTTGGGCTGGGGCAGGTGTTTAGAAAGTCCCAAGGACATTTCTGGATGAGGGGTATATGAGAAATTCCACAAAACACTGGGCCAGGTCATTGAAACTGGGTGTGTTTTTCCCTGGCCTACAGCCTTCTCTGTTTAGGGCTTTTCTAGGAAGGAAACTACCCTCTTATGTGACACAACGTTCTCCAGGAGCTAACCTCCCTGAGCTTCTGCCTGGGTAGCCTTCAGGAATATTACCTGACAGTGAGCCTGATGCAGATGGGAGGGGAGTTTTACAACCCTGGAATTTCGGAAAGGTTCAGCTCCATATATTAGGGCGCCCTGAGGAACAGGGCATCTGTTGACCATGGTGGAGCCATGACCTGCCTCTCCACCCTGCCTTCTGTAGGCTAGATACCAGACCCACACTGGAAACAGCTTCCAGGACCTCTTTTTTTCTGGAAAATAATTTCTTTTCTCTCTACTACCACTAAATCTTTCCTGTGCCTATCAAAAATAAAGCCATTATTCTATGGTAGTAAAAATATAATAGCTTTGGTGTGTTCTACTATATAATACAAAAAACATTGTTTAAAATGTAATTAATTCAATTACACTTTTTTTTTTTTTTTTAGGGTTGATCAGGAGAAAGCCAAGTTTATTAGCAAAGGAATACATGGGACAGATTCCCTTCCAGGCAGGGAAAATGTCTGCTCCAGGTCGTGAGCTGGGGTCTTTTAAGGGAGAGGCTTCTGTTTCCTGTAGAAGGCGGAAAGTTGTATTTTTTTTTTAAGTTGGGTGGTGGGGGGAGTGGAGAGCAGGACTGTTACAACCTGTTCTCTTTAGAGATCAAAGGGGAAGCCTGCTGTGTTGGCCAAACAGTGAAAAGTCTGCTTCTCTTGACTTCAAAGACCAAGGTGCTTATCAGCTCAGATCCCTTTTCTCAGGAGCTTGAGAAGTCCTTGAGACCCTGTTGGTGAGGGGGCGGGGCTATCTGAACCTTAACACATTTTTGTTTTGGATAGAAAGGATCAGGAACTAAAACTGAAGTGGACTTTTACACTGTAGCTTTGCAAAACAAGGAATAGGTAATCTCTTTAAAATGACTGCAGAGGACTGGAGAGATGGCTCAGTGGTTAAGAGCACTGGCTGCTCTAGCAAGTACCTGTGTCAGGCTCCAGCACCCAAATGGCAGCTAACAACGGTCCATACCTCCAGTTCCAGGGGATCCAACGCCCTCCTCTGACCTCCACAGGCATTGCATGACAGGGGTGCACTTACATACATGCAGGCAATACATGCATACACACAAAAAAGTGAAAAATAATTAAAACTTAAATAAAATGACTGCAAAGTTTCCAGCCAGTGTGTTGAATACTCCAGTGAGAGAAAGTGATGGCTGCTGAGGGATTTCACAATTCTGGTGGGACACGAGTGGAGCATGAGGATCAGTTAATCCAAACTACCAAGCACTAGCAATTACCTGGTCTTCAGGACTTTTAGAATGTGTAAGATTTGGGGGAGTTCTAGCAACTGCAGAGCTCTTAGAAACCTTAAACCTAGACAATTACTCTTCAAATAATATGATATAAAGGTAGGTGGGATGGTGAAAGTGTCTACAATTGAATTCATCTCCAACCAGAACTTGATCTTGTCATCAGCCACCCAAAACCTCAACCCAAAATAGAAACTAAAGAAAGCATTGAAACTCAAATCAATAGGAATAGTTTTGTCTTCATATGAACAACACTGTCCAATGGGGCCTGTTGAATTGATGAAATAGATTACAAGAGACCCGATACTTAGTACAAAGACAAGGATCGCCAACACTTGCCCCACGACAGTCTGTGTGGAAAGCAACATTTCTGCCAGGTGGCGGGTCTCTGCTGCAGGGCGGCGGGTCTCTCTCTCCACGGCTGTGCAGGGTGCTGCCAGCTGCAGGCGGGCTCTGCAGGCTGCAGCGGGCTCTGCGCCAAGCTGCAGGAGGCTCGGGCTAGCTGCGGGAGGCTCCCCCTCGGCTCGTGGGTCGTTGGCCACCTAGCCACGAGCGCGGGGAGTGCAGGAGCAGCAAACGCAGAAGCTGCGCGAGTGAGTGTTGATGGAAGACAGCTTCTTCCGGGAAGACTGATCACAGGCTGGTCCCAGGCACAGTGAAACACAGCTCCAGACGCAGTGAAAACAGCTCAGCCAGATTCAGTGATACAGCTCCGGTTTATTACGGGAAAAACTAGAGAATTTATAGTGTGGAGACAGTAGCTATCAGACAATGCCTGATTATCATATAGAAAAAACCTGGGAGTAGTTTTTACTCCAGGTAACTATGCCAAAGGTCATGTTTCAGATAAGGCATCTGTGTTTGGCGGCACTTCAAGGTGAGCCAGGAAGAGAGCAGGAGGCTCCCTGCTGAAAAGGGGAGTCTTTCCATCAGGCGCGGAGCTGCTCGCGGCTATCCGGACATGGAGAAACTGCAACCCTAACAGCAGGGTTCCCCAACAATTTCTATGCGATCATGAAACACGCTATAAAAATGAAGGCTTCTTAAAGAATTATGACCAATTCTACCTGATGAGAATCGTTCACAGTAGTTTCTGGAGCAGATCTCCTGGAGTTTGAAGATCATGGCTTGCAGGAATTTCAATGACCAGTTACTGGCATCTCTTCTATTCTTTAGTCTCTTCTCTTCTTTCCCTAAGCACCAAACCCGCCTAAACTAGGCGGGTCAGCACTTGACTCCGCCCTGGGGCTTCCTTTCCCTCCTTGCGCACAGGATGCTTGCAGCTCCTGCAGCACAAGCCTCAGCTTCTGTCCCATGCTTCACCCACGTCCCTTCCACCCTCGTCTAGCATCTAGCATCATCTAGTTTGTAGCATCATCCAGCATCTACTATCATCTAGCGTCATCAAGCATCCAACTCTAGCATGCAGCATCTAGCTTGTAGCATCTGGCATCCAGCTCTAAAGTCTAAGCGCCGTTTGGAAACAGGCTCCAAGGGCAACAGCTCACAGCCAGGGTCGGGTGTACGCAGTTTTCCCTGGAAGGTGTCTCACATTTAATTAGTGACGTTTGCTCTGCGCACGTCAGAACCCCTCCGCAGCCAGCACTCGCGGATCCTCAGGCACGGGGTGATGTTCATTTTCAGTCACCAGAGTAAGCAGCGTCCCAATTACACTTTTTAAAAACATCATCAGCACGGAAAACAAAAGGGACACAAGTAAAGTGCAATCTTTTTCCTTAATGTATTTCAAGTTAGCATTGCCATGAGGTTACCCCCATCCACATAGGCTCCACAGAGGCTGAGGACTCCCAGGGCTTGGGCAAACCCCAGCTGTCTTTGATGCTACAGTGGCCCTACTGCATGCTCGAACTTGCGTAGGACCCGTGAGGTTGCCAAGTTGGGGCAAGTGGGCTGTCCTGCCTATATGATGTTCTGCCAGGGATGCTTGGTGCCTCCATCCTGTGCTTTCCCCAGGTAGCATAAGAAAAGGCCACCCCAACATTGTCCACCACACCCAATGGTAAGGGACACACTCTCTGGCTTTAAATCTCCCTCATGCTATTCTTCCTCTATTTAGATCCACTGAAGTCTTCAGTGCTCTCTGTGGACTCCACAAGAAAAATGTCTTGGCAGCTGGAAGGAGGAGAAAAATGACTTCTGTCCCGAGCTCTAGTGCAGGAGAACTGTGTGGTGTGCCCAGAGAAGAAGCAGATGTCTCTGGAACCTCCTGCAGCAGGGCAGGGCCCATGTCTTACAGCCTAGCTCCCTGCCTGGCCACTCAGGGTTGCTCAGCAGCCTGTGGTAAAGAAACCACAGCAGGCCTAAGAAGACGAGGTTCTGGAGGGAGGTTGCTTTATACAGTGAGGTCTCAAGGACCTCAGCTGCCTGGGGAAGACTGGGAGCTTCAGTATGAGACTCGAAGATGCAAAGGGAATGAAAAAGAACTCAAAACAGGATGCTGTAAGAGTAAGAGGGACAAAGGGAAGAAGAAAGGAAAAGGTTGTTGCTCTTGCTTTCTTCACTGTTCGCAGAGTCACCTCCTGAGTGACCCAGCTCAGCGGCAGTGATAGGGTTGCCATGGGAAATGAGAGAATTTCAGTTGTGGTGATTACCTTAGGTCACTGGGAAGAGTTTACTCCTCACACTAACTCCATGTCTTCTGAGCCATTAGAGATGATGAACCCAAGATCAGAGGGTCATGACTTGCCCAAAACCCTTTTGTCAAGCAGCTCAAGGAGCTGAAGCCATGACAGTAAATGGGACCTGCTGGGGTCTGCTCTGATCCCCAGATGGACTGGAAGGGAGATGCACTGGCAGGCCTGAAGGCAGGCAAGCGGTGCAGCCAGCTGGTGTTAGGGAACACAGCAATACTGTGATTGGTACAATAGGTCTGAGAGAAGAGACCTCCTGTCCCTGTTGTCCAGAGGCTCCTGCTTGAGATGAAGCCAATGGCACAGTGAAACCAGCCAACAGCCCCTTCCCACACATTCTCTAGGATCTTGCTTGGCCACAGAGGGGTTGTGGTGTGGCTGGACGTAGGCTTCACACATGGAAATGAAGCTGAGACTTCTGGTTGGTCGAGGGGTAGAGGCTGAGTTATCCTTCCTCTTCTCTCTGTAAAACTGGGATATACACAGTAATATCATATTTTGCCTCCATGTGTTCTACATGGTCCAGAGAATGGTCTATGATCGCCATGCTTTTGGTTGTAAATGACTTAAGTATACAATAAGCCAAAGTAAAAGAATAACAAGGAATGAATAGACAGATAGATGGATGGAATAGGAAAACATCATCAAATCAAGTGCTCAAAACATCCAGCAGAAATCAACTGGGGAGTTGCTGATTGAGTTTTGTTTTCATGGTTGAGCTTTAACTGAACTTCGAGCTTCTTTCCCACTGCAGGCACTTTTCTATCATGGGATAAACAATACTAACCTCTGTTGGAACTAGTTCACCCTCTAGCTCCTCTCAAAGATAGTGTATTTACTCATGAGCCGTTTTGCTGTTCTCATCCCTCCCTGTCACAGAGTAAAGGGTGGGGAAGCCTATCCCTAGACAAGGTATCTTGGAGGACACTTGACACAAACATGCTTAGGTCTGAAATGAGGAGGCCAACCTGGCTCCCACAGCCAGCTTTTCAGTGAGCTCAAACAGCGTATGACAGTTTATTGATATTGTGCACATTGCACCCCCAGCCCTGGCTGTGCCCTGTATCCAAGAGTGACAGAACAGAGTGGGTGCTGCTGCAGGTCCTGAAAGCGTAGAGGGATCAGCTTCTGACTCCACCTGGCATGGGCTGGAGGAACTTGTTAGTGTGTTTAAGGTTGCACTTGTGAGCAAATCCTGTCCCATCAGATTTCTTTTATTGAAGGTGAACACCCAAAACTTAATCTCAAACCTTTTGTGCACAGTTCCCAGGAGGTGCTACCAACATCTTAAGGTTTCAATGTCTGCTGTGCAAAGGTGAGAAAGGTCTGATCTCCCAGCAAAGACCATCTTTAAACATCAGAGCAAGGAAAGATGATTGCGCAACCAGCACACTCAGAGCCAAGGGCACAAAACCTCTATTAGGCTATTAGAATATGAAGAGAATAAATCAGACTTCTGTATACATTTCCTTGTTCTTCCTGATTTCATAGACTTCCTCAGTCTCCAAAGCAGTGAATGAGACCCAGCTGTTCCAGACACATCCAATGGACTCTACTTAGAGGGTTGTCACTTAACCTTGAAAAGTCCTCTTCCTCACCTCGGAGTTGTAGGCATCCCTACAAGAACTTCTCTTTAGGGTCACACACATAGCAATAACTCAGTAGAAAGTGGTGCTCTGTCCCTCCTTCTGCCAGTTGAGATCACAGTGACTCTGACAACATTCTGGTACCTTCCTATGCCTCTCTCTACCTCATGGAGAGAGGAATTCAACAAGACACTATAAGCAGGGGTAAACCTTCAGATGAGGGAGAGGAGCCAAAGTGAGCACTGTGAAACTTCTCCTGGGCTCCCCATTTTCACTGGGTCATTACAGCTCCAACTTTAGTCACCCCAACCTGACATTCTTCTGTGATGGACACACTGCATACTAGATAAGTTCAGAAGCATATGCCAGGGTTAGGTCAGAGACCCCAGAGGGTGCCCCAAGAATGGAATAATTTCTGGATTATTCATAGTATGCAGCTCAATGTAGCATTTGAGGTGGGGGCAGTGTGTGACCAAAGTATTCAACTTTAATTTTATTTTAAACAATTGAAAAAAATTAATTGCTTAATTGTGGCAGAGAGATACTGCAACACAGCCATGCTTGAACAAAGGTGCCCTAACTCTTAGCATCATTTAAAGCCAAGAGTGAGTCCAATCTGTTCTCAGAGCTTGTTCATTCTGAGTTCTCTTGGAACTATTCTCTCAAATAAATACTTGCTCCATATTTATTGAAATAGTACATCCAGCATGATACAGGGAAGAAAAAGAACTTGGTTTTATAAGGAAAGAATCTTCCCTTTCTGACCCCTACTGACCCAGAACAGCATACTCAATCACAGGCAGATGTTATCAATCTAATTCCACCTATTGTTTCCAACATAAACTAGGGATAGATTGTTGCTTCCAAAAATATTCACTGCTTCCAGTTCTGATATTTTCACAGCACCCACACAAACACATTAATCTGGGTCAGGAAAAGGAAGGGTCAAGGGATTAAAGCTACATGTTTAGTTTGCAAGAGGAGCCAGTTTACAAGAGAAGCCCAAGGCCTAGTAAAATTGTTTACATTATAAACTGAGACAATGTTAAATGATCTCAAACTATAAGGCTAACTTTGGTTACAAGGTTAGGGAAGATTCTCATTTGTAACATAAGGCATTACTAGAAAAGCCATTCCCACATCTCCCTCTTGTTGCTCTTATTAAAGAAGAAGCACACACACTGGGTGGTGACTGGTGTGGGCTGTTTAGAGTGCAGTGTGCTGGAGGAGCAGCATGAAGTAGCATGACTTTGTTTTGGGTAATTCTCCAGAAAAGGTGGCACAGGCAGGACAGAACTGCCAGAGGACAACAAGATGGCCATTCATGTGGTTGAAATTGAGGAGAGGGTCTCTCTTCTGGTTCCACGTCATAGCAGGGCTTTACCAGTCATGCTAGGGTCCTTGAGAGGCCTTGTCAAAGCACAGAGGTGGATCCTTGGCTCCAATTAATCAGAGGAACCGGACACGGCCATTGGTTCATATGGGAGGGGTATATAAAACCATGGGTTTTGGGTAACCCATGGTTTCTTATGATGCTTGTTCTTTTAATAGTTTCATGTTTTTCGTGATGCTTTTCTGCAAACATTAGGGGAGAAAATTGAGAGAAACAATTAAAAACTTTAAGGTGTATTTTGTTTTAGCAACTTTTTCCTGAGCAGTTAATTCATTATTCCCCCTTTTTTGTTTATATATTTTATTTTTGAGTAATAAACAATTTAGCAATTATGGCTTGTCCTTGGGGGTAATAGAGAATGTCAGGAGAGATATCGCAAAAGGAGATAAAAGTTTTAGATAAGTGGGACCATTGTTGGTTATGTTTTGGGATCACCATTATGGAGAAAGAAGATAATAAGTGTCTATAATCAGCTCAAACAGATTTATGTGTTTGAACTGCAGCAAAGATAAATCCTGAAAAATACCAACACACAAACATGAATAAATTTAAAATGACCAAAGGAATTTATGTGAGTTACATCCAATTGTCAAAGTTCATTGGGGATCAACTCTTCTGGGGATGTTAGGGCCCAAAGATTGGCAATCAGGACAGGATGGGATAATTTGTTGAGTTTGAACTGTGATAATTGAAAATATATAACTAGGAACTCAGCATGATGATTTCCTTCTGTGAGGGGGGCCAGGTAATTCTGTATGGGATCAAATACATCGAGTAGAAACAAGATGGGTTCATCTATGAAGAAGGCTTTGAATAGAAGTTAAATACTGATAACAAGAGGTAGTCTGAGATATGAGGCAGGGTGACTGGAGACAATAATAGAGTTAATTGAGCTATACAATGAAAGTCAGTAAATTGAAGAGTTGATTAGGGCATTGTTTGAAAGCAGAAAAAAGCAGCTAAAAGTTCTGCCCACCTGAGTGGTGGTTGCTCTGCGGTTACAAGACAGTACTACATTCCAGCGTCATCACACCATATAATGGCTCCATCTGAAAACATTGTTAGTGAATTAGGAATGGGATATATATTTACAGCAGAAAAAAACTTGCGCAGAATTTAAGTCAGTGTCTCCTTCAAGAAAGTGAAAAAGGCAAGAGCCACATTGAGAATGCCAAAGGAAGGTCACAGCCAATTGATATTGCCTAAAAACTCTTGAAGACAATTTATCTTTTTTAGAACAGACAATTGTAACCTATAAGGTTTAATAAGGGAAAAAATGAGTGGCAATATATTCAAGAGAGCTGTAGGGAATACTTAGCTGATTTTGTCTGGAGAAGCTGGAAATAAAAGTTTTGTAGTGAAGCTTCTAAATTTTTTTTGAGATAGGCTCTTAACCCCTGAGCCATCTCTCCAGCCCCTCGTTTTCTGATTATCTTAATACCATGAAACATAATATACAAATTTATCATCTGTTGTGAGAATTTCTCTCTGGGGGTCATAAGCAGTGTCTAGCTCATCTTCATAAGTTTCCAGTGAGAAAGGAATGTTGGAGTCCACCAAAGTTTACCATGGGGAATCATTGAATTTATTGGGCTTACAGAATGTAGGCAAGGGGTTCAGACTGACTCAGGAAAGGAGCTTTGGAGCACACTTTGAGATAAGTGTGTGTGGTGCTGAAATAGGAGGGCCAAATCCAACCTCAAGAGCCAAATTCTCAGTGAGTTTGAACAGTACTAATATACACAGAAGATATTTGTTTCTCTTGTAAAACTGAACCCAGTGGTTTGCACTGGACAGGAGACTTGTCTAGTGACAACTGGTTGGAGCCAAATCACCCGTCTTCCTTATAATCTATATAGATTTATCTATATGAGTCTTATAATATGCTGGGTCTTGTATTGGGTACAGGGATTGACAGATGACAGAACACTTAATTTTGAAGGGTCACACTCTGATATCTCTAAACTCTAATATTATATGTACATGGTGGTTGGCACTCATGATCAAGGTGAATCAAGCCAACAGAAGCATCTTCCTTTACCAGTGACTAACTTGAGATCCTCCCTGACTATACTTGGGGTGACCAGATGCTTGAAAGCTTATACCCTGTCCCCGACCGCTTTCCGTCTCGCCAGCAAGAACGACTGAACAGTACTAATATACACAGAAGATATTTGTTTCTCTTGTAAAACTGAACCCAGTGGTTTGCACTGGACAGGAGACTTGTCTAGTGACAACTGGTTGGAGCCAAATCACCCGTCTTCCTTATAATCTATATAGATTTATCTATATGAGTCTTATAATATGCTGGGTCTTGTATTGGGTACAGGGATTGACAGATGACAGAACACTTAATTTTGAAGGGTCACACTCTGATATCTCTAAACTCTAATATTATATGTACATGGTGGTTGGCACTCATGATCAAGGTGAATCAAGCCAACAGAAGCATCTTCCTTTACCAGTGACTAACTTGAGATCCTCCCTGACTATACTTGGGGTGACCAGATGCTTGAAAGCTTATACCCATAATCAATTAGCTTGTGTTTGTAAATGGAGGCAGACAATCTGAAAAATGTCTTACCTTCCCTCTTATAGAGATCAAGTTGTAGAATACCATAATTCTAATGATTATATGTTAGGGAGAATCTTGGCTTCCTTGTGGGTTGAATCTTTAAAACTTCCTTAAACATTCCCTTTGACCCTGTTTTGAAATTTATATTGTCAGTCTGTATTATATTTCTCAAACTAGATAGGAGGCAAGCATGACAGCACTCAGGGTGAATTCCTATTTTTAAAGAGGGATATCAGTCAGGATGTCTGGATTATAAAAGCCACATTATAGTTTATGTAATCTTGGTTTAAGTACACATAATCTAGAGAATACAGAACACAGAAAGCAATAACACCTAAAAGAATGTGGAAAGAGATATCAGAATGCTCTCTTTAACTTATCTATGTCATTATGATGGAATCAAACCAAGCCCCTCAGGCCAAAGTGGGTTCAAACCAAGTCCCCCAGGCAAAAGAAAAATTGTACAAGGAAGTAAAATGAAAAATAATTCTAACTGCTGAGAAAGAGCTGACCTTTTCATGCACCTTGCACAAGCTGGAAATCACCTGAAAAATTCCCCCCTCCTGCTTCTGCTTTCTGGCTCAGTAGCCGCTTGTGGTTTGTGGTTTTTGCCTTTATAAGCAGCCTGTAAGCTGAGCTTGGGGCTTCTCCTTTCCGAGTGAGGCAGAGGCCCGTCTGCTCAGATGAATAAAATCCTCTTGCTTGTTGCATCTCCTGGTTTGAGGACTGAGTTATTGGGGTGCGGCCTCCCGTGAACGTTGGGTACCCCAGCCTGGGGGTCCAACAATTACTACTGGAAAGTAAACTCAAAAGCAGAGGTGCTGTGCCAGGCATAGTAGCTCATGCCTTTAACCCCAGCATTTGGGAGACAGAAGCAGATTGTATTTCTGTGAGACAAAGGCCAGTGTGGTCTACATAGTGAGTTCTAGGTCAGCCAAGATTACAAGAAGCCCCGGTCTCAAAAAAAAACAAAAACCCAAAACCAAAAGAGCAGAGGTGCTTAGGACATGATGGGGCAGAAATGAAGCAGACAAGTGTGGAACAAAGGGGTCTCAAGGAGGAAAAGGATATTCTATCTTAGAAAAATAGGCTTGGAGACATAGGCAGAAGGGCAGGCATTAAGACCCAGAGGAGTCTGCCTCTCCAGCTTCTATAGCACCTGGAGTCTGGTGCTCTACATGTCTCTGCTGGTCTCCTCCATCCCTTCTTGCCCTGGAGGGAGGGAGCTGTGTGGGAGCAGGAGGATTAGGCAGAGGAGGTAGATGAGCTTCACTAAGAGGTGAATTGTTTAAAGTTTCCCTTTTCTTCTCTTGATAAGGCTGTATATCTAGTCTAGTTTGGTTCCAAAGAGTTAAATGTTTCAACTGAACAATTTCTAAGCATTGGCTTAACTGATCACCAAAATTTCCCCAAGATTCTGAATCAAGTGTCTCATGGTTGGAATACCAGGGACAATATTTCTGAATAACATTTAAAAGTTCACAAATTTGTTTTGATGATGCATTAGCTCCAATTTCTGTTAGTCATCCACTGCCACACATGCATACGAGGTTCAGAACACAGAGATCCCCGTAGCAAAAGCAGAAAGAGGAAAGTAAAAGCTCAGACCTTGTTCCTTGCAGATCAGGCTTGATAAAGACGCAGACAAAAGCAAAAAGTGAGCAAAGATGTAATAAACATGCCTATGTGAGATATCAAGAAAGTCTTGTGCTCTAGTCACAGAACTTATGTATTGTCATGACTTATGTATGGCCAGGGATGCCCTATAATTCCCTTTTCCTTGGTACTTCTCTGGGTGCTCATCTGTGAGGCTGGAGTAGAGAGTCTTTTTTTGGTCCTTTAGAGACAGGGTCTCCCTGTGGCCCCAGCTGACCTGGAACTTGCAGTATAGACTAGGCTGGCCTCAAACTCAGAAATCCACCTGTCTCTGCCTTGCAAGTGCTAGGATTAACGGCATGCACTACCATGCCTGGCATAACTCTCAGAAATTTTTTTTTGGTCTTTTTGAGACAGGGTCTCCCTGTAGCCCCAGCTGGAATGCATTATGTAGACTAGGCTGGCCTTGAACTCACAGAGATCCGCAGAGAGTGCTGGGATTAAGGGCATGTACCACCACACCCGGCTATTAGATACCACAATGTGGCAGAGAGATACCAGAATACATCTGTTTCCAAATAATGACAGCCTGACTCTTGGCACCATTTAAAACCTAGAGTAAGCCCAGTCTGTTCTCAGAATTTGTTCATTCTGAGTTTGCTTGAAACTGTTCTCTCAAAAACTTGCTCCCTCTTTACTAAAACAGTAAATCCAGTGTGATATGGGAAAGGAAAAGAGGAACTTTATCTTATCTGACCTCTACTAACCCAGAACAGCATACATATCTACAAAAAGGTGTTATCAGTCTAATCACACCTGCTGTTTGCAACATAAACTGGGGTTTATGTTCCAATGCTATTTACCCCTTTCAGATATTTTCATAACATGCACACACACACACACACACACACACACACACACACATACACACACATTTTTCTGTTCAGGACAAAGAAGGGTCATGAGGGAGTCAAGCTCTGGTGTTTAGGTTACAAGAGAAACCAAGGCCTAGTAAAATTGTTTACACTATAAACAAACTGAGACAGTGTTAAAAGGTCTCAAAACATAAGATTAACTTTGGTTACAAGGTTAGGTAAGATTCCCACTTGTAACAGAAGTCATTCCTAGAAAAGTCATTCCCATACTTAGTGAAACAGATTAGTTGCTAAAGTACATTCATGCAGTAGGCACAATGGACAGCACAAACCAAGAATCCAAAGATGAAGACAGGATCCCTTCCACTGGGGCTCCTTGAAGAGGACTTGGATACTGTGTGGGATCACTCATTTTCAAGTGTCCCTTGGGCACATTCACTCTGTAAAGTCCTGGGGATTCTGAAATAATGAAGTCAACATCTAGATCCAGAGGAATTCCCAGCAAAGTGACATATATACAGAGGTGATGGAGAGACCTCTGAAAACTGTAGATACCATCAGATCAGTGGGAGGTGGATGACCAGAAGACTTGTTGGGTCTAGTGACAATTGATTGGATCCAAATCACCTGTCCTCCTTATAACATGAATAGATTTATCCATATGAGCCTTATAATTTGCTGGATTTGTATTGGGTATAGGGATTGACAAATGACAGAACTTGATTTTGAAGGGTCATACTTTGATATCTTTAAACTTTGTAAGAAGATGATGAGTGTATGGTAGTTGGCATCTTGATCAAGGAGAATCAAGCCAACAGAGGTATCTCTCCCTTTTTCAGTGTCTAACTTGAGATCTCCCCTGACTATACTTGGGGGACTAGATGTTTGAAGGCTTATACCCACAATCAGCATGTTTCTGTAAATGGACCAGGATTCTACCCTTCTGTCCCTTGTCTCTGTGTTGGAGCCTGTGCAGGTAGGTATACACACAGGTGCAACCCAACAGGTTGGACAAGGTGGGGAGGGAACTTTCACATACTTGAGGGAAATCTGAATCCAGGGGAGCATTCATCAGATACTCATGAGGATCAAGACAAGCTGGCCAGGGCTGAGCACAGTAATGAGAAGACTCCTGAGAAGGACACAGGCCCTGCACTAAGAGTAACCATCTGGGTCAAGATCCCTCTACCCAGAGTTGGGGGATGACAATTCTAAGATATGTCAGGGACACTGTCAAAGTGATGTCCTCAGGGTCATACAAGGTGTATTAGTTACTTTTCTGTTGCTGTGAGAGAAACACTGACCAAAGCAACTTATAGAAGGAAGAATTTATTTGAGCTTACAGTTCAAAGGGGCAAGAGTCCATTCTGGTGGGGAGGCATGGTGGCAGAGGTGGCTGGAGGAGGAGGGAAGCTAAGATCTCACATCTTCAAGCAGGTACAGAAAACAAGAGAGAGACTGAAGATCCAGCAGAGCTTAAGAACACTCTAAACGCCCCCCTCCCCCCAGTGACATGCTTCCTCCAGGATAGCCAAACCTTCTAAGACCTCCCAAAATAGTGCCGCCATCTGGGGACAAAATGTCCAAATATTTGGAGCCTATGGGGGACATTTTCATTCAGTCTCTGGAGATTCTGTGACCTCTCTGATCAAGAGAACAGGTCGCTTATCAGGTCCCATTGTCCTTTGGATCCCAGCTGATCTTAGAGGGCCAAGGCTGAAACATTGATGGTCCTCTTTTAACTCTTATTCTCAGTGGTGCAAGCTTCCAGTCTTTGTTGAACACTCAGAAGGACAGCATTATCAGTCCTATAATTTTAACTTCTGTGTAACTTTTAAGTTTTGTTGAGTGGTTTTGTTATGACTCACTTTCCTCAAGTGGTTAAAGTTTAAGAAACTTAGCAAAAACATAACTTCATTAGACATACATTCTTTGTTTCCCTTTTCCAGACTAATCTCATGAGCAGTGTCTGTCACATTTTCATGCTCTAGAACTCTCCAACCACTAAGACAGCAGGGTGCATCTCCCAGGGCTGGAATCAGTCCCCAGAGATCCTCAGTCATGGGGAGAGAGCCCCATGTTGGGTTCCAAAGCTGTAAGAAATGGATTTGGGGTCTCAAGAAAATGACCACACAATCTAAAGTATTTTGGAAATTCAAAAGCTTTACTTTTGCTGAAGAGTGTGTTGACATGCCAAATAAGGCAGGCAAGCACACCCAGCAAGAGTGCCACCGGGTTTTATCCCTAATGAAAAGAGGTCCTGTGCCTCACATTGAGTGGCCAGAGATCAGCCTCACATTCTTACTCCATTGGCTAACTTTAAAGTGTTGCAGTTAATAAGCAAAATGCAACTTTGAGCACAGAGTGCAGTCTTGAGCACAGGGCGCAGCCTTGAGCACATACTTTGGTATTAGAAAAACGATGACCAGGGAGGGATGTTTTTGCCAGATGGTATCTTTACAAATTTCTTTAAAGATGGAACTGCCTTTGTCTCATATTACTCTTTGGTAGAAAAGACAATACATTTTACTTATGTTTCCCATGAAGGGGAAAGAAGAAATGCACAGATTTGTTATTATAAGTCAACTTGTACTGCCTAGTCTCCTTCCCACCTCCCCACCTCATGAGTCAAATTAACAGTCATGGAATCCTTTCTCTTTTTTTGGTCAGTGAAAATTCAATGTAAGGAATGTGAAGGGATGAGATTTACTATTGACTTTTCTATCTGAAATGAGATTTATCATTGTGTTTTTTTTTTTTTTTGGTCTTTTTGACAACCTTTAAAAAAAAGGATGGCAGTATATTCCCCTTTGTATATGGAGGGGTACTTGATAGATAAGAAACGACATATATTTAAAGTTTAAAATTTGGTAAATTTGATATGGGCACTACAGTGTAACAATGTATGTTGTCTCTGTCCTCAATTATTGCTACAGGACTTCAAACTCCTTGAAAATTCCCACTTGACAGAATTGCCTTTGCTGTGCTAATGTGGTCAGGATCAACTAATGGAAGAGCATGAAAGACCAGTCTAATGATTATATGGATGTGACTTTGAGTCAAACTGATCTGGGATAGGGAGACACTTGGGGACTGGGTGCAGTCATGTGGCCAGTACTCTGTTAAATCTATGACACCTACATGCTGAAACACTAGTTAAAAACTATGGACACTAAGGCTCAGTGAAGTGTCCTAGGTAATAATGACTGAAAATCTGGGAGTGAGACATACTGCAACCCCACCAGTAAAGGGTGGGAAGCTCTGACTGGGGACTCTCAGTGTTACCTACTTTTATGCTTTATGGTAAAGCTGTAATTGCAGGTATAGTGCCTTCCTTAGTGTTGAATCATTTCTAGTGAATTATTGAACCTGAAGGGAAAGAGGAATTGTTAGGTGGAAACTGAGGCCAGAGTTGTGAAAGGCAAAGATTTGCACCAGTATAGCATAAGCAAAGGATTTAGTCACTGTTCACAAAGAGGAGCTGAGACACCAAGAGAAGTGTTGAACGTCTCTTGTCAGGGGGCTTAGGGTTTATATGGGAGTTGAGCCAAGGTGGGTTGTAGGAAAAGAGATTGCACAAAGCTGGCAGCTGGGTGGGAAGTTGTATGATGGTTGCAGATATGTGTTTTCAAGTTTGTCAAAGTTTATTGAGTTCTGAAAATCAGAACAAGTGTTTAGCTACATTCTGGAATGTGGGTATCTTTTTTTCTTGGTTTGGCCATTGCAAATACTTTGTCTGGTAAACTCATGGAGCAGTTGTGGTACTTTCTACCCAGCTAAGACTTATAAAAAAAACAGGGTGGGAACGAGAGAAGTCATTTTTATTTAGAAGCCATTTTGTAGTGGTCCTTCCAGGAACATTCCATTAGACAGCCTGAGTGAAGTTTGTACCGGTTAAGGGGTCCTGAATTACAGTTGGCTAATGTAAGGGCAGCTTTGTGGAGGACTTTACCTTCTGCTTGTGAAATCGAGCTCTTGTTCAGTGGTTAGTGTCTCAGTTGTACTGTAGTAACCCCTTGCCAGTAGAAAATGGATTGTTTGATGTCAGACAAATGAAAGTCTCTGGAGCAGTCTTGACTCTGTGAAATATGACGTGTAGGGACAGGATGAAAGAGTGAGGAATATAGATCCTTTGAGTCCTGGGTAGCCATAAGGTTACCACAGAACAGCAGCTGTGTCACAATCAATTACTAAAGTTAAAAGTTATCAGTGAGGGGCTGGAGAGATGGCTCAGAGGTTAAGAATACTAACTGTTTTTGCAGAAGACCCAGATTCGAATCCCAGGACCCACATGGCCACTAACAACTGTCTGCAACTCCAGTTCCAGGGGATCCAACAGCCTCTTCTGTCCTCCATGGGCATTGAACAACATGGGTGCACTTACCTACATGCAGGCATAACACTCATACATGTAAAATAAAAATAATAAAACATTAAAAAAGTTATCAATGAACAGCAGAAACAAAGTCATAGACCAATTTCCCTGATATACATAGATCCAAAACTTTTCAATAAAATATTTGCAAACCAAATTCAAGAACACATTAAAAAAGATCACTCACCATGATCAAGTTGGCTTCACTCCAGAGATTCAGGGATGGTTCAACGTGTGCAAGTCAATAAGTTAAATACATGGCATAAATGGCTTCAAGGGAAGAAATCACATGATCATATCAATAGATGTAGAAAAGACCTTTGACAAAACCTAACATCCATGCATGATAAAAGCCCTGATGAGATTAAGAATGTAGCGAACATATTTCAATGAATAAAAACTATACATGACAAACTTATAGACAAAATCATGCTAAATGGAGAAAAAAAATCAAAGCAATTCTACTAAGATCAGAAACAAGACAGGGTGTCTACTTTGACCACTCTTATTTGATGCAGTACTTGAAGTCTTAGCAAAACAATAAAAGAACCTAAGGAAATAAGATGTGATATGATTCTATACATAAGAGATTCTAAAGGCTTTCACCAGAAAACTCTTAGAGCTGATAAACAATTTCAGAAAAGAGGTTACAAAATTAACACAAAACCCAGTATCTTTCCCATATACCAATAACAAACATGCTGAGAAAGAAGTCTGGGAACCAAACAATCCCATTTACAACTGCTTAAGAGAATACCTTGGACCTCCCTCTGCTTCCCTGGGCCTGCACAACCCGCAGGCCTCTCTCCTGTTTAAATCAATCATGCCCTCCGTGCATTGCCTCCTCCAGCCTCATTCACCCTCCCATCTCCCCCGCAGGTCTCTCCTCCTAGCCTGGGTCCTGTCCCATTCCTTGTCTTGGTGCCCCAGATGCCTGGGGAACCACCACTACTTCCTAATACTTTGCAACCAGACCAGCTCAGAGCCTTCTCAGGTCCCAAGGAGCACTCTGGGCCCACCCCGCCCTCACCTCCCTCTACTTCCCTGGGCTGCACAACCCACCAGCCTCTTTACTGGACACTGGGCTGACCTTTCCTCTTCCTGATCCTTTGCATCCAGACCAAACCAGTTCCTCAGTGCAGTCCCCAGGAGCCCTTGGGGCCTCTTCCCACCCCCATCTCCCTTTGCATCTCTGTGTGGGACGGCCACCAGCTGCCTTAGACCAGCATCTTTCCTGGGCCTGCTCCCAGGCCGGTTCAACCCCCAAATTCCTGAGGTCAAAATCTTTACTGGAGGGATCCAGACCTTAGGTGAAAGCCTGAGAGCATCTGCTTCTCATCTGACTTGGGCCTCTGTGGGAACTCCTGAAGAAAAAAGCAATCCAGCCACTCCAATATAAAATCAAAAGAGAGAACCAGAAGCTTAGAGGAACAAGCTTTTCATGCCCAAAAAGTAAACCACAAAGACACATAAAGTTCACAAAAAGAAGCAGACCTAAACTGGAAGGCTTGAGTCTCATACAAGAATCAGAAACTACAAAAGAAATTCACATGTCAAAATCACAGAGAAAAAATAACATGAAAAACCAAAATAACATATCCCCACCAAATACCAATAGTCCTCTAGAGGAGTACAATGAGAACCCCCTAGAGATAATGCAGGACATGGAACTCAAAAGAACAATGATGAATATGATAAAAGAATTCACTGAATTTAAAGAACACACACATCAAAGAACCGAAGGAAGATAGGGATAAACTTCTGAATGAATTCAAAAAAGAGGTAGAGATATTGAAGAATACTCAGGCTGAAATGAAGCAGGAAGTGAAACACTCAGTAAGCCAATTAGAAATGACAGGAGAAAGCCT
>NW_008346549.1:305823-306576 GCF_000622305.1 Nannospalax galili | reverse complement strand
GTTGGATGCTAAAATCATTACTGAAAATCTCACTAATGTAGAATTTATTATAACTCTATACAGTCAAAATGTACAGTGAGGCAGTGATAGTCCTGAAAATACAAAAAAAATGAAATAATTCCACGCATTCTAACAGACCACAATGCAATAAAGCTTAAAATCAACACTGGAAGAAGCCTTGGTCACCACATGAACACATGGAGATTAAACAACACAGTCCTAAATGATGAATGGGTCAAAAGAGAAATAAAGAAATAAAAGTATTCCTGGAACTAAATGAAAAGGACAATACAACACAACAAAACCTCTGGGACATGCTGAAAGCTGTCCTTAGAGGGAAGTTTATAGTTCTAAGTGCCTACATCAAAATATCAGAAAGAACACAAATAACATTGCAACTCAAGACACATGAAAAGCAGCAACAAATGAAACCCAAGCCCAGCACACAAGAAGAAATAACAAAAATCAGGGCAGAGATTAATGAAGTTGAAACAAAAAAATACAAAGAATCAACAATTCCAAGAGCTGGTTCTTTGAAAAGATAAACAAGATTGACAGACCACTAGCCCAGTTAACCAAAAGAAAGAAAGAGCGCCTCCAAATCAACAAAATCAGAGATGAAAGGGGAAACGTCACAACAGACACCAGAAGATACAGAACATTATAAGGGAATACTTTAACAACCTATATGCTACTAAATTTGAAAACCTAAAAGAAATGGATGGATATCTAAAGGCATGGGAACCACCAAAA
>NW_008346549.1:305242-305679 GCF_000622305.1 Nannospalax galili | reverse complement strand
AACCAATACTGCTCAAATTATTCAAAAAGATAGAAATGGAGGGAGAACTCCAAAATTCCTTCTATGAAACCAGTATCACTCTCATACCAAAGCCAGGTAAAGATACAACCAAAAAAGAAAACTATAGACCCATATCCTTAATGAACATAGATGCAAAAATTCTCAAGATACTTGCAACCCACATACAGACACACATCAAAAAGATGATCCACCATGATTAAGTCAGCTTTATCCCAGAGATGCAGGGATGGTTCAATATACATAAGTCAATAAACATCATAAATCATATCAATGGGCTCAAAGACAAGAACCACATGGTCATCTCAATTGATGCAGAGGAGGCCTTTGACAATTCAACATGCATTTTTGTTCAAAGCACCAGAGAGAACTGGACTGGAGGGAACATACCTCAACATACTTAAAGCCATATACAACAA
>NW_008346549.1:264297-304490 GCF_000622305.1 Nannospalax galili | reverse complement strand
ACCTCGGATAGCCAAAGCAACCCTGAGCACTAAGAGCAATGCTGGGGGGATTACTATACCAGCTTTTAAACTGTATTACAGAGCTATAGTCATAAAAACAATATGGTACTGGCACAAAAATAGACCCATAGATCAATGGAACAAAATTGAAGGCCCAAATATGTGTACATGCAATTTCAGCCACCTGATATTTGACAAAGGGACCAAGAACATTAACTGGAGGAAAGACAGCATGTTCAGCAAAACTGGATCTCCCCCTGTAGAAGAATGAAACTAAACCCCTATCTCTAACTTTGCACAAAAGTAAACTCCAAATGGATCAAAGACCTCAATGTGAAACCATTTGTTGATTGTTGACCTACAGCAGGTTCAGCAAATGGTACTGGCAAAACTGGATCTCCACCTGCAGAAGAATGAAATTAAACCCCTGTCTTTCACCTTGCAAAAAAGCCAATTCCAAATGGATCAAAGACCTCAATGTAAAGCCTGAAACTCTGAAACTGTTAGAAGAAAACATTGGCAAAAACCTACAAGATATAGGTGTAGGAGAGGATTTTCTAAACTGGACATCAATTGCTCAGGAAACAAGGTCAAGAATCAACAAATGGGACCTCGTTAAACTAAAAAGCTTCTGTACATCAAAAGAAGCAACCAAGGAGGTGAAGAGAAAACCCACAGAGTGGGAGAAAATCTTCACCAGCGGCACATCTGACAGAGGTTTCACATCCAGAATACATAACAAACTCACAAAACAAAGAATCAAGAAAGGACGTAACCCAATTAAAAGATAGGCTAAGGAGCTGAACAGAGAGTTCTCAAAAGAAGAAGTAAAGATGGCTATGAAGCATCTTAAAAGATGTTCAACACCACTAATTAGGGAAATACAAATTAAAACCACTTTAAGGTTTCATCTTAACACAGTCAGACTGGCTAAGATCAAGAGAACAAATGATACCAAATGTTGGAGAGAAGGTGGGGAAAGGGGAACACTCATTCACTGCTGGTGGGGCTGCAAACTTGTTCAACCCCTATGGAAAGCAGTGTGGAGAACTCTTAAAAAACTACAAATGAACCTACCATTTGACCCAGTTATACCACTCCTTGGCATATACTGAAAGAACTCATCCTTTTGCAGAGACACTTGTACATCCATGTTGGTTGCTGCTTTTTTCACAACAGCTAAGAGATGGAAGCAACCTAAGTGTCCCTCAATCGACAAGTGGGTAATGAAAATGTGGTTCATTTATACGATGGAGTTTTACTCAGCAGTAAAGAAAGATGAAATCATGAAATTTGCAGGTAAACGGATGGAGAAGACATACCTACAGGAACCAGGATAATGGAAAGGAAACAGGGAGGTAAAGGAACAGAAAGAACCTGAAAGAGAAGAATAGGAAACAGGCCTTAATAAGGGAGTTATGGATAAAAATTGGGTTAGATTAACGGAGGTGAGAGGGACAGGTATACAAGGAACCTAGGGGATAAAGGGTAGGAATGAACTCAAGAGAGGTAGGACTGTAGGAGAAGGGTATCATTAAGGAAGAAAGGGGGAAAATGGGGGCACCTTAATTGGGGAAACCATGATAGAGGGGTGAGATAATGCAAGAGATAAATAATGCCTAGCTAGTTTTAATACCCAGAGGGAACCATATTACTCCAACAACCTACTGACAAATTATACATACCAGATCAAGATATACATGTCTAGGTAAGGTTTATCTGAGAAAAATTGGTCTTTGCCCAAGCATGACACACACTAATTAAAAGTACCAGACTGGTGGAACTAACCTTCTTGGATGTTTAACAGACATACTTTGAGGCCTATACTAATTTGGTCAGAGGGACAAAAAGACAGTTTTTGCTCCTTGCCCTCCTAGGTCGACTAGTTCCAGGGGACCATGAGCATTTCTCAAAATGTCCTGTAAGTCTGGTGGGTCACCTGTCCTCTTGATCAAGGAGGCCGAGAAGACCCCACGAGATGGACTTGAACCAGTGTCCAGTCTACAAAGAGGAGGGTCAACACAGAGGAATCATTTCCTCCATGCTTCCAAGTGAAGCCAGCCATAGTCAAGCAGGACCTTTGACTTATCTTCACATAGGTGGAACTGGTAAAAGAAAGGAGCCAGGGGCTCCTCCTAAGCCCATGTGACCCCTGAGGAACAGATCCTCAAATGACCTTAAGAGTAAAAATAAATTGGTTTATCTGGGCCAACTGTATGGCCTTAAACACCCAAAAGGAAAGTATAACCAATGATTAAAGGGGCCAATATAATTTTTAAGAGTCCATATGTATAGCTAAAGGCTACATAACAAGCAACAATGCCAGACAGGCGATACCTTCTTTTGAGCTATTGGCCGGGATGGCCAAAGGGACTTCTGGATAGTAACCCAGCATAGAACTGGGAAAATGAACAGCAGACCCCAATCTTATCTGAAGGAATATTGACAACTGATTGCTGCTAGATGAGGAACAGCTGACCTTCCTAAAACAAAGACCTCTAGATAGGCTGATTAGATTCACCAGATGGACAAGGAGTGGGGAATGGCTGGGGGTACTGACAACACAGCAGACAGTAGGAGGGATATCAGAGTATAAGGGTTCTAGTTGGGGGAGGGACGCTATGGGAGGGTGCTATCTGAGAAGTGGGTGTATAGTTGAATGAGATGGTTTGGGATGTTCTGTGTGATACACACAAAAAAAATTAACAAAATTTTTAAAATTATTATATTTGAGGAGGAAGCATGGAAATTATACATCATGCTAATTAGTAGAGGTGATAAACATTACCATTGAATTCTACCCGATGACTTTATAGACATATACACGCACCAAGGATCCAAGTGCAACCAATTATGACTAGTAATAATCAGATACATAAAATTAGAGATGCATGCACCAACATCTCAGTGTTAGTAGCAAAAACAATGAGTCTTTCTGCAAGGAACAATATATTTTAAAATGAAATGGAGATCTTTTTTAAAGGCGAAAAACTCATTCAATTTAATGTCTTATAGGGCTTATACTGAGTTTAATATACAACTGTATTAATTCAACTGTGAACCTAGAAACTTACAGCCACTTGTGAAAGAGATGTACTCTTGCTCTGGAGTGTGTCACTGAATATGTTAATGCTGTAATGAAATGCTTCTTCTAACGTAGTTATTAAAATTTTTTTAAAAAGACCTTGGAATAAACCTAACCAAAGAAATGAAAGGCCTTATAAGGAAAACTTTAAAATGTAAAAGAAAGAAATTGCAGAAGACAGAAGATAGAAAGACCCCACCCAGGCATTGTGGATTGGAATAATTATTGTGAACATGACTGTCTTACTAAAAGAAATCTATAGACTTAATACAATCCTAATCAAAATCCCAGTGCTATTCTTCACAGAAATAGAAAAACTATTAAAATTCATATGGAAATACAAAAGACCTTAGATAGTCAAAATAATCTTAAACAATAATAATAATTTTGGAGGTATCACTACCTAATTTCAAGTTATATTACAGAGCTATAGTAATAAAAACAGCATGGCAGCTGCAGAAAAACAAACATGTAGGTCAGTGGAACAGAAGATCAGATGTAAGCCTACACAGCTTCAGCTACATGATTCTTGACAAAGATGCCAAAAATACACATTGGATAAAAGGTAGCCTCTTCAGCACATGGTGCTGGAAAATTGGATATTTACCTGTAGAAGAATGAAATTAGATTCCTTAATCTTATCCTGTGCAAGAATTGACTCAAAATGGATCAAAGATCTCAATGTAAAACCTGAAATCCTGAAAAAACTTCAGGATATGAATGTAGGAAAGGACTTTTTTAAAAGTAGGACTGTGGTTATTCAAAAATAAGGCCAACGGTTAACAAATGGTATTTTATGAAATTAAAAAGCCTCTGTACAGCAAAGGAAACTGTTAACCATGTGAAATGGCAGTCTACAGATGGGGAGAAAATCTTTGCAAGTTATACCTCTGAAAGAGTATTGTTATCTAGAATAGACAAAGAACTAAAAACAAGTAAACAAACCCCCAAAACTAAACAAGAAGCAACTTAATAAAAGGATTAATGACATGAACAGTTTGTAAAAGAAGAAATACAAATGGCCAACAAACACATGAAAACATGTTTAGCCTCACTAGCAAATCAAAACTACATCGAGACTCCATCTTAAATGAGAATGGCAGTCATTAAGAAAACAAGTAACATCAAGTGCTGGTGAATGCTGCTGCGTGAGAGGGCACGTTCATGTTGATGCAAGATCCTCACCTCACCAGAGAACACTTCCAGACCCTTGCGCGGGATCCTGACACAGAGCAGGAATTCCCAAGTGGATGGCAGCCTGAGGGGCTGAATAGAAGTCACTGCTAAGCTTACTTGAAAAGGAAAACTGTCCAGGTCTCCTTGTAAAAGCGATAGTATGTCCCAAATGAAGGGTGATTAAGAGGAAAGCTTCATACAAATATTGGGATGTTTAAGCAGGATTTCTGTGAAGTGGATGTGCCTCTTTCTCTGGCAGGTGTTCTGAAGATAAATACTGTATCCAACAGAGGAATGCTTTCCCTGCCTAACTCTATGAAATACAGTGTTCAAGAAATATCAATTGGATATGCTAAATGGGAATTGTTAATATTAGAACAGAAGCTTGAATGGTGGTACAGGCCAACTATTTGTACTATTGCCCTCTGTAGGGCAGAGACCGGAGTTTAAGCAAAAATCCTATGCACCTCTCTCAATGACAACTGTGTGGGACCACTTTTAGACGACTCCCCCTGAGAGGCAATTACCAACTTTCTACTGAACATTACTGGAAGCTGTCCTATAGCCAAAGACTCAAAAATGGTAGCATCCATAGTATCTCAGAAGTCAGAGAAACACTCTAACATGGAGAGAAGCACCCGGAGATTCCATAGGAAAACGGAAACGCCAAGCACTCAGCGACTAAGCTGCATCCCCAGCCCCACATCTGGCTTCTGTGTGAATTCTTCTTACCCATCAATTACACTTTAATTTTCAATAATCTTACGTGATCCTTTGAGTATACTGTTGCATGCTATACTTTTGCAGACTCTCATATGTACACAGGGAGGACTCTGTAAATGGGGTGGGGGAGAAGTGGAGATAATGTGGGTTGATTACCTCTCCTTCCATCCCCATGTCTTCCTTAGTAAGATGTAAATAGATCTTAGGGCAGAACTGGGCATATAAAACAAATACTGACATATAACTAAGTTTATTAAGAACTGTGGCTAAACCAGGTGTGGTGGGTGACATAGGCCTTTAATCCCAGCCCTTGGGAGGTAGAGGCAGGCAGATCTCTGTGAGATCAAGGCCAGCTTGGTCTACATAGTGAGTTCTAGGCCAGCTGGGGCTACAGGGAGACCCTGTCTCAAAAAAAAAAAAAAGACAAAAATAAAGAACTGTGGCTAATGGTGACAAAAGCAGGCCTTGGGTTCTTAATATAAACATGTCCAAATATGAGTAAACATTCGCTTTCACAAACTATGTATTTGCAACTTCATTCTATTTTAGAATGCAATAGAAATAAAAGGAGGGAAAATATATTCTAATCAAATATAATACCTGAAGAACTGCAAAAGATGGAGCCCGTGGATTTTCAGATCATTAGAAATTCTTGTATTATTCATGTTTTAAATTAGCCACAAAAGGGTTTGAGGTAATATAATTGCCATAATAGTATATAATATTAAAATATTTTCATGACCTGAAGATCCTGCTAAATATGGAAATAAAAACATCATCAAAGAATTGACTATCAAAAATGTCCAAGGAGTTTAAAAAGAAGCTATCAGAACTCATTGGGGGCTGGAAGTACAACTCAGTGCAGAGAGCACATGTTGGGCATTGTGAGACTCTCTATTTGATGCATCACACACCAAGCACAAAACCAAAACGAACAGCCCACTCGCTGAGTTAGAACAAAAGACTAGCTGAATGGGAAAAGAAATACAGACATGGAAGTTGGACCTGAATAGAGGAAGTTGCTTCCTCTATTCAGACATCCAAAAGAAATGGGCTAGTCAGACAAATAGATTAAATGACAGGAAACACAGAATTGGAAGTGCTGATGTTCTTATTTTATTCAAAGGAGAAAATGAAGAGAATGGAGGACAGAAAACATTTTTAGTAACAGCTGAGCATTACTTAGACAAGAGGCAGGAACCCTCAGCTTTAGGAGGCAAGGTAAAAGCTATGAGTTATAAACACATAAAAATAAAGTTACAGATCTGTTGAGGCACGACTCAAGAAACCCAAATGGAGAATAAGAAGTAAAACCCACGCTTGAATCAAAAGAAATAGAAATGACACTCTTTATGTACTAAGATGGAAAATCTATGTAGAATAGTAGACTTAAACTTTTATTCAAAATAAGTGTGTTGATTTTCAATGACTGTGACAAAATACCTGAGGAAATTGACCTAAAGGAGGAAAGGTTTATTTTGGCTCGCAGTTTCTGTCCACATGGGCAAACAGCTAGATTAAAGATAACTCCAGAGAAAAACTATGGTAATTAAGGAAAGTGAGGGAAGAATGAATTTTGGATGACATTCAGAAATGTCAGACTGTTCATCAAATATCAGTAAAATGAGCAGAGAGGCATAGATGAAATAGTCACCAAATAAAATCAAACCACTCTCCAAATGCGAGGTGAGCTAATGAGGCTAGAAAGCAGACTATGAGGCAACTGTGCCTCAAGGGGGAGCAGGGCCCAGGCTCTGCATTCTTACTCTGTTTGGGGAAGGTCAATGGCAAAGTTTTCCATTGTAAGTTAATCTTGTGCGTTAAAAATGTAAGAGTAAGAAAAATGGCAGAGTGTACCAGTTCCACACTATTCCAATGTTAAAATGTGTAAGAAGAAAAATTGTAGTGAGTCAACTTGAAAGAAGACAGAAAAGGAGGCATGGAAGTGCCAGGACAAATAGCAAGAAACAGAGTTTCAACAAATGCAGGCTGGTACGCATACGAATTTCAGTGGATTCAAAATGAGCCGAGATCTGAAGATGGGGTACACTATAAGAGACACACTAAACATTGGTGTGCTCAAATGTTTCAGCCAAATGCTAGAAAGATACACCAGCAAACACTAGTGAAAAAGAATGACCGTGAATCTCACTGATAAGAAGCAGGCTACATATTGGGACAAAACACACTATTTTGTTCTCAGAAGGTCAACCCCTAATGGTAAACCGTTCAAAGAAAAGCATCACAATTTTCAACTCTGATGCTGACCAGCTGTGTCAGTTTCCCTCTATGAACATAAAAACTGTTTTGAGGTAAGAATACTCAACATTTGGCTGAGGTGGGAATTAAGTAACTAAATCCTTTTTACCAGTATGGGCTTCTGTGATTCCAGACAAGCTCTTGAAGTATAGGGTAGTGCATCTTTTACCTCACTTCTAGGGCCTCACTCGGTGCTGGGCATATAGTAGTGGCACTGAATCTCCTCCTGTAGAGCCATGGGCTCCCTCTGTCATGTGTTTTCATGTCTGTCTTGACTGGGTTGGGTCAGAGCAGTAGCTCTCTCGTGGCTGTTTGCACTGAGTTTGGTCTTGTTGCCTCTCATCTGTGCCAGAATCTCAGAGCTCGAGCCAGCACTCGGTGTTCATATCTAAATGAGACGTAGAGCTCATTCTATGAGGATGTGGACCCTGGTGCTTCCCCAGGATGCTTTTCTCTTAGGCTGGCACTCTCTTCATGTCCTCTGCAGGAGTGGGTCTTGACTCAGAGGAAGAAGGTCTCTGTGGACATCAGAATCCTAACAGGTGACAGAGATGCTCTAAGGCTGGGGCCCTTTCTCTATGCTTGCCCAAGAAACATAATGGTTAGGGTTAGAAATCTGCATAGACTTGTACCTGAAGGCAGCTTTGCTTGCTAACTTTCTGGGTCCTTGAATAGGAATTTCTGCTGGGAATAGTTTCTGCTGGGAAAGCACTGGAGGTGGAATTTAAAGATGGGGGCAACAGTAGCTCCCGACAGCAGATTATTTTTACTGCAGTCGGGGGGTTCCTTGGTCATGACTCGGGGACTTTAGCTAAAGGGTCAGTGTTCATGGCCCAGCTTGTCCTTAGCAGTGTGTGGTGCTCAAGGTCATTGCTAATTCTTATGTGATGTTCAGCAATCCAAACACTGAGATCAGATTTGGGGCTGTTTCTCTCCACCCAAGCCCAATGAGGGGCTGTGTTTGTGGAAGTGGGTGTTCAGTAGCACTGGTAATCACTGGGCCAAATGCAGGTGGGCAGCACTTAAGCACGCAGTTGACATCTGCAGACCAAGAAGCAATGAGTGTACCAGAGGTGATGCAGACCAGGTGGCAGCAAAAACTAGTTGGGTGCTGCCATGGATGAATGGGGTGGCACGTGTGAGTTATGAACCCAAGTCATGCTTGGGTTGAGCTGCCCAGTCCTGGCCAGCCTGGAATAAAGGCCAGACTGGAGCCGTGAGCTGCCAGTTCCCAGACTGAAGAAGCCGTGATTGGAGCTGTGTGCTGTTTCCTGTTAGGACCTCAGATGTGGACTAGGTTCAGTCTCTAGGGCTAAGGAGAAACTTCAGTTAGTCTGGCGAGGCAGAAAGTCCTGGCAGGCCATGGGGAGATGGCCATGTCTGAGGCTGTGACTCCACAGGCTGTAGGTGGAGCAGAAGGGACTGGGCAGAGGGAAAGGAGCTTCCACCGGAGTCTGCAGGAAGCCCCAGGAGAAGAGGCTTGCAAAGGAAAGCAGCCTTCATAGGTGAGCAAAATTTCAGATGCTGCCTGGGGAGGAAGCCAAGTCTGCCGATTGATGGGTTGGATCTGAGGGCAGGGGCAGTGACTGGCTGGCTACAAGGTTGGTGCACTGGAGCTAAAGAGGGACGGGCACGCTAAGAGGAAGATGTGGGAGAGAATTCACACTCACATACCTCATGGAACTTATTTTCAAGGATATTGGGCAGTGGGGGAGAAGGGTGCAGCGGCTGTTGCGGTGGCTGAAGCTCTGGGATGCAAGGTGCCTGGCTCCTCCCCATTCAAAGCCCTATCAGATGGCTTTGACAGGAAAGAGGAAGGAACCGGTGAGGCCAGAGTTGGTCCTGTAACTCTCTCCTAGAGCAGGGGTGTAAGGCACCTCTCTCTTTGATAATGGGAAACAGGGCTCAGTGGGATGACAGGGCTGAGGGCCAGGAGTGTGCCCGGAGGGGAAGAGGAACAGGGAAGCCACACTTCTGCTCACACAAAAGGGATGTTCTGAAGTGGCCCCTGAAGCAGGTTCCAAGAGACCCCTAAGCGCAGGAGTCCTGCTCCCTCCATCTCTACTGTGCTGGGTACTGAGAGGAGCCATCCTTGGAGAGAATAGAAGGGATGGGTGGCACTGCAGTGCCCTCTTGGCACAGTGGAGCCCCAACTGCTTCTCCTTATCTGAGTGCTGTGCAGTATCATGAAATCACATCTCCAAGGTGGAGGCAGCGGCCGCAGGTTCCCTTGCCTATGTGTCATCATAGGAATCTTAACACATCCGTGGCCTAGAATTATGGTATGGGGCACATTCTCCACTTGTCCTACTGTGGTGCTCACCACCACTCTGGATCTTTCTCTGAGAATTGGCAGAATATGGAGGGACACTGGGGCCAGCTTCACTCTTTCTTCCTTATTATTGTTTGTTTTGGTTCTTGGAATTCAAGCCAGGGCCTTGCAATGCTAGGCCAGCGCTCTGCCATGGAGTGATGTCCCCAGCCTCACTTTCTTTGAGAACCTGAGGTTATTGTGGAGGTGGATAAGACTGGGCCTTTATCTATAGCAGCAGGAAACCTCGTGTGGAGTCATCTGAGCTTGTGATGGCTTTTCGTTGGGAGTGGGAGCTCACACATGAGGTCTGGGCTTTCATGTCTTTGAAACTCATGGATTTCATGTTAGCCCAGCTGACTCTTAGCAATTAAGGCCCCAATATCTGAGTTTTTATAGAAGACCTCTGGTAGTAATGTTCCCATGATGCCCCCTGGGAAACAGACTTCAGTCAAAAAAAAAAATTCCCTAGTGAGACATTGATATAGGTACAGATGGTATGTGTTAACTTGGCATTTACTGTGTGCCCTTGAGACAAAATGAGGGGAAGATGAGGAATGAAGGTTTGGTCACTAGAGTGACTGCTTTAACCCATTAGGTTGCACTTCTGTTTAGGGTACTTTCCTATGATGTTTTATTTTGCAACTGGTAGCAAGTGACTAGTATGAAGACATCCAAAAATGAACACAGAATAAATGCATTCACAAACTGTGCCTCTGTGCAACTGAAAAATTAAATAGTACTGTTGAACATACTGGGAAGACAAACCACAGAGTGGCTCTGGACATTTGATGTTCCAGGATCTGGGGAAGGCATGAAGAGCAGGGGAGAGGGTATGCTTTGTCATATCTTGTCTCCAAAAGGACCCATGTACAGGAAACCCAGAGGAATATCCTTTGACTCCCCCTATTCTGGCAGTGCCCTCAAAACCAGGAGAGAACAGTAAGGACAGAACAGGAAGTGCCATTGTGAGACCTCAAGGAGTCGGCGGGGGCAGGGGTGGGGGTGACTACCACTTTAAAGAAAAACTAACTCCTGGAGCCATTTAACTAAGAGGGAGCCCAGTCTGTCCTAAGATGTTTGGCTTTCTTTCTGAACTCTTCTGTTCTCTTCTCCTTTTGAACAAAGGGCATCTGCCATATTTACCAAACATCACATCAAGCATGGTATGGGAAAGAAATGAGAAACTTTGTCCTTAATAATCTTTAACAAGAGTTTTACAAGAGAAGTTGCTTTTTCTGACCCTCTACTGACTCAGAACAGCATACAAAAATCACAAACTTAATCAACTTAAGCCCATATATTGTTTGAAACATTTACTGTGGATAATTCACTGCTTCCAATGTTGCTGTGTTGTGATAGTATCACAACACACACACACACACACACACACACACACACACACATTATGCTGGATCAGGAGCAAGTGAGAGTCACAAGGGAGAAATAGGTAACATAGTTTAAAATTATATGGGGAGTCCAAGGCCTAGTTAGATTGTTTACATTGTTTTCTTAAAGGGAAGTTAAATTTAAAGAAGCTGATTACACAGCAGGAAAACAGATCGAATGCATAGTGTTAAATGATCCCAAAGCAATATGATTATGCAAAAGTTCAATTTGTAACAGACATTCCCAGAAAAGTCATTCCCATAGGTGACTGCTCCCTACTGACATCTCCAAGATTATGGAGCACCCATGTGCAAGGCCCATCCTGCCACTGGATCCCTTCCATTGTGGGACAACACCGCAAACCCGAAGCAAACCTCTTGTGTACAGCTCCCAACAGATGGCAGTTAATCAGGGCTGAATGTGCTGATGCCTGGCACAGGTGGAACAGGAAGGGCAGGTCTTGGGAAGAAGCTTGTGTTTCATTAACAAAGCAAGGAGAGGCCTCACACAGTATTTTCAATGCCAGGGATGGTCTCCTTTTCTTCTTATACCACTAAATATGAAAAGAGATATATTTCCTCTAGTCCACGGTCCTGTCCCCATCTTGGAACAGCAAGTCTACTTAGCTCCACTCCCCCCAGGAAACCTTTCCCACCGAATATTGCATAGCTGACCACCTGCGGTCTTCATCCTCACTACTGGAATTCCATTGTCTGTCCATGGTCCAATCTGTAGATATCAAACATCAACAGTTATTTGAGAGTTCATTCATGCCTCTACACCAGTGGAGGTCAGGGTGGGGGCTCTTGTTTGATGGTGATTTGTACCCCAGATAGTCATGGGCTGGAGGCTTGATGCTAAGTGTGACAGTGTTGAAAGGTGGTAAAACTTTAAGGTGTGGGTCTGGTGGAAGGCGATAGGTCATTGGAGCACAACCCTATGCAGGTATCAATACAGTTTTCTCAGAACCTGGTTAATATTCAGGTCTCTCGCTTTCTGCCTTTTCATGTGATCTCTCCTTCTCCATGCCCTGCTTCCACTATGATTTCATCCTTCATGCTTATTAATCCAGAACTGTGAGATAAACATGCTTCTATTTTATAAAGCTCCCCAGTCTCGGGAATTTTGTTATAGCAACAGAAAACAGACTAAGTCACATGATCACCATACTTGACCTCTGAGTTCTCAATCTTTCCCTTCGCTCTGAGGACTTGAATTCCTTCAGCAGTCCCTGAAAACAATTGCAAGTGAGAGAGATGAAACTGAAGCAATCACCTTTCAACCTTTCACTTCCACTGGCCCAACATATTATACTCAAACATATTGATCCCTGAGGCACATTCTTTGAGATATGTGAGTTCAGTGAACACACTTCTGGGCAGGCTTAGAACAGTTTCTCGTCAGAGTGTGTTGTGAGGATGAGAATGTTCCTTCTGCATAATCAAGAATGGTGCAAGGAGGCTATAAGCCCCTTGAAATGTGGCTGGTATGATCAGATTCTGAATGTTTTCGTTATTTAAATTAAATATATTCAGACTTATCTGTGTAGTGACCGCCACACTGGAGAGCAAAGACCTAGAGATCCAAAGTTGGAGAAGATATAACTCTTCCCTGGTACTGCCTTTTGGAGGACTTGGGGGCCAGAGCTGATTGCTCAGTTATATATACTTCTGGGGAGAATATAACTGATTCTTGCAGCACATGAGGTCCTGGGGACACTAACAACTGTGAAGTCAACATACATCCCAGAAATATATCTAGCAGATCCATGTGTATGCACAGGTGGCCAGCAGAGTGCTGATAACCATGTTTAGACACATCACAGCAGCAGGAGTGTGGAGTGAGGGCACAACACTGTCTCAGGAGTCCCCATTCATGCCCCCAACACAGGGCAGAGCCTGAGCACCTGCGGTCTCTCTTGTGGGGTCCAATAGGCTAATAAAATTGAGATGGGAACCGTCACTTGCCTGCGCAAGATCCCAGCCCAAGGTGGGTTCTCCAAGACAAACTGTTGAGAGCTGAGCACTGCAATAAGGAGACAGAAGGAGCCCATGGCCGCTGCCCTGACAGTGACTAGCTAGGGCCAGGACGCTTCCATCCCTGAGTGGGAAGACACAAACAGCATTTGGTATTGATGATTTTAAGATGTGTCAGAGATGTCCTCTGGGCCACACGGAGCAGGAAGGACCACTTGAACTGGGGATCAGAGCCCTCCTGCTCCACTGTGCTGAGCTTGCTCCACACTGTGGAGCTCCCCACCCTGACTCCTGTATCTTTCTTGCAACTAGAATGTGATGTGTGGCTCCTTCCAGCTTCAACGTGACAAAAATCAGCTTCAGTGCCCACAGCAGCAGCAACTGCCAGGTAATTTCTACAGCTGGCAACAAGCAGAGACATCCTGGTTCCTGCCCTGCTAGAGGCCTGGGTAGCTGACATCTGCTCTCAGACTCAGGGCCTGGCAGTTTGGACCACAGAAGTGAGCAACTGTTCTCTGCCACCAATTTCCACTGGTGTAATCTCCATAGTCATGACTGTTACATGGAGAGGTAAAGATGTGAACATGGAGAAAGTTCTCTGCCCAAGTTTAGGAAGACCGCCAAATGGCTTCTGCCAGTCATGAGGGCCACATCCGGCTCATCCACACTCAGAAGGGGCCTAAATGAGCTTGGCTCATCCAGGATATGATGCTGAACTTCTTGATGATCTGCAGAAAAGTAGCCTTGAGATCTAGCTCTCTTCCCACAGCCAGGACATCCTTCCTTTGTTCCTTCTGTCAGCAGAAATGTCCTTAGTTCCAACCTGTGAGTCTGTCCTGCTTTCCCTCACCAAACCCACTGAGCATCTGCCCTTGAATTCCCAGAGCCAGAGTGTTGGCAACACTGTTTTATTTCTAATCATACAAAGCAGGGTCATTTTCAGAACCTCAGGGAAACAATAACCTAGAAATTCAAGACTTCTAGGACAATTTTATCTCAAGTGCAGTTTCTGGGGCACATAGTGATATGTTTAAAGGTAAACTCTGTGGTGGGGGGCAACACAACAACATGATTGAACTTTATTTAAAATACAACGTAGCTGGGCATGGTAGTTCATGCCTTTAATCCCAGAACTCAGGGAAGCAGAGGCAGGTGGGTCTCTGTGAGATTGAGGGCAGCCTGGTCTCTATAGGGAGTTCCAGGCCAGTTGGGGCTTCAGGGAGACCTTGTCTCAACACCCCTTCCCCCTGAAATACAATGTATTTCCACATAAAACCTATTCCCAAGGGACACGTAAGGGCTAAGGGGTTGTAGCTCAGTTGGTAGAGTGCTTGCCTGGCATATATGAAGCCCTGGGTTTCATACCCAGAATGGCATGGTAGCCCATACCTATAATCCCAGAAATTGGCAGATGGAGGCCTCTCAGAAGGATCAGAAGTTCAAAATCATCTTTGACTACATTGTAAACCTAGGCTACATGAGACCCTGCATCCGAAACAGAACAAAGCAAGGACACTCAAACCACAGATTGGCTTATTTGAGCTTCACGTTGTTGTAAAAGAACTATATTGACTTGTTGCCTTGCAGAAGAAGCCAGAATGGATTTCAGCTGGTCAGTCAATGGCAACATTATGGAGTCTGTCCTGTTGCATGACTCCCCATTTCCAGACTTGCAATGTTGCAGCTTAGCCTTAACCTCCTAGGAAGAAGTGACATAACACCCTGATGGTCTCTCGGGGAAGCATCCTGCTTCTTGGTTCAACTTAATGTTTTCTGTAAAGCAGACTCAGGTAGGACAGAGCCTGCTCTCAGGAGCATCATCTTAGGGTCAATATCAGACTTCCACGGAGAACCCTGGAGTCAATTCCTCCAGTTCTGTCAACAGAATCCCTGTCTCAGAATCTGGCCAGGACTTGCTGTGCCATGTACCAAGGCCTCTCTGCAAAGGAAGGGCCCTGGCCAGCACTCCATGCTGAAGATGGGTTGTGGGAGATAAATACTGGGGCTTTTTGCACAAAAAAGA
The DNA here is from genome assembly GCF_000622305.1 of Nannospalax galili. NCBI lineage: Eukaryota > Metazoa > Chordata > Mammalia > Rodentia > Spalacidae > Nannospalax > Nannospalax galili. The sequence continues at coordinate 289,548 of NW_008346549.1, read as the reverse complement.
CTGGTGATAGGGAAAATGTCACAGACATCACTGGTGAAAGGCTATGAGCTCTGTGGCCTGCTGAGGTGAGGGTTATTGTTTGGTGAGTTGCCATTGACTCATTCAAAGGAAATAGGAAATGCACCTTTGTCCTTTTAGAATCCTGTGAACATCATCCTGAGATTGAGATTTTTTTTTATTTGGAATTTGATTTTTATGAACATCTGTCATGATGCTGCAATGATGATGCAATTGGTTTTCTGAAATTATCTAAAATATTTTTGACATTTTTTGTGGTGTGTATGTATGAGTGTGTGTGTACGTGTGTGTGTGTGTGTGTGTGTGTGTGTGTGTGTGTGTGTGTGTGTGTGCCTATGGGTGCAAAGGTGCCAGGGCAAGATTGTGAAGATCAGAGGACAATTTGCAGGGAATTGGTTCTCTCCTTATACCATGTGGGTTCCAGGAATTGAACTCAGGTCATCAAATTAAGAATGGTAACATTAGGGGCTGGAGAGATGGCTCAGTGGTTAAACACTCTTGATGCCCTTGCAGAGGACCTGGTTCAGTTCTTAGCACCCACTTCACAGCTCATAACCATCCATAACTCTTGTTATAGATGATCTGATACCCTGTTCTAGCCTCTGGGAGCACTAGGGACTCATGAAGTACATATACATACATGCAGGCAAACACATATAAAATAAATATAAATCTTTTTTAAAAAGAATGGTGATATCAGGCTGGGGGGTTAGGTCCATGGTGGAGCACTTGCCTATCATGTGCAAGACCCTGGGAATGAGTGGCTCCCAGTATCATAAACACAAACAGAAAAACAGCATTAGCACCTACAGGATATATACTTAATGAATACATAAACATGCAGATAGGTCTGCATAGGCATGCTCGCAGTTGAACCATGTGGATGCACAGACCCCACTCCATGCCTGCTTACATCCTCACACTGGCTAAAGTGAATGCAGTTGCTTTCAGGGCCTACTGAGAATGGCCATAGCTCTTTTTTCTGAGAAATGAATTTCTATCACTATACCCCCATCCTTGTGTATAGCCAACAGCTGGAATCAGAGCGGATTCTGTACGCCAGAGCCATCGTAACTGTTGTAATCTTTCTCATCATTGGCCAGTGAGGGATTCCACAGTACACACTTGTGTTTCTCTGCTGCCCACCTGTAATAAAGAATCAGAACAAGGATCAGACCATGCTGTGTTCTGTGTGTATAGGTCTTTTGTTCACTTGGTGACATTAGGAAACCCTTGAGAAACAGTTGTGAAATCAATGGAACCCAAAGGCAATACAGAGCAAACCAGCTCATCCTCTAAGACACATGTCTCAGTCTATTTTGTTTGGCAATTTCAAATGCATCTCCAAGGAGGGAAAAGATGCTTCTGAGGGAAATGCTTGCTCCCACACAGTTTGTAAAGATGCTCTCTTGAATCAGCTCTCAGTTGGTAAGTTTCTCTTTGCTCTTGAAGTTCTACCACCAAAATAATTTTATATCATCTATAACAGATTATAATGCCTTCATACATTTAAAAGAGAAAGAAAATGTCAGTGGTAAGGGGGCGGGACATAGATCCACAGTGCCACCCCAAGGAGCCTGAGGAGCTCCCCAAGTTTTTAGGGACCTAGACTCAGGCTAACCCTGAATTTGTGGCTTTGATGTTGAAAAAGATTTCAGGAATAGCTGGTATATTGAAGAACAAGTAGAAATTTTGTTCAAGATACTTTAATAAAGTCTTAAGCATGAGGGTTAAGAGAAAGAGGCTCTCAGAAGTACACCCAAATTAGTCGTCTTAGCATTAGCCATATATACCATTTTGATGACTCTCAAGTTACATTTCAAAAGGTTGGTAAGAAGCATCTTTCCCCTTTTTTCTTAGTAAGAGAGATACATAAGGTGACTGGATCTGCTCTGGTTGGAATTACAATCTAAAAAGGTAAACTCAGAAGCCACTAGGTCTGCCCAAGGGGTTTAATATATGTCTTTTCCCTCTGAATGGGGGTTTCTGGTGAGATTCCTAGAAATTTTCAGGGTCACAGTTGGGAAAGGCAAAGGGGTTTCAAGCAGTTGTTAACTGTTGGAATTCTTGTTCCACTAATGGCAAGGCCAACCAGATTCCAGGGAGAGGGACTTCTCTCTCTTTGCATGTCCTCCTATCCTACCTAGCTTTCTGTTGCTGTGATAAAACACTAACCAAAAGCACCTAGGGGAGTGTATTAGTCAGGGTTCTCCAAAGAAACAGAACTGGTAGAATGAATATATATGTATAGAGTTATCAGCTTAGCTCACAGGATAGAGTCCGAGTAGTCCAACAATGGCTGCACCACACTGGAGAGGCTGAGAATCCGTAGTCGGTCAGTCCACAAGGCTGGATGTCTCAGTAGTCCCAATCTGGAGCTGAAGGTCTGACAAATTCCAAAAGATCAGCTAGTCCTCAGTCTACAGCAGCAAGATGAACTCACCAGCGAGAGAGAAGGCAAGCAGCAAGAAGCCTGGCATTCTCCCCTGCCTTGGTCTTTTATACAGGCTGTCATCAGAAGGTAATACCCACATTTAGGGTGTGTCTTCCAGCTTCAGAAGATCCAATCAAGAAGATCTCTTTCATTTCAGTTAATCCCAGATCCAGTCAAGTTGACACCCAGGATTAGCCATCACAGGGAGGAAATTCTAGATCATAATCTGTCACTGAGGGAAGTCGGGGCAGGGACTCAAGGCAGGAAACTGGAGGCAGGAACTGAAGCAGGACTATTATACCCAGGAGAGAATTACGGATCACCACCACACATAAGCCAATTAGAAGGAAAATGAGTCCTTTATTGATTAGCATGAGACTGAGAGTGGCTAGTGCCTCTAAAGAAATCTCTCAGCACTGAAGCTCAGGGGTACAGAGTTTATAAAGGAAAAAACTGCAAAAATCATAACAGCTTGAACCAGATGGAGGTTAGAGAGACCTTCACTGCAGTAGTTATTTTGGTTATACTTTAGCAATTGTTTTGCTTACAGTTCTAGGCCATAGTTAGGGTCATGAAAAACCCTGAATGTGTTGCTGGGGGAGGCTAGTGGCGGAGAAGAATGACAGAGCAGTGCAGCCTGGAGTCAGGACTGGCCCAGGACAAAATGGAGTTGTTTTTTCCTGCAACTTCAAGACCACAGAGGAGCGCTGCTTACTGACTTGTTTCCCCTGGCTTGCCCAGTTACCTTTCCTTTACAGTCCCATCAACCCAGGGATAGCCCTTCTACATCAAAGTGTCTCTAGTTTGTGTCAACTTGGGCACCCCCCCAAATTTCTCCACCTTTTTATCCTGTCTCAAGACAATACCTCTTATATGTCAGATGAGACAGGCACTTAGTGAATCTTCATCTTTGGTGTCACTATCAAGTAACCCCCATGACCTCAGAGGGGTTGACTGTTAGTCAACCAATGTGACGTTCACAAATTGCTCAGGAGACTTACTTAATGTGGACTCATAGCAATGGAAGGCAAAGGAATGGGAATCAATGAGAAGGAACATCTTTAACCTCCCAGCTAAAGGCAACCTGGAGAGGGTAAAATGGCTTTAAAAGGGGGAAGACACTAAATGCATGCTGGGGCCCAGCTCCTCCTGGCCATTCAGAGCTGTGTCCTTGATATCTTTCAAATCTTACACATATGTGGTTACCATACCTATCTACTATACCCCTCTATAAAACCTTGTGTTCGATTAAATCAACTGCATCTGACCAGGAGGGAGAATGAGCCTGGCATGAACCTCAAGCCTTCTCAGTGGGGACTGGAACCAACTGTCTCCAGGGCAGGCTTCAATGGTGTTCCACTAGCCAAGTTCTAGGAGCACAGGAACCATGGGGCACCAAGGGCTTGGCAATCGATGACTCAGGCAGGGCAGCATGATGAGACTTTGTGGAAGCCCCCAGCCAGGAGTGAGAACATGGTGCTGCAGCCCTGACCCCTGGGAACTGACCAAGTGCCTCCAGAACATTCTGCTCCAACCAAGATGGCGAGGACTGCAGGCCTAAAGGTAGCCAGGCTGGTGACTTCAGAGATACATTCATCCACCTACACAAGCTTCAGCCTGCGTGTAAGCTGCCACCAAAGAAGGACCTGAAAGAGCGGGAGAAAAGAGGGGCACGATGGTAAGCAGAGCCAAGGCCAAGGGAGGAGAATGAATGGGGATGAGAGTCATCAATGAGGTAGCTAGACGAAGAAAAGGAACAAACAAGTGAGTTCTTGCTCTGTGTAGTTGAACATCTCCAAAAAGAGATCATCTGGGCCCCTGGCTCCCTACCTCCTTGTAGAGTCACTTGGGGTTATGCTCCAGCCCCACCTCTATCTGTTATCTCTTTCCTCTCAGGAGCTGTTAGCCAGGGTTCCCTAGAGAACCATAACTGATAGAATGAACATATATTACAAAAAGATTTGTTATACTGGTTTATATGTGTTGGGCAGTCCAACAATGGCCATCTGCGTACTGGAGAGGCTGAGAACTTGGTCGCTGCTCAAACTGCAGATATGGATGCCTCAGCATTCTCAATCTGATGCTGAAGGCCTAGAAGATTCCTGGAGACCCAGTGCTCTTCAATCCATGTTGAAGAGGCAGCGAAGCTGGGTTCTAATATCAGCAAAGGACGGGAGCAGTGGAAAGAACAGCAGGCTAGATCCAGTCAACAGCAAGAAGCAAAGGCAAGGAAAAGCAAGGAGCACCGCTTTTCCTTGGACTCTGTGCCCGGGCTGCTGCTGGAGGGTGCTACCAACTCTTCCCCTCAGTTAATCCTTGGAAATATCCTCACAGACCTCTCCTCAAGGGAACCATGGTGCCCCTTCATTAGAAGATTCTGGATCTGTAAATTACCTCGTCTGGAAATTGTTTGAGGGGCTGATTCTCTGTTGCTGACTCATTTATTTGCTCTAGAACTTTTCTGTTTCAGCAGATTGAGCAAGAACTTAGCTTTCCTATCTATTCCATTTCTGGGAACACTGTGTGATTAGTAAACCAGTGCCAAACGTCAACAGGAGTCAGACCATTTATGAACATTGCCTTGCCTATGCTGTCTGTTACAGTAAGTATGCTCACGTTTTCTTTGGTGATTCAGTGCTGACACTTTGGCCCTTGCTACTCTGAGGTCCAATTAGACCCACTGCATTTAAGTCATCTGATTGAGCAGCCATAGTCCCCACTGTGAGGTCTGCCATACAGAGAAGAGCAATGACTGAGCAATTCAGGTACTGCTGCTGCTCTCACAAATCTGTTTCTTAAAGAATTAGTGGAGAGCATGTCTTCTGGACTGTCCCAGTACAGAGGATTAGTTTTACATGGCAACTCCACTCCAGCATTCCAATTTTCCTGAGCCCCACACTTGTGTTGAGCGTTAAAAGCTGATTAGAACCTCAGTGATTATGCAGAATTGGAATGTTGCAGGTCCAGAGCCAAATTATCTTAGGTTATCTTAGCTTCTTGAGTGGCCATTTATGTCTATCTCTGTGTGTGACCTAACATCCTTGTGACTATTAGTCAAATCCTTTGGAATGTATGAGCAGACCCCTAGCTTCCACCCACCCAAAACCTAAGAATATCATCAGATAGCATCTGAGGCCTATAGTAGAAATGCCCCCTGCTTTGTTATAACTATCTGTCTGATGTTTCTGTCACTATATTTGAAAAGTGTCTTGATTCAAGATTTTCTTTATTCGGTTACTACAAAAATGTCATGAAATTGTTAACATGTTGGGACATGGTATTTGAGTAACCAATTCAATGTTCCCAGGCCATGGTCACTCATATTTAGCTATGGAATAAACCATCTGATTCCCTTTGAGGTGGGTGCTGTGTTTTTAATGTTAACAGTTATGACACCTTCAACCAAGAACAACTCACTTTTACCAGAGTCACCCAGACTGGTCACCAGCATGGATCCTTGAGCCCAACCATCTGGCATTGCCTCTGCCAGTGAATGTTGGCGAGTCCTTTCTGAGTCTCAGATCTCTCTTGATTTCATTGATGGTTCATTGGTTTATTCTGAGTTGGTTGCTTAGGATCCTATTTGTTGGATATCTCTTGATTTGCTTTCAGAGCATCTGGTTTAGGAATATATTTTGTTTACTCTGAAAGTATTTGGTTTCTGACCATTGGGTTTGTTAATTTGATGGGATCCAGCTTTTTATCTGGCCGTCTCTCCAATATCTACTTCAAGGAAAGGGGAAATATTTGAAGAAAAATAGCTATTTGGTACTCCAGATGGTTTTATGTTTGATAATGGGGTCAATTCAACTTGCAAGTATCTGGGGGAAAAGAGGGAGAAAGGGTGGTAGGAAGATAACTTGGCTTCATACGTCTCTCAACAGGGAACGTTTAATATCTCTACACTTTTATTTTTCACATTTATCTACAAGTCCTAGGCAATAGAACAAAAAAAATCATTATAGACAACTTGCTTTGATAGAAAATTTTAAACAAATGAGGCTGGTGGGGGAGGCGCTCTGGAAAATCTGAATGAATAAAACAGTGCAGACATAATTCATCTCTAAAAAGATTATACCCTAGCATTTGAAATGCTTTATATTTAGAATAGTAATAAAAATGGAAAAAGAGAAAGCAAGTGATGATGGAAAACTAGACCCAGAAAATTCTTTGGACTTTTCTGAACAGTTAAACCAACTTGAATTGTTGGAAATCCACAGGCACCTGATTCCCAATGGCACTTGGAATCTCTGGGTAGTCAATTCTGATGAAGTTGAGGAGCAAGATGAAAGTAACGAAGCACAGTATCAACTACAAGAGAAGAAGATGGAGAAAGATTCAAGCAAATGCTGCTTTGGGCTGTTGAAAAAAAATTGGCTTGCTGCAGTGCAGAGACTGCTTTCTGAGACGGTCCCTCAAGTGAATGCTAGGGATGAAGATGAGTATACCCCTCTTCATCCAGCAGCATACAGTAGACACCTAGACATTGTCCAGGAGCTGGTCGTACAGGGGGCAGATGGTCATGCAGTGACTACAGAAGGCTGGACATCCATGCACAGTGCTTGTAAGTAGAATAACACCAGAGTGGCCCCTTTCTTACTCCAGCACAATTCAGACATCAATGCTCAAACAAAAGGCCTCTTGACCCCTTTGCATCTTGCTGCTGGGAACAGAGATGGTAAGGGATACCTTGGAACTCCTCCTGATGAACTGCTACATCGAACTGGGGCTGAAGAACAACTCTGAGGAAACTGCATTTGATATCACCAGGAAGACCAGCAGCTATCACTACCTCTTTGAAATCGTGGAAGGTTGTAAAAACTCTACAGCTACATCTGAATGGTTCAAGTAACTTCTTAGACTTCTAAGTACCACTACCTCCTTTGTGTGAGATGTAAAATATTTCTGTAAAGAGTTAACATCAGATGACAATACAGAAATTCTGTAGTACTCATCAGTGTTCTTCCAAGTGACCTCCCGACCTTGACATCAAAATGTATTTGAAAGTGTTGGGAAGCATCTTTAGTGATTTCTGTGGGGTTTATAGTTTTCATCAGAAGTCTTTTGGGGGGGGGATGTTTTTTGAGACAGAAGTAATTTTTAACTTACTTATACTTTAAAAACTTGGCATAGGTAATTCAGAAACCAAGGCTGTTGTTGGTACTGATTCAAGAGAAATATATTTTTTAACATCCCACGTCCTGGGTCTTTGTTGAGTATTTAGTATTTCGACCTGTATATTTCTAAGCTAACGCCTGATTTCAAAGTCTTCAGCACACTGGCGAAGTCAGGTATCTTCTCTACATCATCACCAGCTGCTTTCACTAAACCAGAAACATGAACACATTAGTGACTTACATCTTTGTAAATTTAAAAAGTATTGAAAACCCTAAATGTTTTGGTTTTTTAAATATTTTATTTTTTTATGTGTATGCGTGTATTGCCTGCATGTAGGTAAGTGCACCTGTGTCATGCAATGCCTGCAGAGGACAGAAGAGGCTGTCAGATCCCCTGGAACTGGAGTTACGGACAGTCGTTAGCTGCCACGTGGGTGCTGGGATTTGAACCCAGGTCTTCTGCAAGAACAGTGTTCTTAACTGCTGAGCCATCTCTCCAGCCCCAATGTTTTGTTTTTTAAGATGTAGGCCATTCTGAGGCAAGCTGTTAGCAGGGTGTTTAAGCCTTGATGTCTTAACACTGCCTCCCCCACCACAGTTCTCATAATTCTGAGGACATTCCTACCTCACCCTGGTTAGCCCTCGTGATCCTTATTGTGGCTGGTCAGTGTCTCCATTTAGACATGCACAAAACCGTACCTTGGTCCAGGAGATGATAATATATTTGCCCTCTGAATGGCTCGCCTGCCTCTTTGGTCACTGTTGCTTATAGACTCTTGAGTTCCCAGAAATGCTGGCATCCTGCACCCCTGAGCAGTGTTCTCGTTTTCTACAAACTGTGACAAAGGTGAAGTGAGAAAGGATGGGGGATGATTATCCTATGGGACAAGAACACCAGGTGGCTCAGGCATTCTTATACAAAACTAGTATGGATAGTGACCAAAAGCATAGATACAAATAAAGTACAAGTTTTAACAATGGAAAAAAAAGAAAGTTAAAAACATTAAAAATGATAAATTCAGCTGGGAGGCAGATGGATCTCTGTGAGACAGAGGCCAGCCTGGTCTACATAGCAAGTTCAAGGCCAACTAGGGCTCCAGGGAGACTGTCTGAAAAAGACAGAAAATAAAATCAGTAATATACAAAAATTAAGAGTTCTAGAAATTACATCTAAGTGAAAAGGAGATGCTACAAATGAACAGGAAATTAAACAATTAGAGGTTATGTCAAAACTAAAGATGAATTCTGAGAAATTTAAGGATTCTCACCCATACTCTCATCTGCCCCCTCTCTGTCCTTGTCTCTTATCTCCAAACAAAGCAAAGTTCTAAATCAAAGGAAAATATTGTTATGGCATTTTTTACAATAAAACCTAGTGGGAAAAGATATCTCATGCTATATTAGAAATCCTCATTTGTAAAAGAAATTCTCTGCTGATTAACCCTTAAATAGAGAAAGATATTAATTCTGTGTAATAAGTTTCACCCTAGATCTTTATTTTTCCACTAGGCCTTTCTTACATCTTATGAATATGTAAACTTCCCACTGTGTAATAGGCATACTATGACTATGCCATATGTATTCATGGCAATTATTTTCATGTATCTTTGTGTCATTTTTCTCCTTGTAAAGAACTGAGCAATAAAATGTGTGGTCCCTTCATTTTACTTTTTTTTTTTCTTCTTTTTGAGATAGGGTCACCCTGTAGCCATTTTTAATTTATTGTGCATGCCTGATTTTAAGGTGTGTATGTAATATAAACATTTTCTTTGGTCTTTTTGAGACAGGGTCTCCCTGTAGCCCCAGCTGTCCTGGAACTCACTATGTAGACCAGGCTGGCCTTGAACTCACAAAGATCCTCCTGCCTCTGCCTCCCAAGTGCTGGGATTACAGGCGTGTTGCCACCATGCCTGGCCTAATATAAACATTTTAAAGATGGTTTCGGTTGCTGCTGCCTTTTTGAAAAGTTTTTCTAAGTCCTTATTTTAACTAGGCCTAGGCAAGATACAGCTCAAAAATTTAGAACTAAGGAAAAATGGTCATTTTTAAAACTGCTTAACCTACTAAAAGGCATACAAAAGCATCTTAATGTTTCTAAATTATCCTAATGTGCTTCATTATGTCATAAATATATTTTCTCTTCTACAATGTATTTGGGACAATAACATCTCTGTGCTTTCAGGTTTAAAGAAAGATAAAATAATTTTGGTTAAATATTTGTTAAGTGATTAGCATCCTTACTACAAAAATAAATAGGTGACCCAAAATCAAGGAGATAAAAGCTAGGCAGAGACAGAAATGCCTAACTTCCATCCTGTTTTCAGTTGCCTTGCAGATCCAAATGAAAAGATCCTTTAACAAAGATAATTCCTAAGTGCCTATCATAGTAAGGCTTAAATCTTCAGCAAATAATTAAATTTGTTAAGAAAGCACAGGACTGACTGTGAACATATTTCACCTATATAACTGTTAGCTACTTACGATTCCATATACACTTTCTGTTTCATATGCTGCTTCTTTAGTTTTCATTTTAGATGTAGTTATTTTATAAAGAAAAAATGTTTCTAAATGTGTAAAGAAAAATAAGGCAGGAACCATAAAGTAAGAAATAAAAGATTGGGCATGGTAGTACCACCATGTCTTTAATCCCAGCAGGCAGAGGTAGAGGCAGGTGGATCTCCATAGTGAGTTCCAGAACAGCTGGGGCTACAAGGAGACCCTGTCTCAAAAAGACAAAAATAAAAATTATAGATACAAAATGTATTTGGGGGCCTTGGGAGACAGTTCAGTGGGCAAAACACTTGCTACACAAACATGAGGACCTGAGTTTGGATCCTCAGCATCCCTGTAGATCTGGGTGTGGTAGCATGTGCCTGTAATTGCAGTGCTCTGATGGTGAGATGGGTGGAAACAGAACTGGAAAATGCCTGAGCCAGCTAGCTTGGTGCATGCAGCAAGTACGAAGCAAGAGAGTCTGTCTCAAACAAGGTGGATGGTGAGGACTAAAGCTTGAGATTGTCCTGATGCACTATGTATGTGTCATGACATGTATGTGTCAGTCCTCACACACATTCAAACATATGCTCAAACACACCCATGCACACACATTTTTTCATGTATTTTTGGTAAAGAAAGTTAAAAGGAAATGCTTTTAGATAAAAAACGCTTTTGTTGCCGGGCATGGTGGTGCACACCTTTAATCGCAGCACTCGGGAGGCAGAGGCAGGTGGATCGCTGTGAGTTCAAGGACAGCCTGGTCTTCAGCCTGGAATCCAGGCCAGCTAGGGCTACAGGGAGACTCTGTCTCAAAAAGACCGAAAAAAAAATGCTTTTGTATGGAGATTTTTTTTTCCTATAAGGCAAAGAATTGTTCAATGGAAAAAGACACAGAGTTCAAAATGAGAAGGTTCTAGTTGTTAGATAAATGGGGAAGGGAATCTCCACAGAAAATACTGGAGGACTCTGGGAAAGTAAAGTTTATTGTGGAGGGCCACGGGCTGGCATTCAGCTCACGAGTGAAAACAACCAGCAGCCTGATGACTGCTGGGGCAGTTCTTATAGGGGGGTTGGGAATGCAGAAGGTGGCAAAAATGATCTTTACAGGTTTGGCAGGAAGTAGGTTCTGCACATTGTGAAACTTATCAGGGGAAAGCAGCTTGATCTAAGATAGCTCTTGGGTCACAGGTACAAGAGGGCTGTTTTTCTGTCTGAAGATGGTCGGCATAACTGTTGACTGAGTTTCTGCATTCCATGGGGCCTTGCAAAACTTGTCCTGTGGGGGCTTGCAAAATTACAAGGCCTTGCTGCACTGGGGGAAGGGTTGCTATAGGCCTTGATGCTATCATTCCGGCCTTTTGTGTTATAGGTCAGGGGGCAACGTGTTCTCATCTGGCTACTTCCTGCTGGCTAGGCTCGATGTGGGGAGGTTGGAGGAGCTGGGTGACAGAGTCCAGTTAGGCAACAGGAGTTTCAACCTCATGAATCTAAGCAAGGTCCTCCTTGGTAGTCAAGAGTTGTTCATATACATGTTGGGGAAAAGAGTAACAACTGGTTAAAATTAGTATGGGTGAGCCGTTGGATCTGACCCTGAAGGTAACAGAACACGCAGGGGGCCACAGTTAACAATAACAACAATAGAAATTAGAGGCCCAAGTAAGAGTAGAAGCCCTGATGTTAATCCTTCAAGGAGCTCCCACTGGGATGGTTGTTGGTATCGGGTGTTCTTGAGTGAGAGGTCTTGAGTCACCTTTCAGAAGCGTTGTACATTATGTTCAATCTTACTTGATTGATTGACATAGTGTGCTGGTTAGCTTTAGTGTCAACTTGACACACCTGGGTTGAGGGAGCCTCAATTGGGGAATTTCCTCTACTGGACTGGCCTGTGGCCATGTCTGAGGGGCATCTTCTTGATGAGTGATGTGGGAGGGCCCAGCCCACTGTGGGTGGTGCCACCCCTGAGCAGGGGTCAGGGGAGCAAGCCAGTAAGCAGCGTTCCTCCATGGCCTGTGTTCCAGCTCCTGCCTCCAGGTTCCTGCCCTGAGTTCCTACCTTGGGCTCCCTGATGAACTGTGACCTGGGAGTTGTAAGCTGAATAAACCCTGTCCTCCCCAAGTTGGTATTGGTCAGAGTGTTTTGTCACAGCAATGAAGAAACAAACCAGAACACATAGTAACAACATTCCTCACCCAGGAAGATGCAAGTGCTCCCTTTTTCTGCTGTTAGTAGGTCTGGGGCTCACCTGTTCTGGAGGGTGACTTCAGCCAGGGAGGACAGCTGTTGCTGTGGGGCCTGGATTGACTGGGCCATTGTCTCAACAGCTGTGGTAAGCTCCTGTTTGAGAGCCTGGATTTCCTGAGAAAAATGTTGAGCCGAGAGCAGGGTGTGTCCCAGGCTCCCTGCCACAAGCCCTGTGGCTGCCACCAATGACACTAGGCTGATTCCAACCAGGCCTTCAAGGGTGGCTGATCGCTTTTCCTTGGTAAGTTGTTTGACAATGGGGGTAGAGTCCTTGTCCTCAGTGGAGAGAGGGCCCTGCAGCTCTCCTAAAGTAAACAAGGTTAGTTTGGGCACAAGGACAACCAGAACACAAGGGCCTCTGGTCTTGGGGAAAATACAGGTGCACACCAGAGAGGAGCAAAGGAAAAGTAACCCCAGACTGTAATGTTGCGAATCGAAGGACAGGGGCAGGTACAGGTCTGAGAAGCCCAACACTCTTATTGATGAAGAGAGAGGAGGGGTCACAGGGTGTTGTGTGAGTGGGTTTAGAGAACACTGGGTGTTGGTCTGGTTGGTGACGTTGTGGACTGGGAGAGGGAGGAGAAGTGAGCCCTGTAGCGGGGCACACAGAGGAAACAGGTGAACACATTAAGGGTAGAGAAGATTTTTAGGAGAGATAAAGAGACAAGATGTTGTCCCAGGAGAAACTGCGGGAGACATTAAAGCAATGAAGTTGTATTGTTTCACGTTTTGTTTGGTCTGGGGTCTCCGTGGCCTCCTGGGACCATGAATTTTGGATTTTTTTAATCTTTATTCTGAAGTGGGCTATTGAGCCCACTGAGTAATAAATGCCTGCTATAGCAATTCGGTCCCCTGTCCACGAGTGTGGATTGACTATCTTGTAAGTTATTTCCTCACACTGATGGCCCTGTTGTGTCGCTTTCCTCCATTTTCCTAGAGTGTCACATCTTGGGCCGAAAGTCAATAGGTTTGATTTCATTCCCCATTTGCCCCAATATTCCACAACATCAGGTTCTGTGCTCAACCAACGGTAGTTGCATAACCGTGAGGGGCAACCTTCCCAGTTACCTGGATTTTTGCATTTATTACTAGTTTGGTCTTCTATGAAATATAGGAAACTGTCATAGCGAGAGTTCCCCAGGTCAAAGATTAGGGAGATAGTATTGCATGAAGATAGTGGGCATACTGAGGAGCCAAGGAGTTGGGTTTCCTGGGTTTTGTTATTAATCTTCATATTTCAAACTTAAAAGAGCAGGGAGGGACTGAACAGATGGAAGAAGTACAAGCCATGAGGGATAGGGTGCTAGTGCAAAAGGACAAATGTTCATTCTTGAATAGAGGCCAGGGAAGGGACCCTTGATATTTTTAGTTTAAAGGGGCCAGTACTAGTGTCCTGGTATTTGCTGTGTTCCCAGGTGGGCTTTAGTTTGGAGAGATGAATCCAGCCTAACTATCCAAGGAGTTTGGCTGCCATTGGAGTGGATAGAATCAAGAGATGAGGGCCAGTTCAACGAAGCTGGAGGGTTTCCTTTTGTCCTTTCTGGATGCTAGACATGAGGTAGGCATAATCTCTTGGTTGGAGGGGGTTCAGGATCTGGTCCTTAGACACCTGTGGGATAACCCGGTCAGCATGTTCCCTACGGATTTTTCTTAAAAGGGTGAAGGCAGGTATGTAGTCATGAAGAGGGGAGTTATGAAGTGTTGAAGTGGCAAGTCATTTAGGAGGAAAGGTCTACCATAAATTCGAAAGGGCTTAGGAAGGAGGGGGCCCATGGGATAGCTTATAGCCTGGTAAGGCAAGAAGTAGGAGAGTGACCCAGGATTGGTGTAATTCCAGGGAGAGTTTATTAAGATGATCCTTGAGGAGGGAATTAGCCTGTTTTACCTTGCCTGATGACTGGGGGTGGTAAGGAATATGTAGTTTCCAGGTTATTCCCAGAGAATGAGATACTGCCTGGGTCACCATGGAAATAAAGGCTGGGCCATTAGGAAAAATGTTCTGGATTAGGCAGGTTGCTACTATATTGTCTGTCTCCCCTGTAGTGGGAAAGGCTTCCACCAGTCCTAAAAAGGTGTACACCATGACTAGAAGGTATTTGAATTTTTTTATAGGCTGGCATGTGGGTGAAATCTACTTGCCAATCGACCCCTGCAAGAGCCCCCCTATGATGATGAGGTTTAAAAGGCGGAGACAATGGTGCAGGTGGGGCACCCTGAAGGGAGACAATGGTGCAGGTGGGGCATGATCTGGTGACTTCTGTGAGGAGGAAAAGCTAAGGGCAGTGAATGAGGGATTCCAAAAAGTTGTAAAGCAGGTGGGCCCCAACGTGGAAGACATTATGTAAGTGGGCTATGTCCCTCAGGTAGTCAATATTTATCCTTTTAGATCAACCATCCTCCTGGCCCTTGGTTAGCCCCCATGACTAGACTCTTGTTGGGAGGAATAAGAGGGGCCATTCCCTCTGGTGCCAGGAAGAGCAGGCCACTGGCAGTGTATTGGGCCTTGCTGGCTTCCCTAGCTGTCCAGTCCACCAAGTCATTACCTCTGACTGTGGGATCAATAAGAGGTTGATGTCCCTTACAGTGGATTAAAGCTACCTTGGCCAGGAGGTAAGAGGCCTCTAGGATCTTGAGAGTTAAACAGCTATTGATAATGGGGGTTCTTTTGGCAACAAGGAGGCCCCTTTCCTTTCATACCAAGGCATGATGATGAAGTGTGTGGGAGGCATACTTAGAATCTGTGAAAATATTCTCTGGTTCTTGGCCATGGTCAGAGCCCTGGTGAGTGCTATAAGTTCTGCCCTCTGTTAAGGTCGTCCCAGGTAGCAATGATTCAGACTCAATGTCCATGAGAGACACTATGGCATACCCCACCCTGTGGGACCCTGTTGGGGGGAGAGTTGAATTGCCATCTACAAACCAGGTCATGGTTGAGTCAGGTAGGTGTTCTAGGGAAATCAAGGGATCTTGGTAGGAAAGTTCCTGAAGAGTTTCTAAATATGAGTGAGTGGTGTGGCAGAAGAGAGGAGGGAGGCAGGGTTGTGGGGGGTGCATGAGTCCACAAGTGAGTGGCGGGTTCTCAAGGAAAGTGGTATGGAAGAGCTGTAACTTAGAGGGGGCAAGAGCAGTGAGAGATGAGTGAGTTAGTAGGTTCTTGTGGCACTAAATTTTCTTCCCTTATCCCTTATCCCTTCTTGGCATGCCCTCTGAGGCCCCAGGGCTCACAGACTAACATACGACATTTTTAGTTTGGGTTTGGTACTGTTTTATATGACATTGGGAGGGGATGACTTACAAAGAAACAGCTCCTCATAACCCCTGCATCCTGCGCCGTGCCGCACAGCAGTCTGCTGTTCCCAATCACTTTCGCACCCTGCACCCATGTGCCATCTCACCCCACAGTCAGCCTCATCTCGCCCTGTGGAGCCTGCAGGAAGGGCAGGGCATCTGCCAGCCATTCTCACCCGTCACTATTCACTGTTGTCAGGCCTCACGCCTCACTCCCGGAGTTCCCAAAATGGTCGCTGCTAACTCTCCATCTGGCCACACCCTATTTTGCAGCGGCTCAGCTCTCTGCAGAGGCTTGGCTGGCTCCACCCCTCTTTCCCAGGGTGTCCCACACTCATCTATCGCCCATGCTTTTTGGAGGAATGAGTAATTTCCGGGCTACACTCCACCCCTTTCCTCCAGCTCTGACAAACTTTCCACCATCTCTTCTGCGAATTTCCCTGAGCCTTGAAGGGGGTGACAGACATAGGGTGCTCTCTCTTGTATCATGGCAAGATAGGGAACTCTTGGGCCTCCCAATCATTCATCTTCAAGACACGGCTGGTGATCTATCTCAGTGTTGTTTCCCCTACTATGAAGACAAATGGAAGGAAGTAGATACTGTTAAACATGAACGTAAATACAAATGCCTAGAAAATATCCCAGTAGGTGTACCATATTCATCAAACAGTGTACTTGCAACAGGTTTCCTACTGGGGCCTATAGACTTCCCTGACACAGGATTGGCCTGATCTACAGTACTAGATGTGTGTTCCACCCCTAGGAGCGGGCCTTATCCAATTAGAAATTTGTCAGTTGTATGTATGTTAGTCAAGCCATTATTGTAGTAGCAGGTATTGCTTGACCTGTCCATAGTGTGCAGCACACAAAGTCCATTGTTGAGTAGAATCATAGGGGATTCTTTTTTCCCCAACAATCTGCATAGTGATTTCTGGCATCCAGTGACATGGAGATTTTGGCTTAGACTCAGCTCCATCTCTTCTTCTCCTGTGCTCACATCATGCAGTGTCTTCAGCAACATGGCCTTACCAACCTTTCTTGTGTACAGCTGACATAGTGGCAATAGCCTTGGTTAATTTGAGAATCTCTAGAGTCTCTTGCTGACCAACAGCTCATAGGGGGACAACCCACCCTGGTACTGTAGTTTTTCTTAACAGTTGTATAGTTTTGGGAGCCTCTGTTTTTATCTTACCCAACCATAAAAATCCCAAGAATCTTACAGCTATAGCTGGCCTTTGTTTCTTTGGGTATCTTTCAAATGGGTTTCATATCTGCAAAACACTCAAAGGTTAGCATCATATATTAAATCAATCATAGACAAGGTCTAACACAGCAGGGAAAGGTTTTATCCATTCATATTAATTGCTTTCTCCATAGATCTTTGTCAGGTACTATAGCATGGGTAAGAGGCATTAATCTGGTTAGTTCTTTACTATCTTTAGTTATTCCCTTGGGGTCATTCCACATTCTGGGGATCTTACATGGAGTCTCTTTGTATTCTTTTATCCTTGATACATGTACTAGTTTGTTTCTCCATTGCTGTGACAAAATACTCTGACCACTACCAACTTGGGGAGGAAAGGGTTTATTCAGCTTACAACTCCCAGGTCAAAGTTCATCAGGGAGCCCAAGGTAGGAACTCAGGGAAGGAACCTGGAGGCAGGAGTTGAAGCATAGGCCATGGAGGAACGCTGCTTACTGGCTTGCTCCCCTGCCTTGCTCTCTTATCCAACGCAGCTCAGCTTGCTCTCTTAATCCAACACAGGCCCACCTGCACAGGGATGGCACTACCCACAGTGGGCTGGGCCCTCCCACATCACTCAACAATCAAGAAGATGCCCCACAGACATGGCCACAGGCCAGTCCAATGGAATCAATTCCCCAATTGAGGTTCCCTCAACCCAGGTGTGTCAAATTGACACTAAAGCTATCCAGCACAATACACTTACAGGTGCTGGCTCAAGTTGCCTAACTCTGCACTAGCCTAAGGAGGCAGGGGATTTCTCATGTCCCCACTGCATCTGTTTGTTCCCTGAGTCAGGCAAATCCTGGGTCTGCCTCCTGACTGTTGCCATATCATCTTTCCGTTGACCATACCTTGCTGCTGGGGGAGGCCCTGGTGGGAAAAACTACAACCACCCCTAGCATAGCTTTTTTAAAGAGGGAAATGCACCTTATTTAATCTTTTGGGGATCCTTAACCACCCCTAGGACAGTTTTTACCCTTTGAATGCCTTTTGTAAACCATTCTTCTGGTTTTAAAGCCTTCCAGAAACTCTTTAGTACCGAATTTGGTTTTCTATCAATTTTTTTCTTTGGGAATTTGGGCTTGACATAAATCTTGCCACATTTGTCTTCAAGTAACCCAAACAGACCATTTCTTCTGCCTGGTCTTTTTTATATCTCTTGTACAGTGTTCTGTTATTCTACAGACATGTTTTACATGCTGTCCAGAGTCACTTAGATCTGCTAAAGCCTCTCTCACTTTACAAAGATCCTGTCCCATTAAAGGACTAAGCAAAACCATTACTCCTAACACTCTATACCATTCTCAAGGTCCCAGTTGAATTAAGCTTTCCTTTATATCTGTGATGAACACAGTCTTATCTGGCCCAGTGAAGTGGGCATCATATATTGCTTTTCTCATACCTAGTTCTCTCAGTAATGCCTGTCCCTCCTTTATAGTCCTCCAGCTTCTGTTAACTATGGAAGTTTCCCTTGGTGATGACCATGTACCTTTAATGCTTTGCACTAGCCATCCCATTAAGGATGGATGGGTGGTTATATAACTCAGCTGTGAAGATGCTGAGAGACTTAGACTGACGTTACTTGCTCCCATGTCCCATACCCTCATGAGCCACGTGGTGAGGGGCTCTCCAATTGCTTGTTTGTCTTTCCTAGTTTTAACAGCTCCAGTGTGGAGTATTCCCTAGCTACAGTACTGTTAGCTTTTTCCTCTTTTTGTATCAAAGGTTGAATCTGAAGGGCAGCTTTAGCTGCTTTTATTTTTAGGTAGTGTCTTTTCTTATTAATATCTGTCTTTTTTCCTGGGTTTTTGGACCCCTGGTCCTCTAACCTTACACAAGTTAAAATGTCCTGTTTTGTTTTGTTTTCTCCTCAAGCTCTGTGGCTGAAACTGAATCTGCCATTAACTCCCTGGCCTTTTCAGCTTGCTCTGCCTTGGGAAAATGTTTTATTATGCAAAGTGGCTACACCCCCTCTCTGGGTTCCTCTCTTGCTTGTAAGATTTTTTTTTTCCAGGCTCTCTATAATCTTTAAGTTTTCAGATCCACGTGGAGGTGGACTCCAATTTTTTTAGCAACTGAGATATTTCCCCACATTTACAGCACAGCTGTGGTCATGGGATTTTTTTCTCTTTGAGTCTGTCCACGTCTGCGTGGCCTCCATCATTCTAATTATATATTTAATGATCCATTGTATAATGCATATGAGTATAGCTAGCCCCCTTAAGCCTATGGGGTTTGGCCCTGCTCTCCCCTGGGTTTCCGCCAACTTCTCCTGGATGTGTCGATTACTTCACGGGACTCCTTGTGGCTCCCATCTCCACCCTTCTGGATTTGGGAATCTGTACTCAGCTCCCTTTCAAGTGGCTCACCAAACGCTGCTGGAACCATGCCACTTTCCCAGGCCCACATCCCCAAGTTCTACTGGGACTCCCTCAGTTCCTCTATCCAGCAGTACTACATCAATTTGTTGCACTAAATTTTCTTCCATTTTCCCTTCTTGGGAGGTTCATGTGCATGGATGCTGAGGCCCCATGGCTCACAGACTAATATACGACATTTTTCATTTGGGTTTGGTACTGTTTTATATAACTTTGGGAGGGGATGACTTACAAAGAAACAGCTCCTCATAACCCCCACACCCCATCATTCCCAATCGCTTTCACACCACGTGCCCATGTGCCATCTCCACAGTCTGCTTCATCTCACCTTGCAGAGCCTGCAGGACAGGCAGGGTGTCCGCTGGCCATTCTCACCATTCTCGTCATTCTCAGGCCATACAGCTCACTCCCAGGAGTTCCCAAAAAGGCCGCACCCTATCTCACAGTGGCTTGGCTAACTCTCCGCAGCAGGTTGGCTGGCTCCACCCCTCTTTTCCAGGGTGCCCCATGCTTGTCTGTTGCCCATGCTTTTCCGGGGACTGAGTAATTTCCAGGATACAGTCCTTAAGGTGATGGGGGAAGAGAACAGAAATGTACTGACCTAAAGTGACCTTGACTCCCTCCTGGGCCAGCAGGGCTGCGACAGCCAGAGCACAGAGACAAGGCTGCCACTGTCCTGTTGTTCTAGGGGTGTGGGACTTCCTATTGACCCCCACCATGGAGATCTGTGAGGGAAAAAGTTTACCAGGGTAGGAAAGGAGGACAGACCAAGTGGCCCCTGTATCTATGACAAATGACATGGTCTTACCTGCCACTGTTGCTGTTACCCTGGGCTCCTCCATGGTGATGGTCATCGAGGAGGTGGGGGCCAAGGAGTCAGGGCCTCATCAGTCTTCAGCTGCCATGCCCAGAAGGCCATCCACAGATCCCTGTAAAGTGAGCAGGGGCGGGGAAGTGATCAGCCTACGTTGGCATGGCAAAGAAGAGCAATCGACCTTCCAGTGACCCCACTGCCCACACTGGGGACAAGGTCCAGGAGGTGGTCGTGGGTTGGGGCACAGCTTTGCCCAATGGTATGTCCAAATCTGAAACAGGGACCTGGTGGCAGTTGTTGGGCCCCATTGGAGTCTGCCATATTCTTTGGAGGAGCCTTCAGGGTTAGAGCCATCAGCTGGTCTTTTGGTCTAGACAGGGTAATCTTGTCTGCCCTCTCCTGTTTCTCTGTTATTGAACACTTTAAATGCCAAATCCAATAGATTTCCCTGGTTGGGGGGGGGGGGAATCTCAGGGCCCTTATCTAAATGCTTAAGCTTCTGATATCTGAAGCTGATTGTGAAATAAAGTGGTGGTTGAGCATAAACTGTCCTTCCCTAGACTCTGGATCATACTGGGTGTACTGAATTAAGGCCTCAGTTAGCCTGGCCATGAATTGAGAAGGGTTTTCAGTGGGATTTTGGGTAATCTCTCTTAGTTTATCAAAGTTAACAACTTTGGGGGGTGAGGCCTTCTGAAGGCCTGCCAGAAGGCAGGTGACCATCTGGTCCCTCAAAGCCCTGCCTGGAGAGAAGCCATCTTATCCCTCTGGTGGGGGCTGATAATTCCAGCCAGGGTCCTGTCAGAGAACAGCTACAGACCCAATGGGGCAGGTCTGGTCAGTCAAATGGACTTCATTAGTGTACTCTTGAGCAGCTGTCCAGACCCTGTCTCTCTCACTGGGAGAGAGGGTAGACTGGCGACTCATGAAAATATCATGCCAGGTCAGGTCATAACTAAGGGTTAGGTATTTAAATTCCTTAATGAAATTGGTGGGGTCAGTGGAAAATGATCCCACCCTGTTTTCAATCTGAGCCAGGTCACTGAGGGATAAAGGGATGTGGACCTTAACAACCCCCTCAACACCCACTACCTCTCTGAGGGGAAAGATGCTATCAGGGGTTTGGGATTGAGGTTGGGATTCTGTTTGAGAGTGGGTCTGATGGGACACAGAAGATTGTGCAGGGAGGGGTAAAGGAATGGAAAGGCTAAAGGTGGGGGATGGGGAATCAGGGGGAATATCCATGATACATGAGGGTGAGGCCAGCATAGGGGCAGTGGCAGAAATGGGGGGAGCAGGACGGGGTGTGGAGGAGAGAGTGGAGGAAAGGTGTTAGAGATCTTGAATTCCCTTGAAGAGAGACCTAAGGGAGGGTGGAGGGGTGGGAAAATAGGAGGATGGTTGGGAGGGTGGTGAGGAGGGGAGAAGGAAGAGGAAGAGGAAGACAGTGGAGGTGGGGTAGCAGAGGAGTTTGGTTGGGTAGTGGTAATAGGAGAGTTTGGTTGAGGAGTGGAAGGGGTTGGTTGAGGAATAGGAGGGATTGGTTGAGGTGTAGAAGAGGTTGGTTGAGGAGTGGAAGATGGTTGGGAGGAGGAGGAGAGCAATGGCAGGCCACTGGGGATCATTCGTCTGCCAAGTTGGGGTCAACAGCTAAAGTAAGAGAATATGGAGGAGGAGCAGAAGGCTCTGGGGCAGAAGGCTCTGAGTCACTCCGGGTGGTTTTAGCAAGGAAAACTTTGGTGCATGTGGCAGGAGGCACAGAGGGAGGGCCTTGTGTTGAGGGCAAAGAAGGCTTGGACATAAGGGAATTCAGACCATTTGCCATTAAGTCAGAAATTGTCTAAATCTCTTAGAATGTTGAAATCTAGAGTTCCAGAGTCTGGCCAGATGGAGCCATTGTCCAGTTTATACTACAGCCAGGCCATGGTGCAGAAAAATTTGAGATGCTTTGGCCTAACTATCTAAGAGCCCCAATGGTTTGAGAGACTGGAGGAGACAGGTGTCGGGGGAAAGGCCTGTAGGTTTAGATTGAGAGGTTCCCATGGTGGGCTAGGCAAATGGCAAAGAGAAAGTGAAAAAGGGCTTGAGTGAGTAATAGGAGGCAGTAAAGATCTTTTTCACCAAGGGATACAGAGTCTGAGATGGTAGACAAGATTTCGGGAGGGAGAGCTAGGGCTACAAGAAACAGGAGAGCAAGACAAAGAGGGAAAAGAGGCATGAAGTGAGAAGTGTGCCAGGCAAATGAGTGTGGGACTGCCAACCAGAGAGGTATACCATAATGGAAGGGAGTCCTGAGGAAGAGAGAGTGTCCCAAATCTTCAGAAGCAGCGTCCTGTGACTAGGGAGGGGAAATATGTGGGACTTTCTGATGCACGGGTGCATTTTTTATAAGGCTCAGAAAGTCCGTTTGGCAGTGTGGCACAGCAAGGAGACAGAATAAGAGGGAAGAAGCGTGGAGGGCAAGAGGGAGGGAGGGAAGGAGGGAGGGAGGGAGGGAGAGAGAGAGAGAGAGAGAGAGAGAGAGAGAGAGAGAGAGAAAGAGAGAGAGGAGATCCTGGTTCACCAAATCTAAACCCAAAAGGTTTACACAGACCACCAATAAAGCCTCAAGACAAGAGGCTTGCACCCCCTACATAGGTAATAGGCTACTAATGTCTCAGGGACCCCTGGTCATGAGGGGTAGCTAGAAAACCTTTTAGCGGGCTGGGAAGATGGCTGTGCTCCTTTGTGAGGGTGAGTCTCTGGACTGAAGAAACTCTAAGTGACAGGACTTGAGTGTGATGGGTGGGTAGATCCACCCACCAGATGGGCTTGGGCAAAGCACAGTAACCATGCTGTCAGCGCAATGGTCTTGGAGACCAGTGTCACCCAGTGGCCTTAGGCTAGGTTTGGGAATGACCTTGGAGCTTAAAAGGAAGAAGAGGGTCCTAAGAGGAGAATCAAGGAGCTGGAGAGGCAAGGGCTTGGTGGGGCAGTGAAGGAAGAGGAGGTACCTCAGAGCCGAATTGGTGGCGAGTGCAGGGGCCAGTAACCATTGATTGGCCCAGCCACAGTCCTCCCTGGAGACCTCCAAGAGCTGTGATCTGAGTCACAGCACAAGATGTTAGATAAATTGTACAGGGAATTCCCACAGAAAACACTGGAGGACTCCGGCAAAGTGAAGTTCATTGTGGAGGGTCGCAGGGGCTGGCATTCAGCACAGGACTGAAAGTAACCAGCAGCCTGATGACTGCTAGGGAAGTTCTTACAGAGAATTGGGAATGCAGAAGGCAGCAAAAATAATCTTTACAGTTTTGGCAGGAAGCAGGGTCTGCACATTGTGAAGCTTATCAAGGGGAAGCAGCTTGAGCTAAGACAGCTCTTGCAGTCATGGGGTCTTGGGTCATGGGTACAGATTGTACCCATGTACCATCTATCTGCAGATGGTCAGCATAACTATTGACACAGTTCCTGTAATCCATGGGGCCTTGCAAAACTTGTCCTGTGGGGGTTTGCAAAATTATGAGGCCTTGCTGCACTGGGGGAAGCATGACTATAGGCCTGAACTCTATCACTAGTATTTTGTAAAAATGTTGTGGAAGTAAAAACCTAAAGAAAGGTGACATAAGCATAACTAAGTTAACTGTAATTAAAGGTTATTAAAATTCTCAAATATCCTGAGATAGAACTTGTGCCTTAGTAATGCTTAGTTTAATAAACTGGCTTAAAGAACAAAGGTTTTGTCTTTTATCTTTTTATTAAATAAATCATTTAAAACTTAATGATTAGATTTCTCCAAGTTCTCTCTTCTCTCTCTCTCTCTCTCTCTCTCTCTCTCTCTCTCTCTCTCTCCCTAATTTATGAATGAATATAAATATGATTTTTAAAATTTAGAACCTGTTTTGAAAGGAAATCTTATCAAACTCTAGGTAGATAGCATTACTTTTCATTGCTTGGTGAAAACTTTATCTCTACTGAATGCTGTTTTATATAAACAAATAGCATTTTAAGGCTTGCTGAAACACCTAATATGTTCAAAAATATCATTTTAATAGGTTTTAAGAAATTCAGAGTAGGGGCTGGAAAGATGACTCAGTGGTTAAGAGCATTGACTGTTCTTTCAGAGTACCCAGATTCGGTTCCCAGAACCCACATGGCAGCTAACAATTGTCTATAACTCCAGTTCCAGGGAATCCAACACCCTCTTCTGGCCCCTATGAGTACTGTGTGCAAATGGTGCACTTACATACACGCTGGCAAAACACTCATACATTCATAAAACAAACTTTTTAAAAAAGCAGAAAGTTTCAACATCCTTAGCCATCAGGAAAATGCAAATTAAAACTGCTTTAAGATTCCTTCTCACTCAGAAAGAACTGAAAAATGGCTGCGAATGCTTGCGAAGATGTGGGGAAAGAGGAACCCTTAATTCACTGCTGGTGAGAATGCAAACTTGTGCAGTGTATTAGTCAGGGTTCTCTAGGGGAACAGAACTGATGTGATAGGGGAGCACATAATAGAGAGGATTCATGAAGTTAACTTACACAATACGGTCTGGGTGGTCCAGCAGTGCTGTCTCACACTGGAGAGGCTGAAGAACTTGGTAGATGCTCTGTCCCCAAGGCTGGCCTCAGCAGACTGAGCTGGTGCTGAAGACCTGGAGGATTCCTGGAAAGCCAGTAGTCTTCATCCACTTTGGAACTTTGAAGGAACTGGGTTCTGAAATAAGTAAAGGGATGTAGCAGCAGCAACAACAGCAACAAGATAGCTGAACAGGCAACAAGACAGCTGTGCAGGCAACACAGCAAACAACACAAAAGCCTCTTTCCTTCCCACTTCCTTGTGACTGAGCTGTCCTTGTCTCAGAGGTTAACCTCAATCTAGATGATCCCTTGCGGGTGTGCCCTGGAGGCTTATCTCTTAACTGATTACAAATCCAGTCAAGTTGACAACAAAGATTAGCATCACATGCAGCTGATAATGGAAATCAATATAAAGGTTCCTCAAAAAGCTGAAAATATTGGGCTGGAGAAATGGCTCAGCTGTTAAGAGCACTGACTGCTCTTGCAGAAGACCTGGATTCAATTCCCAGCACCTACATAGCTGTTAATACCTCTCCTTAATCCCAGTTCCAGGGGATCCAAAGCCCTCTTCCAGCTTCTGTGGGCACCAGACATGCATGTGGTTCACCTACATACATGCAAATGAAGCACTTATAATACATAAATTTAAAATAAATG
>NW_008346549.1:250959-264241 GCF_000622305.1 Nannospalax galili | reverse complement strand
GGATTCCCCTGGAACTGGAGTTAAGAACAGTTCATAGCTGCCATGTGGGTGCTGGGAATCAAACCCGGGTCCTCTGTAAGAGCAGTCAGTGCTCTTAACTGCTGGGCCATCTCTCCAGCCCCCAAAATGAAATATTTTTAAAAGTTTAAAAATTCTTAATGTATATTTTATTTAATTTTGGTGCACTTCATACATCTTAATCATATTTAGATCCCCCCCCACCCTCACTCCTCATACCCCCCACCAGATTTCATGCATTCTATCACACACGTTAAGGCCTATCCAGTCAAGCTTTTGTATCCAGATGTCCCTCAGTGGGAGTTCATCCACTAGAGCCTAGTATATCTACCTAGAGTCACTTCCTTAAAGAAGATCAACTTTCCCTCACCCAGCAGTAATCAGTTGCTAATAGTTCCTCAGCTAAGGTTGGGGCCTGCTGCCCATTTCCCCAGTTCTATGCTGGGTTTTTTGCATGATTGAGTCTGCATGGGTCTTCACATGCTGTCACTATTGCCTCAAGCTCATATGAGCAAGTTCCCAGAAGCCTGGAAGATTCTGTTTCCTTATGTTCATGCACCAACCCTGGTTCTTCTAATCCTTCCACCCCCTCTTTCAAAATAGTTCCTGAGCCGTGGGTGGGTAAGGTTTAATATAGAAGATCTATCTAGGGACAGGTACTCTGCAGTCTCTTATTCTCTACACCTTGGCCAGTTGTGGCCTCCTGTGTGCATCACATTCTGTTGCAGGAGGTGAGGGCTGAGGGATGCATTAGTATTCTCTCTACCCCCTGTTCCTGCTCTGTTCCATGAGCTTAGGTGTAGAGGTTCCACTATAGGTGTGATTTAGGACTGGGCATCTGTCAGACACATATTCTCTCTGTGTGACCAATTGTGGAACTCTGTAATAGCTTTTTGATTACCTCCCAGAACTTGAAGGTAAGACCCTATTACTGAAGACATGACATACTTCGGACACAGGACTTGGAGCAGTGAAGTTGGAACTGACCTGGAAGCCTCCTCCCTGAAGAGTAGCTCTCATAGTTCTGGAGGATACTATGCAAGTTGCCAAAGGAGAAAATCAGTCAATGGTCCAACCCCAGCTTTAAAGCCTAATAACCACAACAATGACTGGCACACAAACTATATTGGTGCAGTAGTGGCACTTTTATCTAGGGGGTAATCAACAGCTATTTAATTGGACTTAAAGCCCTCTCAGTGAGAGGGAACTCATGTGTGGCACTGAAAACATAGCCAAATACACATGGCTGGAAAGGTCATAGATCCTAGAGAAAACTGCATCTATGTCATATCCCTAGACAAATACAATTTCTTACTCTATGCTAAATATGGATCCTTATATTTACAGACAAGTATAACATTCACCACTCCTCAAAAAGGTTTTTTTAAAAAAACCCTGAAAATAGCATATACAAACACTGGGGAGTGGTGAAAGATGGCACAGTAGAATAAAGTGCTTTGCTGTGAAGCCTGAGGGCCTGAGTTCCATCCTCAGCCACACGTAAAAGTCCAAAGTGATATGCATGCTTGTAATCCCAGCACTGGAGAGGCAAAGACAAAAGTCACTGGTCCACCATGCCTACTCAGCAAACTTGAGGCTCTGGTGAGAGATCCTGTCTCAAAAAACAAGATGGATTTTCTGAGAAATGACATCTGAGCTTAACCTCTGGTCTGCACATACATGAGAACACACAACTGAACTACCTTATGACCCAACCACACCACTCCTGGATGTACACCCAAAGGATTCGAAGTCAGCATACCACAGAGACATTTGAACACTCCTAGATTCCTGCTTCTCTATTCGCAGTAGCCAAGAAATGGAACCAGCTTAGGTTCAGGGGCGGGAAGTGTCCTTCCCTGGCTTAGAGGCCCCTGTGAAAAGATGAGCCAACTGCTTAGCTTCTGGAATGACTAGACAGCTCCTGCAGACATGTCTAGCTCCACCCTCAACCCAGCCATCATCCCTGTCTTTATTCCCTTTTCCCCTATATTATTTATCACCGTTTAGCTAACATTTCCTAGTTGTTTTGACGTGATTGTGTTTGCTTGTTTGTTTTGCTTGCTCTTTGTTTCCCTCTGCTAGAAATGGAAGTTCAAGACATAAGGAAACTGAGGACGCCCTACACTAACCCTGACCACCATCCAGTGCTCAAAACCCACCTGGCTGAGGGGCTGCTCAGAGGATACGTGAACTGAAGCATGCTTTCCAATGAAAAGAAATGTGTGTTCCCTCCATGACTAGAATGTGTGAAGTGACACTTCGGAACTTTAACGCCTGTCTGTGGTCCTGGACTTTACTGTTTATCACAGTAAAGGCTGAAAATAATGGTTTTCTAATTCTGGTGTCTTTTACCATGTGTTAGCTGGCATTCTGCAAATAGTTCCTTTCTTGGTCCTCCCTCTTCTGTGAAATATCACTGTGGATGTGTGTGCATCACATGCTCAAACACGAATTCAGTATCTTACATTGTATTATCTTTTTGAGAATTTCCTGGAGTTGAAGCCTTTGCACGCACATGTGTGTGTGCATGTGTGCACACTCACACACACACACGCACGCATGCACACACAAATCTTAAATAATTAAAACAAATTACTCTCAACAAAACAAAAAGTTCCTAGCAAGATACCAATTTATACAGCCTTATCCTGGTCAACAATTGGAAAACTCAGAGTAAGTGCAATGAATTTGAATACCCAGGAGCTTATAATACTGAGAAAGTTGCATGATATTGACATATTGGCTTGTTGTTTCGTTAGTTAGTAAATGGGGAAGAAGAGAAATGTTTAGCCTTTACTATTCAAATAGTTCCTTCAAAGTGACTAAATCATTAAGAATGGAATGTGTCATCAATTTGTGGTATTTTTTTTTATTATAGAAGTTTAGGGTGTTTTATTTTGAGACAATGTCTCACTATATAGCTCAGGCTGGCCTTGAACTGGAGAGCCTCCTGCCTCAGCCTCCAGAGAGCTGGAATTACAGTAATGTTGTCACCATGATCAGTTTATGTGTGTGGGGGGGTGCGTGTACATGTGTGTGTGTGTGTGTGTGTTATGTGTATGATGTGTGTGCATGTGTATATATATGCACATTTGTGTGTGTGAGTTCAGGCACACTCTTGCCACAGTATGTGTGGATGTCAGAGGACAACCTCAGGTGTTGGTTCTCACCTTCCACCTTGTTTGAGAGTCTCTTTCTTGTTTGCTACTGTGTATGCCAGGCTAGCTGGCCTGAGCTTCCAAGGAGTCTCCTGCCTAGGCCTCTCCTCTCACCATAGGAGAACTGAGATTACAGACATGTACTACTACACCCAGCTTTTACATGGGTTATCAGAATTTGAACTCAGGTCCTCATGCTTGCCCAGCAAGCTTTTTACCCACTGAGCCATATCTCTAGCCCTGGGAGGTTCTTTGTAGAAGGCCTCTTAACTAACAAGTGAAGGAAGAATGCTAGAATGAAAGTATGCCCATTTTATACTCCATAATGAACAAATGGATTAGACAGTAACATCCATCACAAGGATGCAGCTTAGGATGGAACAGAAGGGCTCTCTGTGTCCTGCTAGCCTTATGCACTTAATTCCAATACTTAGAGAAGCAGGTAGATCTCTGTGAGATTGAGGTCAGTCTGGTCTACATAGCAAGTTCCAGGCCAGCTGGAGCTCCAAGGAGACCCTGTGTCTCAAAAAACAAAACAAAACAAAATAACCAAAAAAAAACCCCACCCAAAATAAAAATGGTTTTTTTAAATATTTTATTATTTTTATTTTATGGGTATGAGTGTATTGCCTGCATGTACGTGAGTGCATCTGTGTCATGCAATGCCGCGGAGGTCAGAAGAGGGCTTCGGATTCCCCTGGAACTGGAGTTAAGGATGGTTTGTAGCCGCCATGTGGGTGCTGGGAATCGAACCCAGGTCCTCTGCAAGAGCAGTCACTGCTCCTAACCACTGAGCCATCTCTCCAGCCCCTAAAAATGGTTTTTAAAAAGTAAAAACAGGTGAAATGATTTCTCCTTATACATTTTATTTAGCATGATATATCCTAAATATAATCATTTTGATGAGCAACCAATAAAAAAGCAGCTATGAGCACCTTTTTGGTACTCCGTCTTTGAAATTCACACTTGTGGTTTGTCTCAGTTCAGAGCCACAACTTTACAAGTGTTCAACAACTGTGTATGGCTTCTGAAGGGACAAAGTTCAGATTCTCCATCATCCAGCCTTTGGAGGCTGCCCATCCTATCCTAAATGTTGTGTTTCTTGTTTACCCACAACTGTCCATATCTGCCATGTTCAGCTAACTGCCGTTGATCAGGTGCCTGTTTTGCTTGGTCGCCTGACTTCACTCAGGCTGTTTACACTAGGGACTTCCCAACCACAGGCTGTGTCCTGTGTCTGGCTGTGCCAATGCAGGCTCCACAGTGATCTTACCTCTCCCTCCTTGGGCAACAGTTTCCTGACCTCTGCAGGTGTTAACTCCCTCTAGTGAGCCAACAGCCTGTTTTCCTGCCACACAGTCCTGATTTTATTTAGCAAGCTTCCTCCCACTAGTCTGCAAATCCGCAGCTGACTGGGTCCACTGTGTCCAATAAACACTAGTGATAAGAGAGGTGGTTGAGTGAGAGAGGAATGTGTGACTGAGTGAATTCTTGGCCATTCTGGGATCTGCTTAGGTGGCTGGGGTCACTGTGATTCTCTAAGACCGGCAAGAAGCAGCCCGGATATTCTCTTCACATTTGTAACTGGTCACATTCTCTCACTGTCTCTACCTCTGTCTCTCCATTGTTCTGTCTATCTGTCTCCCTCTGTCACACATCCAGCCTCTGATGCCAGGCACACGAAACCAGCATTTGTACCTAACAACCAAGACAGGCATGGAGAAGGAAAGCTTGAAGCAGGTGAATGCATGGAGGGGGTGTTTGGGGAACTCTCTGAATCTGAATTGGGGGAGATGGTGGAGATGGCAGAGTTGCCAGAGTGTCAGGACCCATACCCAGCACAACAGACCTCTCCCATAGGATTCAAGAGGATTCTTCATGGTAATACAGAACCAGGCTGTGGGGTGCTAAGAACTCTGATCTATGAACAGAAATGTTGGACTCAGTTTCCCAGTTCAAGAAAGAAACAGAACTAAATGAGTTCGAACATATTGCCAGTGGTTCAAACATTCTGACCTGAGGAAGATCTCAAGACCCTGAGGGCAGGGATCTGAGGAATACCCTTGGGTTTTACAGGATGACACTTAGAATAAAATAGTTCCAGAAGACTAGTGTGGTCATGACTTGGGCTGGTAGATTGAGCTGGGGGAGGGCCCCATATGGGGAAAAAGTGTGGAATCATGCCTGGCTTTTAAAAACCATTTTTAGAGATGGGGAGTCTCACTATGTTGTCCAGACTGAAAACCCCTGTACTTAGCCAGGGCTAGTGGCATATATCTTTAAGCCCTATACTTGGGAGGTAGAGGAGGTAGATCGCCATGAAATCCAAGCCAGTCTGGTCTTCATAGCAAGTTCCAGGCTAGTTGGGGCTACAGGGAGACCCTGTCTCAAGAAAGACAAATAATATATACTCCTATATTGAAGCCATCCTCTACTCAAGCTACCAAGTGGTGGAACTGCTGCAGATTCATGCCTGCAAGTTTGGTCACCTTTTTCAAAATGTAGCCATTAGAAAATGTGGCTTGCCCATATGCCTTAGAACATGGAAGGCAGTCAGCATTAGGGAGGTAGAGTGAAGGCAAGTCTGGATCAAGGGGTAATAAAGACAGAGGACAGGTTAAGGCTGCAGCAGGGTATAAGGCAGGAAGTCAGATAATGGTTGGGTGAGAATAACTCAGATGAAAGGGAAGGACCAGACTAAAAGGAAAAATAGCCTGGATGACTGAGAAGAAAATAGTTGTTCTACAGTCTTATGGCACATGCATGACAGGTAAGCCCAGGTTAAGCACTTCATATAAGTTAGTGTTAGGCCATCGAGATGGTTCAGCTCAGTGGTTAAAGGTGTGTGTTGTCAAGTCTGAGGACCTGAGTTTGATACCAAGGACTCACGTGGAGGAAGGAGTGAAATGACCCCAACAAGTTGTCTTCTGAGCACCACACATGCACCATGGCATATGTGTGTCCACACACAATGAAGTAATTTAAAATTTTTAAATTAATGATTCCTATCCCCTTTCCACATAAAGGAAGTGTTAGCTGAGACTTAACCATGTCTGGCCTGAGGTCAAGTCCAAGGTCTCCTTTGAGTTGGTGGGACAGGAAACGCAGGACAGTGGAGGAGGCCAAGCCTCCAACTGCTTTCTGGATTTCGTCTTATGGCATGAACCCTCAGATCATGAAAACCAAGAGCAAGAAAGGGCCATGGCATCGAGCCAAAGACCACCTAGCTGGCCTCCAAAAACGTGTTCCTGGGATCCTTTCCATGGGGCAAAGGCCAGATGCAAGAACTTGGTGAGTTTGAGGAAGTGAAAGCCAGAGGGAGGCAGAACATGGCATGAGCTGAAACCGCTGTTTCACAGAAGAGAGTCACAAGTTATAGGAGGCAGGGATGATACTGACATGTATCTACCACACTAGAGGGGACCCTTAGGGGTCATTTGGCATGGTAGACAAGTGTTCTCAATCAAGTTTGGAGCCACAGCCACCTTCCTGAAGTAAGACATGTCCATATAGTGTAGAGGTAAGGTATGTCCATATAGTGTAGAGGCCTCATGTACAGGGTCTCTCTGAGGGGCACATTCTGACCCACCTCCCAGGAGCTCAAGATTCCACGCTATAGCCAGAGCACTGGGAATTCTCCCATCCCCCTGCATCCAACAAGCTAGTGTGGCCTCTTGGACCATGCTCCCCAGGCTTCATGGTCTCTCCACAGGCTATGGCTCAGAAGTCAGGCCACCGGTCAAGAAAAGTTGAGAAGGTCCCTGATGATGCCCCAGCATGGATTGCTGAAACCCAGGCAGGAGCTGTAGCATTTCTCCAGGGCAGAGTTGGCCACTTGTGGTGTGAGAGTCACATCCTGCCCAGCCCCGTCTATTTCAGTAAGTTAACAGCACAGCCATCCTGTTTATTAATCTATAGCCTATGGCTGCTTTTGTCTATAAAGACTAGAATTGGATAGTTTGGTTCACAAAGCCAAAACACAGTATGGTCCACAAAGCCAAGAAGAGTTATAATCTGGCCCTTTACAGAAAATGCTTGCTGACCCCTGTCATTGTATCTCTCCCACCCATGGGACCTTTGGTGCTGTCTGAAAACATTTGATGTTGTTATACATGTGAGGGCCATCTGGTATGTACAGGCATCTGGTGGCAGAGGCCAGAGATGCTGGTCACCTCCCAAAATGCACAAGACAGACAGCCCCATGACAAAGGGCTGTCCGTCCCAAAACATCATTAGCACCAAGGAGCGGAGCCTGCTCTAGACCTGTCACTTGACACCTGCTCTCCCCCAATGCAGAGGCTCAATGATGGTGTTTCCTAAGCTCTTTGCTCTGTGACTGTGGAGATGCCAATAGATGGCCCTGTCCTTGGCAAGATGATCCCCCTCTAAGATGTTTTTGTCATCCACTTGCCCCCATGATTCTCAAGAGTAGGGTTCAGGTAAATGTTATCCCTGGTGCCTCTAAACTGGTCAGGTTCTTGGGACCTTTACCTTGCAGTATTTAGATTGTTTCTGAGATCACACAGCAGCCAGACCAAACTAAGAAAAACAGCTTTAATTCTGTAATCCACCCTCCAATGGGTCTTATGGAGACACAGAGAGACAAGGAGAAGCTGAATGACTCCATCTCCTTGGCTCTACGAAGCCCCAGGGCTCCATCCCTCCTCTCCGCTACCAGCCTAGCCCAACAAAGCAAACCATTTCTTCAGTTCGGGGTCTCGGGGTCTCGGATTGCCTGGGAGCCTGAATCTGTAGTCTACTTTTCTCCTCCCATCTCCCTCACCATCCCTTTCTCTTTCTCCTGGCTCGGGAGCCCCGCAGCACAGTAATATACAGCCTCGTCCTCAGGCTGCAGCCCAGAGATGCGCAGATAACCCTGGTTCCTAGCAACATCTTTGGATCCAGAGAAGCGAGGGGGGATGTTGGGGCCCTGTTTCTTGTCAGAGTGTGAGAAGTAGCTCAGGAGGAACCTTGGAGGGTGGCCTGGCCTCTTCTGGTACCAGGAAATGCTGTAAACATTGATGTTATGGTTCCTGCTCAGGGTGCAGGTGAGGCGGATGGTGGTTCCAAGGGAAGAAGAGACTGATGGTGGCTGATGAAGCATAGGCTGAGGACTACAACCTGAGAAGATAGAAGCATGTTGGTCCCCAGGGCAGGATAAGGCAAGACAAAGGGACAGGAAGCTCTGAACCCCAAGAATTCCCTTACCTGTGAGGTGGACTAGCAGCATGAGCAGAACAGAAGTCCAGGATACAGGGTGAGACCTGCAGTACTCTGCCTCCCATGGCCACTGTTCCCAGGGCCTACTCCAGCTGGGCAGCATTGCTCTGTGGAGAGCGTCATTGTGCCCCTGGTTCCTTCTCACCACCATCCCACACTTTCTGAGGCTTTCAGATTATCCCTTACTAGAATGATCTGCTGGTAGCCTTTGTGGCTCTGGCTTTACCCCCATGGAAGCACCTGAAAGGAAGCACCTGCTAGAAATTTGTGGGCCAGAACTAGGAGCTGGTTGGTGAGCTCATATCCCTGAGGGAGACTGACCTCAATTTCCCCCTGAGAAACTGAGCCCCACAGAAACAGATTTCTTGTCCAAATTTAAATGTCTGGTGGACTGGGATGAGAGGGTACATTCTCAGGACCTGCTTCATACAGCGGAAAATTGGAGGTCTCGAAGGAATGGGATGCTCTGACCACTTCCAAACACCAGCAGAGCCTTCAGCCTGGCTCTTTCCCTCCTAGAACAAACTGGAGTAATTGGGCTTCAAAAAGAAGTAGCAGGGGTCCTAGCTTCTTGCCCCTCCCTGCTCTCTGCTCATTACACGTGTGCCTTCACCTGCAGACTAAACTGCACGCCCTGTTCACCCATTGAAGCCATATT
Organism: Nannospalax galili; assembly: GCF_000622305.1. Lineage (NCBI taxonomy): Eukaryota > Metazoa > Chordata > Mammalia > Rodentia > Spalacidae > Nannospalax > Nannospalax galili. The sequence goes on along the minus strand of NW_008346549.1, from coordinate 255,184 downwards.
CTCCAATGTGACTATATTTGGAGATACCCATTAGGAGGTAATTAAGATTAAGTGAGTCCAGAACAAGGCCCTGATCCAGTAAACTGGAATCCTTATGGAAATTTGAGCTCCATAACACACTGCAGATGAGAGATGTTGAGAGAAAACTTCCATCTCTACACTAAGAAATCTTGGGTCAGACCTTCTGTCAGAATCATCTCCGCTGACAACTTGCCTTCAGGGCTTCTAGCCTCCAGAACTAGAAGACAGTTAATTTCTGTTGTTTAAGCCACCCAGTCTACAGTATCTTACCCACTGCAGCCCTAGGAAAATACAGAAGTGTCCCACTCCACATGGGCTTCAAAGCAAAATGCTGTAGATAAGGTGGCTAGTAGTAAAGACAGAAATTTAAATCTTATACATTTCAAAGCTTCAAAGTCCAAGTTCAAAGCTCCAGCCAATTCTGTCTGCTGAAGGCTTGTTTTCTGGGTCACAGAGGGTACTTTCTCCCTCCAACCTCACATGGTAATAATGGAAAGGGAGTTCAGTCCTGGATTTTTTCATAAGGACAGTATGTTTCCCAAAGGCTCTGCCTCCTACATTGTCACCTTGGTGGTTAGGATTTCAGCCTGTGAATGTTGGGGAACACAAATATTCAAACCATAGCCAAAAGTACCTCCAGGGTGGCCCCAATGGTCTCTCCCATGTGTTCATTCTCCTACAAAAAGAGGGAGTTTCCTCCCTCTGAATCTTCCTGCAGCTGATATATCTCCACATGTGCCAGATGATAGTGAGCAGCCTCCTCATTTCATAAACACATGATGGGACACACTCTTGTCTCAAATGAGCCCCATGTCCATTCTTTCCCTGGTGTGGAATAGATGTCGCCCATCTTAGTTAGCTGTGCCTACTCAGGAACCTGTCCTTCATCCTGATGCCTCACTAATCAGCATTGCCATCTACCAAAGGAGAGTGGCACAGGCCCCTGTAAATACTTGAGCACCCCTTGTCCAGTTATGATTGTAACCACACCTGTTGCTCCTCAGCACAAGCTGGTACAAGGTGGTATACCACTGGGTACTCAATCCCAGGATGAGAAAGAAACTTCATTCATTCATCTACTCATTCACTCATTCTTGCATCCAGTTGTTGGGCCTGTGTTTGTAAACAGGTATTGGTATTGCCTGCTTCCTCCTGGAGCCTCAGTCTTGGCAAATCAGGAGAGATGGTCCCACTTGTGAGCATCAGCTCTACAACAGCCCCATGAACTGTTCCCACCATTGACACAATCAGAGCCTATTGATCTTGATAAGTCTCAAGGAGAAAATATGGTTCACTTTGTCCCTGAGACAGTAAGGACCATATTCAACCAGAGATGCCCTGCTCTCAACTTAGTTTTTGCAGACTTAACCTTGTTCTTTCAGGACCCCTGTACCACCCACCTGGAAAGATTGACTTCAAGTGGATACCACATGTGCTGGAAAATGCCTGGAGCCTTCTAGGCCTTACAGGAAATGGTCTTGACCTCTAGAATGTTTGGATTTGGGAAAAGGTCGCACACAGTTGATGCATGCCTTCTCCTGGCCCTGCACCGTTGTCCCCACCTCTACCTCCTTAGCCATCCCCCAGCATCTAGACCCATGGCTATGATAACATGATAGAGTTGATAAATTCCATCCTTCTTTCTGGCTACACACATCTCTTCTTAGGTAACTTTAGACCAAAACAGGGGGATTGAGCTCTGTAACAGACTTCAAGGTCCACAGGACCTCAAGGCCACCAGGATCCCATTCAGTCCTCCAGCCTAGTTTGCAAATATTCCATAGACTGTTTTGTCATTGTTGTATAGCAATTTTCTCCATGTTGATACATTTCAACCTGCAGGGAAACTCCTTTCTAAAGGGATGCTTCTTAAGATCAGGAAGAAATTAACGCCAAAGTTTCAGAAAATCCCTGAAACTGGCCAGATGTCGTAGGCTCCTCCCTCCCCAAGCTTATATAAGCTATATGACTGCTGAGAAACACTCAGACCAGCTGAGATATCTAGAAGAGGCTCAGGCCAGGGAAGCTGCCTGGAAGGCATGCTCTCTGACCTGTCTGGCTGCTTGCAAGTCATGCAGCGAGCTCCAGGATTCCACCTTTAGTGAGCTGGGGTGGGCTTGTTGCAGAGGTCTTGGGGTGAGGAGTGGTCATCTATTGAATTGGTTCCGTGGGGTGAACAAAGAATTGGATGTTTGGGAAAGGCAGAAGACCAACATTCAGAAAAAGTAAAAGTAGCAAGCAGAAAGAGTAAAGGAGCCACAATTGAGACTCAACAAGCGAGAGTACTAAGCAATGACGGTTGGGGGAGAGGAAACCACTGCAGAAATGGCTAACAGGAGGAATGAACTTGGCAGGTGAAAGGGTGAAGGAGAGATGGTTGGGAAACCACAGTGCAGCAATAGAAGACAGAGTGGCTTTGGAGCTGCCCAAGTGGCTTGGAAACCATCACCATGGCAACCTTGGGGGACATGCCAGTGACTTGGAAGCTGCTACCATTGTAGCCGCCTGGGCCATGGGGCCTCAAAAGCTTGTTGGAAGTGGGGAACCAGGAGCCAAAGTGACAGGAGAGACAGGTAGCAGGAAGTGGGAGATCCCCAGATGTAAAGAACGCTGTGGCAAACTCCAGAGAGTGGATGTCAGGCACGGGGACCGAGAGAGTCACAGACACAGAGAATGGGGAAGCAACAGCCACACGGAGAGAGAGAAGAGCAAAAGAGATGAACTTTATCACAGCAGATTAACAACTCTCATCAGAATGAGAGGAGGCCCCAGAGCTGGGAATCCCAAGCAGAAGCTCTGGGTCAGGCCCTCCTGTTTCATGACTCCCTCCCCTTCTTCAGTGGCGTTATCCAGGGTACTCTCCCTTGGGCAGGCTATTTTCTTCCAATCTGACCATTTCTTCAGATCGTTACCAGCCATCAGGAGTTGTAACAGTTACCCAATGTGGGGGGGGGGGACAACAAGAAATGGTCCTGGGAGCAAGAAGCAGCCCTCCTTTAAAGGGTCTAGCTTTCCTGCTTAGCCTAAGTTCTAATTCTCCCTCAGGCTTTAGGTGATGCAGCTGTCTTTTCTGTTCCCATAAGTAACCCCTCACCCATACTTCTGTAAGTAACCCCAGTAAAACTCACTGTTTCACTATTTGGACTTTGGTGGTATGCTCACTTTGAAAGGTGGCTCTCCATCTTGGGTGAGTAGACATTGTTCCCATCTCCCTAAGAACAGTGCCACATAACAGTTACTGCTTCATGACAAACCACCCAAAACACCATGGTTCCAAACAACAATTGCTTAGTTCTTTAACTTGGTGGGTTACAGAGTGGCCTTCTGGCTCCACCAAGGATCATGTATGTGGTCATGATGGCTAGGCCAAGTGAGCTGGGAGGTCCAAGATGTTGCTCATCCTTCTTTATGCAGCTCTGATCTCAGCAATACCTTCCCACTATGTCCAGAAGATACTCTAGTCACTGGCTCTTCCCTATCTTTCCCTCTTATTTCTTGAGACTCGGTCTCACTATGTAGCCCTGGCTGGCACAAAACTTACTATGTAGACAAGGCTAGCCTTGAACTCACAGAGATTACCTGCCTCTGCCTCCTGAGTGCCTGGGTTAAAGGCATTCACCACCACATGGGGCATTATCTTTTCCTTTCACTGAGGATCCCTAACACTCCCACATCCTACTTCAGTTCTCTTCTGAAGGCAAAGTTACCTCATGTCTTTTTTCTTCTTACATGATGCTAAGCCATGGTGGCTCCTACCTCTCTGTCACCACAGGACCTTTGCCTGTGATTCTAATGCCTGTTCTGGTTGTCTCAGATCTAGTCTCCTTCTTTCCAGTGCCCATCTCAGTGCCAACTCAGTAGTTGTATTAGCTAGCTTTCTGTCACTATGTCAAGCTATATAGATGAACAGCTTTAAAAGGATTTACTTTGGGCTTACAGGCTCAGAGGTTTCAGTTCATGATTGCTTGAAGAGGAGATTTTGCCTAGTAGCAGAAGTGTATGGTGAAAGAGTCTCTGATCTCAGCAGACCACCAGAGAGTGTCAAGTTCTGGTCTCCCTCTGGCCTCCCTCTGACAAAAACCACATTGTCATCTCAATAGATGCATAAAAGACTTCTGACAAAATTCAGCATGCATTTATGTTCAAAGTCCAAGAGGGAATTGGACTGGAGTGAACATACCCCAACATAATAAAAGCTATATAC
>NW_008346549.1:250228-250699 GCF_000622305.1 Nannospalax galili | reverse complement strand
ACAGGGAAATGCTCCCATTCACAATTGCTGCAAAAAAATTATAACATCTTGGAATAAATCTGATGAAAGACACCAAAGAGCTCTACAATGAAAATTTTAAATCATTAAAGAAAGAGATTGAAGAAGACACCAGGAGATGGAAGGGCCTCCCATGTTCATGGATTGGAAGAATTAATATTGTTAAAATGACCATCCTACCAAAAGCAACATATAGATTCAATGCAATCTCAATCAAAATCCCCATGACATACCTCACAGAATTAGGAAAAAAATCCTTAAATTCATATGGAATCACAAAAGACCACAGATAGCCAAAGCAACCCTGAGCACAAAGAGCAAAATAGACACATAGATTAATGGAACATCATTAAAGATCCAAACCTGAACACATGCAATTTCAGCCACCTGATATTTGACAAAAGTGCCAAGAACACACAATGGAGGAAACACAGCATGTTCAGCAAATGGTAT
>NW_008346549.1:248465-248790 GCF_000622305.1 Nannospalax galili | reverse complement strand
AAGTGAAGCCAGACATGGTTGAGCAGGACCTTTGACTTATCTTCACATAGATGGAACTGGTAAAAGAAAGGAGCCAGGAACTCCTCCCAATCCCATGTGACCCCCCGAGGAACAGATCCTCAAATGACCTTAAGTGTAAAATAAATTGATTTATTTGGGCCAACTGTATGGTCTTAAACACCCCAAAACAAAGTATAACCAAAGACTAAAGTCATCAGCAAACACTTCCCAGACATTAGGTTTAAGGCTATATAAAAAGTTATTTAGACAATTATTTCTCATTGATGATTTTATTCCTAACCAGAAAGTGCTGCTCAGAAGATCG